>NC_133577.1:118570790-118901808 GCF_964106895.1 Numenius arquata | reverse complement strand
TAATAATTGAAAGTAAGTCTTCCTTTTAGCGTATTCTCTCCTTAAGATTCACTGGCCAGTGCTAAGTGGCGTGCCTGGTTAGTTATAACTCCACAAACCCACAATGTACCACTTCTGGAGTTGTGTCCATCTATACCATCATCTCCACTGACTCCTGGAGCTCCATGTTGTCATGGAGCAGCTATGCAGTGAGTTAGCACAGCTCCTTCAGGAAGTCAAGCAAGAGCAGTGAAAGGATGGGGCTGAAGATCTAATTGCAACATATGGCAAAAACTTACTTTAGCTCTGGCTTCAGCTGCCTCTTTTTGCATCTTCTCGTTGCGTAATACCTTCAACCACTCATTTTCTGTTTCTTTGGGAGGGGGAAGGCCTCGATCTATCCTTGATGAAACAGTCATAAAAAATTGTTCTTTGTCTCTCATTTCCTGCTGGAGTTTAATGGTGAGAGCTTGCTTCATGGACAGTTCTGCAATGAGGGCCATCATCTTCTGGGTCCTGTCCTTTATCTTCCTCTGCATTTCATTTGTCTGGAATGAGTAACAACTACGATTAGCGAGGACTTCCCTTTAGACGCTTCCCGGCCATGACACTTAGGTACGTGAAAACAAGTCCAACTTGACTATGTTTTAAAAAGTGGTTCCATACTTGAAAATGACTTAATGAAAGGGGCTGTATGTCTCTGCATACACTCAAACCCACAGAAACTGGCAGCATAAGAAGTCATATTTACTCCAAGATACAGAAAAGCATTTTTCTCCTGCTTTTTTCTGCTGAATAGCCAAAGTCCCGTTGCCCTCAGGGGCAGCTTTTAAACCCAGATTCTTATTGACCTAGTCCACAATTAACTTTGTAATACAAGTGTAATAAGCCTGATCCTTGCAAGATAATTGAGTGATAAGGCAGACACAGCGGGGCTGTGAAGTGATCCTTGGCAGGGGGATGAACAGAAAAGGAATGGGACAAGAATCGTGGAGTCTGACTGGAGATGATTTAAACAAAAAAAAAAAACCAACCCCACACCCCCCAAAATACTTGCAAATGTAAATTTGACCTGCTGCCATTTTTACAAGAATTTATTAGCCAGTGGCCATAATCCCACAAACCCAAATAACAACCATGTTATTCCTCTGTCTGTGGAAAATGAAAGATCTGCTGCTACAAAGATGTGTTGTGATTTAAGCCCTTCCAAGTGCCAAACCTAACACCTAAGGAAAAAAAAAATCAACTGTGGCCTTGTGTTACAATAATTACATTGCATTTTTGTTCTGTCTTTCACTCAGTTCTGCTCTATTTGGAGCTTTTTCACTAAGGAGGTGGAGGTGAAAGGACTTTTGCTCTTCCCCAAACAGTATTACTGGCAGTTTAAAGGAAATAGCTATAATTATAGAAAAGTAACTATTGAAAATGGTATTTCTTTCCTGTGTGGATGTCCCTACTGAAATAACAAAGAAACATTAACCCAGATATCTGTTTTATCTTTTGTGTTTGAGTAGAACATACCTGGCTCTGTGGAAGGGCTGTTAAGTACACGTGCAAAGGTGGATTCCACCAAGTTTTGAAGCACCTACCTGAGAAATAACTAATTCTGTATCCTGATGAAAGGCACCGCTTATGGCGCAGCTTTCTTTCAAAAAGAAAATGCCCTCATAGAATCATCTGGGCCAGAAGGGACCTTCAAAGGTCATCTAGTCTGACCCCCCCTGCAGTCAGCGGGGACACCCCCAACTAGACCAGGTTGCCCAAGGCCTCGTCGAGCCTTACCTTGAATGTCTCCAGGGAAGGGGCCTCAACCACCTCCTTTGGCAATCTATTCCAGTGCTCCACCACCCTCATAGTAAAGAACTTATTCCTAATGTCTAATCTAAATCTGCTTCTTTCCAGTTTAAAGCCATTACCCCTTGTTCTGTCATTGCTGGCCTTTGTAAACAGACCCTCCCCAGCCTTCCTGTAGGCCCCCCTCAGGTACTGGAAGGCCGTTATTAGGTCTCCCCGGAGCCTTCTCTTCTCCAGGCTGAACAACCCCAGCTCCCTCAGCCTGTCCTCGTAGCAGAGGTGCTCCAACCCCCTGATCATTTTCGTGGCCCTCCTCTGGATCCTCTCTATCAGGTCCATGTCCTTCTTATATTGAGGGCTGCAGACCTGCACACAGTACTCCAGGTGAGGTCAATCACCTAATGCTTTTGGTATATCTGTACTGCTGTTACTACTAAACGTGTGTAATTTCTGAAGACTAACATATGATTTATCTATCACTGTTTCCAGCCACTTTTGTAATTTGTGAGTGAGTCATCTTACCTCTTGCCCAGATACTATTTCAGTTGGTATAGGCCAGCAAGCAGAGCAAGCAATGCCCTTCCTTCTTACCCTTTTAGCTAAGAGCAGCGTGTCCTGCTTCCCGCTCTCTGCCGTGGCGCGGATTCTGTCTGTCAGCCGGGAAACGTGCTCATGGAGAAAATCTGTCTCCAGCAGCTTCTCCTCCTTCTGCACCAGCTCCACCTCCAGCTGCAGTGAGAAGGGGTATTACAAGGTGGAGGTAAAAGGGGGGGGAAGCTGCAGCATAAGGTGTTCCTGTGACTGCTTTGAGAGCTGCTGAAATAATACCCGTGAACAGCCATAAATAATCACTGCACCATCACTTTTCTCAAAATTTCCCCCCTCTCTGTCACGTATCAGGCCAAAGTTGGTTCAATTTGTTGCTGTCAGTGGTACAGCTCTTCCATATCAGACCAGGCCATTCTGAGGCACAGGGGGTTACACCAGCCTTATTAATGCCTTGCTGTGATTTTTCTTGAAAGCAATGATTTTTTTCTAGTGATTTGGTGGTTTGTTCTTTTTTTTTTTAAACTTCTGATTCCTTGAGTCAAACCATAATGAGGAGGTTTCAGCTCTTGCTTTAAATAATACTTTTTTCCTTCCTACTGCTAAAAATAAAAGTATGGACTCCAAAGACAGAAAGTACTGTGCAACTAGACAGACTTCAAAAACACAAGGAGATTGAGAGAGAACATCTAAACTTCTCATGTGACTCCAAGAAATTTGGCTTTTTAATGTGTGGGTTGGTGATAGCGGGCTGTGTTGTAGCCTGCTTGGCCGTGCAGAGCTGCCTCCTGTCAAGGACTATAGGACAGTAAAGCAAAAAGCTCAAGTAATTCATGCCAAAGTGTTCATGGTAAAACCTTACAAACTGGGTTTCAAAAGGAGGACTTAGGTGTGTACTGCTCCCAGCTTGCTGTTACCCTGTGAATCCCCCCAAACACTAAATACGGGGGGGGGAGGGGGGGGGGGATTTTTGTGTCTCTACAAATGGGACAGGCAAAAATATTGAGGAAAATAGTTTGGTTGCTCATTCCATTCCTTTACCTTCCCTACATATGCCATCCAGGAGCTGCCCTGAGATTGGTTTTCATATTGGACCTAAGGCTTCATTTTGAAGCCTCCTTTGGCAGTCGCTGGTGGAGCTGCAGTCAGGCGTGCGGCTGCTTGGCCGGCCTGGCTGCCTTGTCCATGAAGGTTTGCTCGGTGGCTCCCTGTTGGGCACGGAAATGAAGCAGTGCCATCAAAGGCTGAGAAGGATGCTTGTTTCATCCCATGTCACATACAGAGACTTTAAGAGGGTAATGGGACTGCCCCTAGCTCACAGCCCAAGCATTGCAGTGGAAGAGCTAATGGGCAGTTCCAGAACAATGGCACGTTCATTCCTTAGCGATTTATTATTTTGCAATTATTTCCTTCTGCTGCCTTTTCTGTGTCTTCCCATAGTGAGGTGAAAATGTCCCATGTCCAGTTGTCCTGGAAAGCAGGTGCTGTGCCGGAGTTCCAATTAGCCAACTATAATTATTTTAATTCCTCTTATGGGAAGCCAATTTTAAAAATAAAAGATACCATTTGTTTTTTCTAAAAGAGGTCAGTCACAGGGGGAGAGCTTGTGATGCAGTAAGTGATGTTACCTGCTCAATCTTTTTTAGCAGCTCGGGTGCCGATGGGTCCTTCCCTCCCAAGTCTCGCTTTCTGCTCTCGTTGGCGGGGTCAGCAAAGATTTCCTCCATCCGTTTAATCCTGTCCTTGCACTGGGAATACTAGCAAACAAGAAGCCACAATGGTTATTTTTTTAAGACAAGAAGCCAAAAGCCCCGTTGTTACTCCACAACCAGAGATGGAAGGTCTCAGTGTGTCTGATTTACGGCAGGAGAACCGCACTAAAGCACCTGGTCGGTCTGGCTGCGCTGCCAGCACCTGGGCTTGGGAGCGAGACTCCAGCCTTGCTGGGAGACGCCTGGGATGCTTGGGCGGTGTAGGACTAAGCAAAATGGTACTGGCCAAACGCTGGGGAACATTTCCCTACGAAACCAGACGTGGACGTACGTCGTTCTCCTGTCCTGTTGCTAATGAACGGGAATTTGATAAACAGTGGATTGGGGCAGCGATGGGCACCTGGGGCTCCTCTGGGACCCCCAGAGCTTGACCCTGCAGACTTTAACAGACAAGATTTCCTTGTGCGGGGAAGGAGGGAGGGGAACACAGAAGATTATGAGCCATTTTAATTTTTTTTTTTTTTTTAAGAGGGAACTGCAGTATGACAGTTGCAGGACAGAGGAAAACCCTGCTGTCTGCCAGAAATTGAGTTCTGTCTGCTTCTTTGTCCTCAGGCTACTTCTAGCCTCAGGAATACACCAAACATTTGAGGTTGGGGGGGGGGTCTTCCTTTATACCTACAATCTTCTGTTTGACCCACAAGATCCATTTAGGAATGGAGGAGGGATACAAGTGCCTGACAGTCTGGTTGCAAGTTAAATCTGGAAGTCCTGCTTCCCTGCTGGTTAGCGCTAAAGGTCTAATCACAGGAGTCCAAGTTTTCCACATCAAAGTTCCCAAGCACATGTCCTGAAGTGACTCAGTGGTGACACTGAGCGATGCGGTACTCCCGGGACCCAGAGAGGCAGGTGTTCCCTGACCTTTCTGATGTGAGGTGTTCCCATGGAATAACGCTTCCCAGAACACGCTCATGGACATCCATGCTTCACATAAATACTCACTGGAGCAGTGACTGGGACCATTTCTTTATGTTTGGACTTGCAGGACTGACAGTGGTTGTGTGCTTTGATACGCACCTGGACATCTGTCAGCACGTTGTCACTCCAGCCTTGACCTATGAGCTCTAACATAACGTGACCCAAGTAAATTGCTATAAATGCTAACCATCAGTTGCAGGTGATGATATTGTTAAGGAAATAAGTGGTCACTGGCTCTTAAAAGTTATGAGCAGTCACCAAAAAGACAAAGTAAATGTTTAGATGTTGCTACCGGGATGAGGTTTGTTCACTGGAAGTTAACAAGTTGCGTTTAACTGGAAAAGGGAAAACTGACAGATCTTCTCAGGTGATTATGGAATGTTCCCAGAATACTTGTCTTAAACACTGCTTTTTCTGCTAAAAGAAGTGTCGTGCAGCTCTTTCTACCACACTGTGAGAGCAGGCCAAGTAAAAACCTTAAACAACTGTAATGAACAATTTCCTTGTCAAATCATGATTTGGTTTAAAATGAATGCCAGTCAGTGCACAACTAGGTACTGAAAGATTTATTTTAATTGTAAACAATTAAAACTCAAGACTAATAATATAGAGAGAGGGAGAATGTGAGAGCAGGACCAGCACAAACAACAGGATGCAGTTATGCTTCCAGTGATGTTTCGTATCTGGGGCCAAAATTTCTCAACCACTAACTCAGCTGAAAGTGCCTTGTTGGAGGCAGTGGTACCTTAATGAGATTAGGGACAGCTCACCAGAGACAATTTTGCAAGATTGAGTAGTTAATTTAGAGACGAAGGGCTATTGCAGCAAAAACACTGTCCGAACCAGAAAGGAAATCCATAAAAGTTTTATGTGAAACTTAAACACTAGGCTTACTTTTAAATGCAATATGAATTGGGAGTGATTGGATGCAGGCTGAGGGAACTGGGCATGTTTAGTTTGGAGAAGAGGAGGCTGAGGGGAGACCTCATTGCCCTCTACAACTACCTGAAAGGAGGTTGTAGAGAGGTGGGTGTTGGCCTCTTCTCCCAAGGGAATAATGACAGGACCAGAGGAAATGGTCTGAAGTTGTGGCAGGGGAGGTTTAGATTAGATATTAGGAAGAATTACTTTACTGAGAGAGTGGTCAGGCACTGGAACAGCCTGCCCAGGGAGGTGGTGGAGTCACCATCCCTGGAGGTATTTAAGAAACGTGTAGACGTGGCACTTCAGGGCATGCTCTGGTACCCGAGATTGTTGGTTTGTGTCTGTTTGTGGTTTGTTTGTGTGGGTTTCTTTCTTTTTTTATTTTTTTTTTTGGTTGGACTCGATGATCTCAGAGGTCCCTTCCAACCATGGGGATTCTGTGATTCAGGCTAATCCAAAAGTATGGAAAAAAAAAGCACTTTAAGTTATTTAGAAATAACCACGCTATTCCATGTGTGCTGAAACGATGGAGCTATAGGCATCTGTCTTTATTTTCTCCTTATTTGTAGTGTTTTTCTTGAAGAAGACTTCATCTGAGTTCTAAGAGATTCTAAGTCTTAAAGCCAAAAAAAAAATCTCTTCTTTCTTGGAGCAGATTTGATACAGGGGATAGGGAAAGGCTCTACAAGAGAGACTTTTCTACCTTTGACTGTAATCAGTCAGGAGGAGTTGTTGAAGGATGAAGAGATGAGAGGGAACACATACCTACAGAAAGGGATTGGTCTGAAAAAGTGGAGATCTGATGCTTATTTTGGAAATTTCAGAGAAGGCAGGAGGTACTAGAAAAGGGGAAATATCATACCTATTTTTAAAAATGGGTGGAAAAGGCGCTATGGAACTAGACATAACTTATCTTCAGGCATCTTGATTTTTACATGACTTCGATACTGTTTCATATAACATTCTTGTAAACAAGCTAAGGAAATGGGGACTTGATGAAAATATAAGGTAAGTACTACGTAAGTAGAATGAGGTTAAGTTCAGAAAGACTGCAAATACTTTTTGGAGGAGAAGATTCAAATTCAAAATTACCTTGGTCTGAAAAAAGATCTGAACAAAAGAGAGAATATTAAATAATAAATGCAAGGTGCTACATGTAGGAAGAAAAATTTACCTGTACAAATATAGAATCAAGGTCAACTGATTAGGTATTGTTTCTTTAAAAAAGGGTCTGGTCGTTAGATACGCTTCCATGAACACGAAGCAATGTGTCATGTTGCAAGAAAGGCTTCCATTGTATCTGGACACCTAAGCAGAAATACAACCTGCAAGATGCCTGAGTGAATCCTTTTGCTCTCACCCACTGACATTAGGCACTGCGCCTCAAGAAAAATAAAGACCATGTTGCCAAAAATAAAAGAAAGGTAAAAAAAGAATGATCCAAGAAAGATGTGTAAGGGCTGATGGAAAGGAACAGGGTTGTGTAGCTCAGCAAAAGGATGGGAGGGGAACAGGATTAACTTTCTTCTAGTAACATGAAATGTTGTTGCAGGGAGAAAGAGAATGATCTATTTGTCACGGCCCTGGTGACAGAATACACATAAATAGGCTTACATTGCAGCAAGAAATATCAAGATTAAGAAAATCTTTCCACTGTTAAGGGAGGACTGGGATGGCTTGCTGGAGAAGCTAGAGTTCACCGTTGGTGGTTTGAAAGCACGGCTTAGCCCTCTCAGGAATGACAGGCAACCCGGTGCTGGAGCAGCAGCAGCACTGCCTAGGGAAAATCTTTCTCCCTCTACTAGTCTACTTTTCCTATGACTGCCTGATGTAGTCTGCAGGTTTTCATGGGGTTGTGTTAACACCTGGATAAATGTTGATGCCAAATGTCACAATGAAACTGTCAGTCCCTGTCATGTTACTTAAACTTTGAGGCACAAAAGTCTCATCTATGCCATCTTGACAGCTCAGCAGGTTTACGTGTTGAACTAATTAATGCTAAGTATTTCTCATTGATGCGTGAAGGCAGATTAGTTTTCATGGGTCATTTCAACCAGCAGGAAAAGCCCCTTGATGTGCAGTCCCAATTAAAAGTTACAAAAAAATTCACCTTAGAATCTCACCAGGTATTTTTTGTGTTGGATAAAGGCAGTACAGGTGTATGGGAGACCCAGGCGAAATTTTTATTCTTCCTGAACCGGCATGTAGCCCTGACCTGTGCTTTCCACTTCCCAATGGGTACCACAGCCACCGAGACAGGGGCTAAGTTTCTGCAGCCCATTGCATACAATGTACTCATTCATCCATCTCTTCCAAGAGGTATATCTCTAACAGAAATAGATATCCCATCCCAGAACAGCTAATTTAGTGATGATCAAAGCGTCCGTTGAGAATATGTGAGACTTGGAATCAAACAGTGTCTCTAAAAACGTCAAAAGATCTCAGTCAAATGCAATCAACAAATACTGAAACTGGATCTTGTTTTCCTTTCAGATTTCTCTCTCTATATTTCAAGTATTACCAATGACGGATACCTGTTGTTGGAAAATCATTCAGCATTCAGTACTAGAATGTTTAGTTCACTTGTGGAGAAAGGAAAAGCAAAAAAGTTCTGGGGTAATGGGAAAGTTGGGAAATGCAAAAGAAGAGAAACAGGACAGATAAGAATAAAATTTGTGGATGAGATGCTCAACATGAACCATCAATGTGCACTGGCAGCCCAGAAAGCCAACCACATCCTGGGCTGCATCAAAAGAAGCATGGCCAGCAGGTCCAGGGAGATGATTCTGCCCCTCTACTCTGCTCTCTCTCGTGGAGTAATCTGTCCAGCTTTGGAGTCCCCAGCACAGGAAGAACATGGACCTGTTGGGATGGGTCCAGTGAAGGGCCATGAAGATGATCAAAGGAGCACCTCTCCTATGAGGACAGGCTGAGAGAGTTGGGGTTGTTCAGCCTGGAGAAGAGAAGGCTCCGGGGAGACCTTATAACAGCCTTCCAGTACCTAAATGGGGCCTACAGGAGAGATGGGGAGGGACTCTTTATCAGGGAGTGTAGCGATAGGTAGTGGCTTCAAACTGACAGAGGGGAGATTTAGATTAGGTATCAGGAAGAAATTCTTTACTGTGAGGGTGGTGAGACACTGGAACAGGTTGCCCAGAGGAGCTGTGGCTGCCCCATCCCTGGAAGTGTTCGAGGCCAGGCTGGATGGGGCTTTGAGCAACCTGTTCTAGTGGAGGTGTCCCTGCCCATGGCAGGGGGGCTGGAACTCGATCTTTAAGGTCCCTTCCAACCTGAACTATTCTATGATTCTATTCTATGATGACAGAGTCTGAAAAACACCCAAGACTTAGGGAGACAGGGAGGGTAGGAAAAAGGGAAGAACCTTCGTAATAGTCGGTAACCACAGTACCTAGTTACATTTTAAAGGCTGATAACTGGTTATTTGCCATTGTTCACTGGAAAATCTCTGACTTGGGAACATTCCATGTGTAATATCACACTACTCTGTATTTTCCTACTTTTTAATTTTATGGCATTATTACAAAAATATTTAAAGCACCTGGAACAGTAGCCTCCTTTTAATGGTGACTTCAGGCTTCTCATGAACCATCGTCACAAAGGAGAAAGTTTTAGTAATGCAGAACAGGAAAATCTGTCAGTTCACAAGAATTATTTGCATTTTGTTACTGTATTTGATTCAGTGACTTTCAATCTCATTCTAAATCTTACCTGAAAACATTTTATTTTTTTTTCCAGTCTATCATCTTTTCCATAGTCCCTCTGTTCATTGTTTAAATCTGTAACAGCACCGTAAAGTTCTTTGGGGTACAATTTGCATAAGGTATTTTACAACATTTTATTCTTTGAGCAGAGCTTACAGTCTCTTTAAAACACCAGAAGTTAGAGGAAAGTGCAAGCGCTATTTAACAGTGAGTCACAGCTCCCATCGGTGCAAGTGCAAATGGCAGTGGTACACCCCAATTTATGATTTTGTGCAGACACTAACAGAATATGTGTGGAAAAAATTACCATCTGGAGATAAGGTCAAAAGTAAATGAGCCATTTCAGAAAGCAAGGAAAGAATGTCCCGAACAATGATGAACGCTGCAGTTTCTTAGTTGTTTAATGTCATCTTGTAACTAGAACTAAAACTTAGACTGGTTTTGTGTAGAAGAAAATCTATGTGGATTATATCATTGTAGGCAGCAGAGTTCCCAGGCTCAGGGTCAAGTGTGAATTGAGTTATTATTTTAGAAATTTGAAGAGCTAAGTATATCTCCCACCCCTCCACCTACCCCCATCAATACAGTTTTAACACATTTTATCTACGTTCCCATTTTTTCCTCATGACTCCCATTCTCCAGCTTAGTCATACTGACATTTCAGGCTACGGGGAGGGTTAGCTGAGATTCCGTACCCAGGAAGCACTTGGCATGTGCATAACAAAGTGTGTCAGCCAGTTCCGTCAAAGTGTAGAAACTCACGTATCTGAAGTTACAAACATGCATCAGGGCTTTGCTAGACAGGTGTATTACTGAGCTTTCTGTTTTAATAAAGCTTGTACATGAAGACTTTTTATTTTTGTACGAAATTACCTTAAGTTTTAAAACACAGTATAATACAAATGAAAAAAGGGCTTGCTTTCCCACCAACCTGTATCTGAAGTACCACCAAGTGTGCATCCAGGGCATTCTTCTTTGGGAGCACCTTTAGCCACAAATTAATCACTCTCTTTTTCTCTGCTACCTTCAGCTTCAGAAATCTGATCTTTTCATCCATATCTTGCATCTCAATATCTCCATTTCTACACAACATCTCTTGCAGGTTTATTTTATCATATAAAATGCATAGTTCTTCTTCTCGATCTCTGAGCAGAAGACCACTGCAATAAGCCCAAAATGAAAAGGTAAAATAAGAAAAAAAAATTGCTCATAGTCAGTGTATTACATTCAAGAACATAACTGTCAATCCGGAAAGATAGTAATAATCTGGGAAAATGTACAAAGGTTTCACAAATATTGTTTTAAAATCATGACAACTTCTTAAATACGTAACAAAATAATTGCAATGCAACAATCAGAACAAACAATTGCAAAGGTTAATCTAGTCTCTCAAAGAATTTTAAAAGCGCTTCTGACCTTCCACAGCATTCATTTAAAAACAGATTAACATGATCAGGGAGCTTTGCATCTTCTGCATTTTTATACCTTATCTGCACACAGAGCACAAAGAGGTCAGGAGGCTACAAGCTCTCAAGGCATTCAGTAGCCAATCCACCGTATTTTTTAATAGCAGTTCTGAAGGACGAGCATCTTCACCAATGGAGAAAACCCACCTGTGTAATGCAAAGCAGCCCTGACATTGCCGCGAGGCAAATCATTTAGCAAAACATTGGAGCGAGGCAGTCTTTCAGTAGTCCTAATTTGGAGTGCTCCTAAGTTGAAAAATATTTTTGATTCCTGAATGTCAAAATTAAACACTACATTATTTCAAATTTACACTTATACCTCTCATTTTGTTGCTGTATAGCCCTTTGGTATTGTTTGCGTAGCTGCACCATTTCCTCTTCAGCGTGGGTGACCATACTGGTAAGCCTCTCAAGAGCCAAACACTGTTGCTTTTTCTTTTCTTTCATCTCCTGCATGATTTGTACGATTTTGCGATAATCACTTTTGAGACTGTCTGCAATTGCTACGTTATTTGCATTCTTCAGATGTTGTTTCTGCAATGTTCTTTAACATAACAGAAAAGTAGGAAAGTTTTAGCCCTTTCAATTTGAGAGCAATTTCAGCAAGTAAAAGCAGAGCTTAAACTAATTCCTCAAACACACAAAGGATCTTCTATGTCCCTCTGCTTCACAGAAGCAGTACAAGAAGTAGAACAGTAGCTGAGAACAGCTTCTCTCTGCAAGCTCTTTCCAGCTTCAAGAGAACTGGATTATGGCCCCAAAAATGCTATAAATAGAGCACTGCAGTGCTTTTCTTCACTGGTAGCCCAAGGGGACGTAAGAAAGAAAGTTCAAGAGCAGAAGCATAAACTGTGATGCAAAGTCTTAATGTATAGAAATCCTGCCCTTCTATTTAAAGAATGATATCTAAATAATTTTGTGGTTGCTGGCAGGTCTCCAGGTTCATTGCTTATAAAAGCATGTATCACAACATTCACATGAGAAAGAATATTATCAGTTTCCCTGCTTGACAGATGAGAAAAAATAAAATCACAATGCAAGATTATTGAAAAGATCACATTACAGACCCATAAAAATGAAGAATAGAACTCATCATTTCCCGGGACCTTGCTGGCCACTAGATGATGGTCCCTTGCTTAAAATACAGATTCTTGTTGCCACACAGATCATTCATTTGCTCACGACATGGAACTTAGAGTTACTGCATTTGATTGCAGTATCACTTCTTGATCAAGTATCACTGCTTTATTTACACTGGGGAGATACTCAAGACAAAAGAGGTAGTGAAAGGAGAAGCACAGTCTCCTGTTAAAATACAGAACTGCAGATGAAATATCCTCCCTCCCCTCGCGGGCTCCATCATCGCCCTGTACAAATTACTCTGTACAAAGCAGTGAGCCGCTTTCTGGTTCATTTCTCCCGTCGGTGTAACACTTTCCAGTTCCACAGAGTATTACTGAATCAAATTAAACTTCTGTAAAGCAAGTTTCAGCCTGAAAGCATGACAGAATTGCAGACATGCAATGTGTTATTAAATATTTTCTGAAAAACTTCAGTCTGTCCTCCAAACTGTGTAGGCTGCAGTTGTCTATTACTGGGATTAAAAATATTTTCCACAGGCAACAGAATTACTGATAATTCAGTACCTCTTGCTAGTTTTACATCTAAGTTTGCAGAAATCAAAAATGCCTGTTGGATCTTTACTGGAGTAGGGTCGTCCATAGATATTTCTGCTATCTAGACAATATATAAGCATCTTAGCCTTATTTCCCCCCCTCCTTTCATCAGTAATTAATAGGGAAGGCCTCAAAAATTTTAGCACAAAATGTCAGCTTGTGCATCTTGACAAAATCACTTAAACCACTGAAGTTCCACTTCTTTTCTAGCTACCTCTAGCATGATGTTGAAATCAAGCTACTCAGAAATTCACAATATACTTTGAGTGAATGTATCCTGAATGCATTCTGTGTCCTGGCTGTGCAATTTTTTGGCACGAAAAAGAAAAAAGATTTGGGAAAATCAAATTACTTTTAAATTACTCAGTTTTGGCTGTGCTGTTTTGCATACACAGTTAACTATTCACTAGCTTCCTACTTTCCCAACTACCAATTTCACAGATGTTGTTATTCTGTCTATATTGCAGAATATCACCACTAGGATGACAAAAAGATGGCAAAAGGACATCTCCACTAAACAATAGTCTAGGAAAAATAGTCACATCCACCCACTGTCCACCTCACCCTCTTTATTGTTACAGGTTTGCTGTAACCTTTCATTTTGACTTGGATTTCCTGGAAATTGAAACCATGTTTTGTTTGATCTGAAATAGAAGTTATCCAATAAACTTCAGTTTGAGTTTGAACCAAGAAACCCAGTTTGTTCTAATTTAATAATTTGACAGCTGCATTACTAGCTAGTGACTCATTTAATAGTACCATGCACCAGTCTATTGTGGAATCACATATGTATTGGACTGCATTTTGTCTAAGGATAAGTGAGGGAGAGCACAACGGTGTTGTTCATATTGAATGAAACAGCATGAGAATGCAGATATTAGAGGCTCAAGAACTGTGGTACAAAGGAAACGCGACAGCAATTTATCCCTTCAAAGGACAGGAAAGTGAGAGAGTAGCCAGACAAACTTCAGAAATGCTTTGTACCATGCAGTGACGCTCAAGCTAATTGTGAAGTGTTAGGGTGACAAGAAATCCAAGCAGATTATGTACGGGTGTGGCTAAATGTCTTTGAATCAGGTTTTAACAATCAGGACAGTAACTACCAAGGATGACATAGGCATAGCTCAAGTTGAACTAGATTATCTCTTAAGATTCTTTCTAATCTTATATTTCTATAACTGTGATCTACAACTTACTTAAAACTCACCTCTCCTTGGTTATAATAGTATTCCTTAAATTTTCTATTTCATTTCCTAGCAATTTTACCCGTTTTTTAATGTCATTTGCTTTATGGTGAGCCGCGTGCACCAAATGTATACATTTATTCCTTTCATTTTGGATAACATCAAATACTTTAGCAAATCCTTGGAGTCTGAAGAAATGACAAGTGTGAAAAAAATAATTATTACATTTTTATGCATACATTACTGGGATAAATATTTCTTTAAAAGACATTTTTTAACTAATGTATTGTTATTATTTCCTTACTGTTTTTGGATTTCTCTTCTTCTCTTTTTATACTCTTTTATTTCAAAATCCTTTCTTTTTATTTCTTGAATAATATTTTGGACTTGTATCTGAAATTTAAATAGAATTCAGTGAGCACTTTAGATACATCAAAGAATTTACTCAGAACAGCTCTTCCTCTTAGAGGAGGAGAAGATGGCGAGGCAAGATTACTCTAAGAACTTATTATAATGAAATGCTTTTACTGTAGCAACATTAAAGAACACAGTCTTTCTATGTATATTAAGCTTACAACGGCTGTTGTTAATGTAGATAATATGATGCTGCATCTTACAATGCTTGGCCCCTTGTAGCTGGAATTCTACTGTTTCTATTAATCAGTCTCTTGGTTCCATCACTATATAATTATTTGGCATATGCACCACTGAAATTGTACCTTTTCAAATAAAATTTCTTTTTTACTCTACTCTGGCTTTTAAGCAATCACTGTAGAATGTTACATTTACATTTTGTTATGGCTCTGAATCTTTTGATTTCAATTGTGTTCAGTCCTTAATAGCCTGTGTCATTAACCTTCAATGGACAGGTGTTTTGTCACTTCCCACTGGTATCAGGAGGAGGAGATAAAAAGCTGGTGGATGTTGGGTTGCAACTCTGGGCATGTGTGTGCGTGTTCATTACTTTGTACTGTTTATTTTTTTTAATCTGTTTATGGACAGTTTTTTATTGAAGGTGCAAAGCCTGACATGTTTGTTTATTCTATTTTTATAGACAGTCAAAGATTCTCAAAGTGCTAGATGCGTACCTCATATAATTTATTTGAATACAGACATACATTGTGGAAGCATAAATAGTTTGTTCCCATATACAAACCCAGTAGTTAGTACAAACTGTGTAACATCACAGCACATATATGATATTATAATGCCAGCAAACTGCAGACAGCAAACCCAATGAGTAATCCTAGTTTCTGTGACCATAGGAAAAGTTTTCTTTCCATCTTTTTTCACATTAATATAACAATTTACACCCAGAAATGTGTCAGGAAGATAAAAATTGCTGCCTCTCCTTGGAATGAGTAGCAGTTCTGTTTGTCTTTTGATTTTTATATTTATATTTATAAAATATTTATAAAATAAACACAGTTTTACTTCCAAGAATCTCAGTTGAGGCTATCTGCTTTTCTACTTCTTTATTCCATAGGCTTGAAAGAAAATGTCCTTTCAAACACCTCGTTTCAGTTGTGGCGCGATACTTTAATATACTATTGCCCTGCACCATAAATTGCCAATAAAGCAACACAATACTGTGAGCTTCCTGTCCTATGATGGAACTTCAGAGTAAAGTGGGAAATGAGAGTCCATAAGGCTCTCCTCACTAGTAATTTAATATCTCCAGATGATAGCAGCTTTGACTTTAGAAAACTCTTCCAAATATACAAGATAATTGTTTACCTGGGCTTTCTGAACATCCCTAGATTTCTGTTCCCTCTCTTCAACTTTGAGCCAAGTCAGATGTGCAAGCCTGGATAACTCATGTCTGCATTTTTCCTGCTCTTTGAAAAGCCGGCCTTCTTCAGCAATACATTTTTCTAACGTGTGGGCATCCGTATCTGACATCATTTCCTAAAGAAAATGAAATTCAGTTCCTTATGCATTGATGCACCTGTGTTGGCAAACCCAAAGCTGAAAACACTTTGGGTTTATCTGCAAAGTACAGATATATACAGACTACCTGGATTTTAAAAAAATAAAATATTGCTTTAAAATACCAGCCGAAACACCATGCCTGATCCTTATAATAACACATCAAAATATTTTATCACCTAGAAGCATTTCTGTTCCACCATCTAGCATATCTTTCAGCTATTGCCCACTGGGCAGAATGGTTCCTTATGGCCATATAATCTTTAAATGTTTACTGTCAGGTCTGGACATGTCCATACTACACAATGGAAGACACTGAGCTTTCACATTAAGAGACCAAATTTAGACATTTAAAACAGAGCAAAGTATCTAGATGCCTAGATCTGTTGGAGATTCACGGCAATCCCAGGCACAAATACAGGTTGGGTGGAGAATGGCTGGAGAGCAGCCCTGAGGAGAAGGACTTGGAAGTGTTCATGGATGAGAAGCTCAACATGAGTCGGCAACGTGCGCTGGCAGCCGAGAAAGCCAACCACATCCTGGGCTGCATCAAGAGAAGTGTGGCCAGCAGGCCCAGGGAGGTGATTCTGCCCCTCTACTCTGCTCTCGTGAGACTACACCTGGAGTACTCCCTCCAACTTTGTAGTCCTCAGCACAAGAAGGACATGGACCTATTGGAACGAGTCCAGCAGAGGGCCACAAAGATGATCAGCGGGCTGGAGCACCTCTCCTATGAAGACAGGCTGAGAGAGCTGGAGTTGTTCAGCCTGGAGAAGAGAAGGCTCCGGGGGAACCTTATAGCAGCGTTCAAGTACCTAAATGGGGCCTACAGGAGAGATGGGGAGGGACTCTATCAGGGAGTGTAGCGATAGGATGAGGGGAAACAGTTCTAAACTGAAAGAGGGGAGATTTAGATTAGATATCAGGAAGACATTCTTTACTGTGAGAAAAGCTGTGGATGCCCCATCCCTGGAAGTGTTTAAGGCCAGGCTGGATGGGGCTTTGAGCAACCTGGTCTAGGGGGAGGTGTCCCTGCCCATGGCAGGGGGGTTGGAATTCGATCATCTTTAAGGTCCCTTCCAACCCGAACCATTCTATGATTCTATGATTGAGTCACTACAGTTGGTGAACTCTAAAGAGCTGTTTGCCCTACCCAGCCCAGGCTAACCTCTTTAGCGGGAGGTGAATGGATGGCTTCCGAGGCTCCACCGACTGCATGACTATATTATTGACTATTGTGGCACATTCGATACGTCCCACACACAAACAGTGACATGTAAACGCTGAATGTATATGTATTCAAACACAAGCTGAATCCCACCTGATAATGCTAACAAGTTCAAAGACAGCACAAAAAGAAAATGGCTATAAGGGTAAGAAGATAAGGAGGTATGATCTCAAGAAGAGGGTGTGTCTGAAATATATTGCTTCTCATAAAGTCACTTACATAGTGGCAGGTACTAATGCTCTCATAATTGAGGTATCTGCATTTCCACACTATATGTGGTTGTGCTGAGTATAGACAGACATCCACAAATGACAAAACTGTGAAAATGAAAAATTATGATGTACAAATGATGAATTGTCCTTGTTTCAACAAGACACTCAAAGGAAATTTATACCCATCATATTTCTAGCTGTAATGTAGTTAATTATATTCAGAAAGACTTAACCTAGAAAGTAGATTTGCTTTCTGCCTTCCAATATATGACCTGTAACACCAAAAAAAGTTTTTAAAATATGACAAACAACTGGTCTTTAAAACTGAATAAATACTGTGGCATGTTTTCTCTCCAGAAAGCTGCAACTAGAAACTCCCATGATTTTCTCTTCAAACAGTCCCTTTATTATCCTGATTGAAAACCACCTGTTATAGTGAAAAAGTATGAGAAAGCAGAACTCAGGACCTGTTCAGCTAAACTTCTCTTGATCATTTCAATTTCCTTCTGCAGTTCTCGTCGTCTTTCTAGTAATACTCCGTTACTTTTAGGGATGGCTTCTGCCTACAAAAATAAACCAAGCAGACTGAGTCATGCAAATGAAAGATGTGAAAAATGTAAACTGCAGATAATCTGTCTGAAGTAGTTACACACATTAAGAAATTATTTTTCTGTCTTGTTACAATACCTAGTCCAAGAGTTATTTGTTGAGCAGAGCGCCTCAGCAACATATCCAGTTTTCTCAAATTTTTCTTTTAAGAATTTAACTATAAACACTAAACTTCACAAAGCCCAGTTTAAGTACTGAATTTATAAGGGTTATGTTTTTCAGCAACCAAACCATCATTCAGTATATAATCACAAAGAGCGACTATGCAAAAATGTCACCTTCTAAATTCACAGAAGATTTTCTGAATGAAATTCTGACCTTACTGAAGGAAAAAAATAGATTTACCACTGTTTTAATGGGGTCAATATTCCACATCTGTGTAGATTTGCTATCATAGTTTTTCTTTTAGTTATTAAAATAAGATTTTTCCTCCTTAGGCTCTAGAACGTCAAAACTAACAGCACAGTTTTTGGAGTTTCTTTTCTTGTATGTTGTGGGAAAATTGTTTATTCAGTTAGATCTTAAAATGAAGTGTGTGAAGGAAAACACATTAGAAACTACTTTCTGATTAAAATATATCTGAACAATCCCACTACAACTACTTGCATGATAAAACTCATAAGGCAAAGGGTTGTACTGGCCTCACAGTGAGTAACTTCATTAAAAATTCCCTACAGTTATAAGTAAGTAAGAAATAATTACAGCAGGCTAACTATGGAGGCATATGCTGTCTGTCTATAATTGCAAATTTGGTGTAATTGCAAATCTACAGGTGGGGAAAAAATGACACTGAACGACACATCTGGAAGCTCTTCAACGATAACACACGCAACCCCGTGGTATCTTTCTCAGATCTCAACCGGATGTTAGAGTTCAAAACACTATACCTCAATATAGACAATGAGATGTTTTGCACTTATGGTTTTCAGTTCTGTATTAATATAACTAGATGTTGTTCACTTGCATTAAGGGAAAGGGAAACAAGAGGCACAGTAAAGGTCAAGCTTTGGAGTTAACTTTGGTTTCAGCTGCCAACTCTGAGACAGATTTGGTTTGACTTAGGTTTGCTGAAAGGTCAATAAAACCTATTCTAAGCAAGTTGCTTCAACTCTTGTGGAAGGAGCAAACACGGCCGTTCTGTGGAGCATATACTAGTTACCACTTCTGCTGTGTAAAAGGCTGTAGTGGCTGTAAGTAGACATTTCCACATTTTCAAGATGGGATTCTAAAGATGCCATCAAGTTCTTGAATCTAAAAGTAGAAAGCTCATATAAACAACTTTAATCTGTTAAGGACTTTTGTTCACATAAGACATGACTAAACTTAGGCACTTTTGGCTGTCTCCACGTTGGCCTGACCGAAGAGAAGGCGTGCGTGGAGAGGAACAGCAGTTCTGCTCTGGGCTGGCGATAGCCGGAGCGGCCAGTTCTCTTTCACACAGAATGTCGGCGTTTAGCAATAGCTGACCTTTCACAACTTACTAAGAAGAAAAACACATTTGAAGGAAGTGTTCCTGTAATTTCCTTATTCTACAAACCAGTCATTCTGCACTTAGCACGTGATTTAAAGTAAGAGAAACATGGGAAAGCACACTGATATACTGCTGCTTCTCCAATCACATTTTTTTATACCGGTAATTAATTGTGAATTTTTTCACTTGGACTCACACTGAATAAATATACATCTGGCTTTTAAGGTAGCTAAATGAATTATAACTACTTAAAATATTTTAGCTTTTCCTAGGTATGCTCCTAAGCCTTCCAAATTTAAATAGTCTCAAGACAGCCAAAACCGAGCAGAATCAAGTTTGCCACTCCAGTCTTTCATACTCCAGAACTGTATTTGAACAGACCATGCTGCAGAGGAGAGGTGGTTTCACATTTGCTTTTCTAAAAGACTCAAGAAAGGAATCAGAGAAAACAAATAGCATGAGGAAGATGGACAACAATATTGCCATGGGCTGTTTGTGTTAGGGTAACATCCTGCAACTTCTGGAGTAAAATGCTGCAGAGAATTCCACTTTTGTCTCTGCTGGCATTCCCTTCCCCTGGTCCCCATGACGCTGCTACTTGCAAAACACATACAAGCCTATGGTATAGCCTGGCGTTAGCACTGAGGGAACCCTCTGCAGCACAACTTAACCATTGAGAGTCTCATTACAGGTCTCTTGCCCTTTCACACATTGTAAAGGGGTTGGGTTTGAATCTCACCCAAGACAGCAAACTCTAACCACAGCTGTCAGTGAGTTATGGCATTTGATTTTAGCAATGTATGGTTTTGAACAGCTGTGATTCTCCCTCCAGGAATATTTCTTGAATAGGAACACAGGAAAAAATACCATTTCCCATATTCCCTTAGCTGGTACTGAAAAAGATCTCAGTATGAGCTTTAAGATCAAAGTTTGGAATATGAGTCAGCCCTTTAATCACTATTTGAGGAAATTCAATCTAAAACTTTTTTGTGTAGTTATAGAGCTTTCCTCCCTCCTCCCAAGTGGGCTTATATTACTAGGTAATTAATACACTTGTGAATTCACGAGGAATTTCAGGGGAGACAGGAAAATAATTGTATTACTTAATAATATTAAATATTATTCAGTAGTGTTTAGAGTTGTTTAAATAGCAAAGCTAAGTCTGTGTGGGTTTTGATATTATACAGTTATTTTAAAAAACTTTACAGTGGAATACATAAGATGTTTTTCTTCCTTGAATTGCTTTGAAGGACCAACAAAAATTTCAAGGGCATGGTGTCAAGGTAGGAAACATCAAGTCATGTGAAAAAAATATTCACCTGACTAAGCAAAATTAATTTGATAAGACTGACTTTCATTTAGACTAAGCAAGGATCTAGCACAGGAGAAAAGCTTAAGAAAGACAGGATGGAAGAACCAGCGATAAGAGGAAGAGAACACAAAAAGGTTATAGACACAGGAAATTTTTAAGAAAGAAATGGAAAAAGAAAGAAAATGCTTTGAATAGACATGCAGAATGAGACTGCCCTTTAAAATCAGCATAATAGAAGGCACAAATAAAACAAAAAAGAGTAAATCGGTAAGGGAAGAGGAATAAGTGAAATACTAATGCAGGGAGGAAATGAGGAAGGTGAAATTTGAGTGGAAACAAAGACAACATAGGGAATTATTTAATATTATTTAATAGCATACTTAGCGTTAGTTTCCTGCCCCCTAGAATGATAAATACATTATAAATTATTTACAGTAATGTACAAACAACCCTCAATTTTTAAAAATATGTATCTTTGCATCATTTGGGAGACAGGAAGTATTTGGCTCTATTTTTCTGATACAAATTTCTCTGATGCCAATGGCCAAGTCACGATATTATTTCACTCACAAATGACCACAATTCCACAATGTTTTAAATGAAGACATGACACCACTGTGCCAATATCATCTCCCACTTGTCCTTGACAGGATGCTCCCAACTAATTTTGTAATATCCTGGTGCAGTATTTTTATTACAGCCAGAGCACCTAGGAGTTTCTTTGTTAGTTGTAGCAACACTCTTGACACTTTTATGTGCACAAGACTTAAAATAGTCTTCCCCCCTCCCCTCTTTTAGGATCAGTCAAAAGATTTCATAGACAGTTTTCTTACAAGAAAATTTAGAATACTTATGATCAATGCATTCATACAGACCTCTAATTTGAGTCTTTTATGCTGTAACTTATGTTGTTCCAAGGAATCATAAATCATATTCAGTTGTAACTCCATCTTTTTTAAATTTTTTAGTTCTTTATCTTTCTGTGTTTGATTTTGAATGAGAACATCATGTTGCGCTTTTTTCTCCAAGAGACATTTATTTAAATTATCTTCCAGAGCTTCTCTATATAGATAGACACAGAATTTTAGAAACAGGTAAATTGACCAAGACATGTACGCAAACAGGCACGATCATTACCATTCTAATAGGTTTTGAGTACTACATCATTATGGCTGAGCAGCAAGATAAACTCATAAACGACTGACACAAATTACCTTAAAAGGTAGCATTTTTATAATTTCAATCAATTATAATATTCCTAACGTCAACGAAGTCTCACAGTCTGTTCTAAATATGCTAAAGTTTCCAGAGAAACTATCACTTATAAGAAGAAGAAAACACATTTTTTAGTATGAGGGATTATGTATATGTTTGCTTCATTCAAACATTTCAATTTAAAGTGCCACTAACCTTTAATACAAAACTTTCAAGGCAAAAGCATTGTTGCTGGGCCTATGGCCATGATTACAACTACACGTTTACCTCTGCAAAGAAGGTGTCATCTGAAGCTTGCAATCAACCTAAGAGTTTACTTTACTTTACCAAGTATATGTTAGCTCATAATTCAAGGGAATATTAAAGAGATGAGTAACCAGCCCCCACTGAAATTAAGGAGTATGTGTGTACAGAAATCTACCATCCTCATTTTAAAACGAAAATACTGACATTTTTTTCTTGCTCAATTTACTTTCTGTGGGTTACTCAGAAAAAAAAAATGTATTTTCAATGGAGAGAGAAACTTCCTAAAAGATTTCCCTTTCAGAGCAAAATCCAGTTTCGCTCTTGCAGGATTTTATCAAATACTTATGCTTTTTGATGTTCTTATTCAAGCCAGATCCTAGATTCCAGTAGTTTATACAAACATTTCTGAAGTCAAAAAACAAGCCTGATAATTTCTAGTCTGCACTGGCTGCAGCATAAAACTTGAAAACATAAGCAATACAGCAGAAAAAAAAAAATGTCTTTGAGAACAGAAAACTGTTCACTCATACTACATGGTTTATGTCTACTACTCTCACCTGTCTGATAGGACCACTGATTCCTTCTCTCTGCTAATTTCTAGTAATTTTGTCAAAGTAATGCATTCTTGTTCTTTGCTAGAAAGCAAAATTTGTTTCCCATCCAATTCCTTCATTACATCTTTTCTTTCTTGCAAAATCTCTTCAGTCCTTTTTTTAATGGCTTTCAGGGTACCATTCAGCTCTTCTATTTGGTCATTAAGGGCTTCTTTCTTCTTCTCTGCATCGCTGTGGATATATTTTAACAAAAGAGTAGGGGTTAACATTTCCACATGCATGTTTAAATGGCAAAATGTAAGTTGCTAGTTTTCATGGACACACA
This sequence comes from Numenius arquata, assembly GCF_964106895.1. NCBI lineage: Eukaryota > Metazoa > Chordata > Aves > Charadriiformes > Scolopacidae > Numenius > Numenius arquata. Next base: position 118,878,726 of record NC_133577.1, on the reverse strand, counting down.
AAATAATTTCAACACCACAACTGTCTAGATTATATGTTTGAAAGCAGACTACATGCAGTGAAAATCTTTAAATGCCAATACAGATCAACAATAAAATTGTAGATGGCCATGGGACTAACAGGCATCTTAGCACCATGACAGTATTAGAAAGACTTCTACTAAATTGATTTCTGTCCAAATTACTAGGTACATGGGTGTGACACTTCTAAACATTATTCCCAAGGCTGAAAACTCCAGTTAGTTCATTCTGGGATGCAACACAAGCAGAAAAACTCATTTAAATGCTTTATTATTAACAATCTACACAATGCACTAGATTTTTAAAATTGATTCTCTGTAACACTATAGCAAAAACTTCTTATATTTATGATAGCAGAGTTGCATTAAGTAGTGAGGAAAATGTAGAAGGAAACCATTATACAAGTTCTAAAACTGAGAAATTTAATGTAGTCAAACAATTTCTATATTACAAATACGGACTGCAAGCAGGAGACACAAAAACTTCACTGTAACCTCATGCCCAAATAGGGTACAAAGAACATCCGCCATCTGGAAGGCACTTGGATCTGTGAGTGACCTGGCTGAAACTGCACAGTGTTAATTAGATTTTACACATACAGAAGGCAGCACATGCCAGAGGAGAAAAACCCCAGCTACACAAAAGAGAGTAAGAAAAGGCTGGCTACTGGCTTACTTTTTCCATGCCGAAATGTTAGAGATGAGAATTCGCATCAGGAGCTTGCAGCAAAGCACCTCTGACTAAAAAACTGGTACAGAAGTATCACAGGAGAACGACCCTTTAGCTCAGGCCAGACTGTTAGCTGTGAAAGCTGCTAGTTTCACTGAGGCCAACAGAGATAAGCTAATATACAGTCACTGAGGACTAGAAACTGTAAAAAAGCCTTACTGCTAGATTAAATGGTAAAATTATTTTCCATTACAACTCTGCTAAGTAGATCTAATATATAGTAACGCAGCACAGTAAGGTGGTTAAACAATTTTTGATCAAGCTTTATTCTAAATTTTTCTTTGTTGTACTTAAATATAAAATGTTTCACTGCATATACTGTATTTTTCAGTACAGTGCATGGATTTTAAGTGGATTATAGATGCTTTTTAAAATGTTGATCCTAATTTTAATCAACAACTATACTCAGCATTCTCTGTAACAAACAGATGAAAAGCAGTCACACATACATATTTATGTATCTATAATTATTTATTAAAAGCATACATTTTTTTCCGATTCATCTTCTCAATTTCTTTTCCAAGTTGTGCTGGAACACCAAGGATCTTAACTAGCTCATCCTAGTGACAAAACAGAAAGTTTACATTGATAGCCTCAAAATCTGGTGAGATTTTATAGAAGTAATATTCACCTAGAACTGCTGTGAACACGGGCAAGAAACATATTTTGGTTTGAATTTTTGTTTTGAAACTAAACATTATGATATTTCATTATGTCTGCAAGATAAACATTATGCTTGAATATTATTAGTCCATTTGACTGTTACGTATACCATGGAAAGGAAACCGGCAAAGACCTGGGTATGTTTTTTAATTGTCAGCATAAATCTGTATTAACTTGGATGTAAGCAAATGTTAGAGCAGCCTACAACAACACAACATAGCAAACATGTCATTATAAAAACCACATTTTTAATCAAAACTATGACTATTATTATTTCCTAAAGGAGCAATAATGGATATGGCACAGCAGCATGTTTCACAGTTATTGAAAAATGATGTAATATCTGAGGTAATGCCATCTAATGAATTTGGAATGACAGACAACATCCAGAAGACTCACCATTTCCTTGGACAAATGCATGTACCCATATACACATACATGCACACACACACAGAGATATTCGTACACACAATTAATTTTATGTTACTTTTAAATTAGCCTGCTTCTCCAGAAGCTTTTCCACTTCTTTCTTGTCTGTTAACATCAGCTTTTGCTTGGACAAAACACCTTCCTTTATTGCATTAATTTCTGCTTTCCTTTGCATTACTTCTTTGCAGAGCTCATCACAATTTTCTTTCAGCTGTTTAATTTTCTTATCCATCTCCTTTAAAAATGAAGTAAATAGTAAAGTTTTGTAAAAAGTTTTGTAAATAGTAAAGTTTTTAGTAAAGTAAATGAGGTAAATTTTTATTTTCCTTTTTACATTGTGCAGGCAGGCTTGTGATATGACAGAATCATTAACACTGGATGATGGTAAGATTTTTTACAACAGGTATAGAACATTATTTTTTACCAGGTATATGTTTCTTTTATCAACAACCAGCAGAATTTTATTTCCAACAAAACCACAAATATCCATCACGATTTATGACTGCAAATGTATTTTCCATACTCACATCCTAGAACCAAAAATCTGCAGCTACCTCTGCATGCAGTATCCATTTGCTGACTACAGTAAAAAATTTTCTTGAGTAAAGAAAAGCCAGATCTTTTCTGAATCAGTTATTCACTGCTTGCCCTAGGGTTATCAAACCCTAGTGATATAATTGGCCTCTCCTATAATATATATCTCTTGATTTTTCTATGTATTCCAGAGCTCTAGAGCTACACACTGTGAAAACATTCATTGATGTTTTTGTGTTAGGTGGCAGAACATAAACCATGGCTTTTCTCATGTTTTAAACTTACCTTTTGTTTTGGAATTCTTTCATATTCATTCTCCAGAAGCCTTTTTTCTTCTTGCAAACTACAAGAAAATCAAAACAGAGCTAAATATATTAGTAATATGCCAAAAATTAAAAAGTACAGAAGCCTATCCTGTGTTAGACTAAAACGTATGGTGAATTATCATCAGGGGCAACTGAAAGGTGTCCAGATTTAAAGGCAGGTTGCTGACTGGTAACTAGGTCATACTTATGCAGGTTTTTTCTATAGTGCACATCTAAACTTTTGAACCTGATTCTTCATAGTCTTACCACCTCCTGCAGGGGTGCATTTGCATTTGCATTTGCTTTGGAGGTCCCTTCCGGCCTGGACCAATCTATGAATCTATTTGTGCCTCATTCACCCTTATCTAGCTCTGTATAACAGGTCAGAAGCCACCCTACACCCACAGTTCCTCCCAACCTCAGTAAACAAAATTTTAACGTGGAACTGTGGCAAACGGAAAGAGTAGGTGGGTTATAAATATCCACAAAAACATCATACATCAAAGAAAGTGCAGTTGCTAGCGAGAAACTTTCTTTTTCCTTTGAGTGATTGCTCACGCACGCATTCACACTGTAAACAACCGTAAGTGAATCTCCTCAAATCTGAACAGACTACTGTGAAAAAAAAATACTGAAAAGGGACAGAGGATGTAGACTAAATCGATGAGGTACAGAATCATAGAATTGCCTAGGTTGGAAGGGACCTTTAAGATCATTGAGTCCAACCATCAACCTAACACTGAAGAGCCATGATCTTAACATATATCCAAAACTATGTTGCAATTTAATTTCAGGCAACATGAGAGACAGATGATGAAGGAGGACAGAAGGATGAAAGGAGAAAATAGGAAAGCTCTTATATCTTCTGGGTGTATTTTTAGTAATGTTGCCCTGAGAAAGGTGAAGGTGTGAATACAAAAGTGCAGCTGAACCAAGAAGCACGTTACATAGGGATTGTCTTGGTGGTGGGTAGGTAAATACTGCCAAATATAAAAAATTAGCCCTAGTGAAGAAATACGTCAGTATGTCCCCAATGCACGCACAGAACAATTCTGCACCTACAGGAGATAAATGGGCTACAGCAGTCTGCATGCTGTCACAACCAAACTGAACTTAATTAAGTCCATGTGCTATTGATTGAGAACAAGGAGGCAGGTTCTTGCAATGTAATTAGTATCTACGGTGACATTTCTGAGTCTCAGGCTATAAAGCTGGGGAACAGGTGAAACAACCAAATCTTCTGTTCCAGATATAGCAAAGAATAAACTTCAGCACTTAAATTTGTAACTCAGCTGGAGGATGTACTTCCTGGTCAGGCCTTCTTGAGACTCAGGGCAGCCTGTTAGAATAAATAACTCTTTAAATAAGGGGAGTATTAACAGAAGGGGACAGGCCTTCATGAAGTAGCTGTGTCACTTGGAGCTACAAACAGTGGCAAGGGAGTCCTGGGTCAGTCCCACCTACCCAAAGCAGCTACTACAGTTGCCTCTGAATGTGGTTGATACAGAAGAGAGGCAGCTGATGAGTATTTCTTTTTTCTCTGAAGTAGCAGCCTAAGACTTTGTGGGGCAGTGGTTCAGGTTTCAGAAGGTGGTGGTCATGGGGAGAGGAATCAGTCCCCTAGTTGCCAACTTTATGGAGGATCCTGCCTGGAATCTTGTGCTCAATTCTTTATCAGTGTTGATTTAAGGTTCCTCTCCCCCACAATAAATTGTTTCTTACATTTTGTTCCTCCAACAAAAGGAGAAAAGCTTATACCTGGAAGCCTCAAAACAGTCAAAAAAGAGAACTGGCTGGTGGTGTTGCAATCCAAAAAAAAAAACAACCAAGCCATGAAGAGCAAGCTCTGGCTCAGATGAAGAGCAAAGAGAAAATAAAATAAAGGCAGAGAGTAGATGTTGTTGATTTACAGCTCGTATGTATATTTGCATGGGCAAACTACAAGTATGCCTCTAGAGGGATTGGTAATCTAAAAACTAATTTGAATGCCAGAGGGTTTGAACACCCACAGAGTGAATGAGGTTTCAAAACAGATCTTTCAAAGAAAAAAGTTGAATTTATATCACTCTTGTACAAAAAGTGATAAAATGAATTATTGAAAAAAACAATTCTACTGCAAAATCTATTATAACTTAAGAAATTGCACACAAGAGTGAAGACACAGGAGTATTTGCAGGTGTACAGTGTACAAGCAAGTAGAATGAATCACCATAAGGTGATTCAGGAACTACTCCTTTTATGTGCCACTGCTTACAGTCAATGAGGGAGAGCAAAGGGATCAAACTGCATTGAAAACTGAGCTACTTCAATTCCATGACAGCATCTTTGGTCTGCTCCTCTGTACTGTGCCCGTAAGCTACAACTGGGTATATTGTGTCGGAATGCCATGTGGGGCAACCACAATGTTTTCACTGAACAACAGGTTGCCTAAGTGTATAAATAAGTTAATATGGACAATTCATATTCCCAACACATTTTGGCAGGATTTCTAGTTGGACTCCTTGGGACTGGCATAATCACACTAATTACAATGAATGTCCACTCTGAACAAATACCCATAACTCTTTGACTGCCACAAAAACTGATTAAATAAGTCCTGTGCAAACTGATTAAAGAGGTACTGTATTGTTTGTCATCAGTCCGTGCTGTGCCCTCTTGAATATCACGCCAGACGATCAAAAGAGCAATCCCAAAAATCAGGAGGGAGAGCAAAGTTGACACTGTTTTTTTGTCACATTCCTCACTCATGAGGACAGATTCCTGTGGAGCCATTCCAGTTTCACAACAAAGACTTTTCAATCCAGCAAAAGTAAAGTGATTTGGACACCTCATTTTCTGTGACATAAACAAGGGCAACGCTGAATGGCAAGCACCAAGTTACATTACCTTAAGAGCTAGCAGACCAACTACTTCCACACAAAAACGAGTGAAGGTGGGGAAAGAAAAAGGGGGGTAAAAGAAATAAGTTAAATCTCTCCCTTTTAAGCAATGAGTTTGGTCCCCATATGAGCTGCCCATATCCAAAAGTTAGACAGGTACCCCTATGCTAACATCCCCAGGCTTCCTTATTGTTAGGGATAAAAGCAGGAACTGCCAAAGGGGAGGTCATCTGACATCCCAGGTACCTGTTCTAGGAAGAGATAAATTACTGGTTAAAGATAACATATTTGTCTCTGTTGACTCTAAAGGAAGACCAGGATGATTAACTCAGACTGTGAAATCAAATAAGATTCTTCACATATTTTACATTTAATCTCTGATTGAATAGATATATGGACACAGAAGCCTAATGTAAGGTAAGCAGAGAAAATCTGGTCTTTCCATTTAGCATTTGAATCTCATACTCTATGATATATGGACACCAGCCTTATGACTGCCTATAAAATACTTAGACATCAATCACAACAACAAACAAAATAGCTGCAACTGGCATTAAGCATTTAAAATTCCCATTGTTTTATAGCCCTTCTTTGATGAGCATATTTTTCAACGTCATGTGGTTTTTATTATTATCATTATTATACCTATAACAACATACATAAGGAAAAGAAGATGAAACTCAAGTTTAAGCATTGATATTTGCAAATGTTTCTCACATTGCTTTACTTATTTTCATGAAGCTTAATAGCAGTACTGTACTTGAAAAGCTATCATGGATGCAGATGTAATGAGTTAAAAAAAAAGGCAGTCGGAAAATTGGACCATTAATGAAAATACATTCCAGACTTTTCCCTGAGAGATGTCTACAGCTGCAAACCGACACAGAAATAAAAAAATTAAGTCAGAGAGATTAAGAAATGTAGTGGTAGTTGTCAACAGAGGTCCGTTTCAGTTCCTCAGCCCACAAAATAGACAGAATGTTGTTATCATCATGAAACCCATCATGCAAGAAAGCGAACTCCTTCTGCTACTCTAACACATAGCTGGGATTGATGAGGAAACCACAGGTCTTCAGCACCTCACAAGTAAAATCTAGTGACCACAAATAGAAGATATCACAGCTGACAAGCAGCCAGCATGAAATTCCCGTAAGGCTCTTAGCTGTAATTAGTTTGTATGTACCGGAGAATGCAGTCACAAGACTAGTTGATAACAACTTCAACTGTAACTCAATTTATTTTACTTACGACTTGTAATTCTTTACTAGAAAAAACTATAGACAAAAGCTTAACTTTTCACTTTTTAATTATTGAGTGACTAATCCTGAAATAATTACAAGCACTGAAATAATTTTCCATACTTGCAATGCTTCTACAAGGACAAACTCAGTTTTGCAATCCTGACTTGCATGCAATAGCATGTAGTACTTCAGCGAATAGCCATTTTGCTACGTGCACAAATGACTGTGAGGGCTGTAGACTGGACCTAGGCTTTAAAATAAAATTGTTTTCAAGAATCAGGCACCTTTAACCTAACAAACTCTTGTTATAGATAATTTCATTGCAGATTAATTGTTTACTTTTAAACATATAGTTTAGATGATAAATTAATTTAGATGATAAATTTATTATTTCTCAATAATAAACTGTTGTTGATACTATCACCTGGTAAAGAAAAGCAGCTCTTGTTTACTTTGTCTCACAAACGAGTACTTTAAGCCTCACATGGACATTAAAATGAAGTTTCCTCAAGCTAGAACAAATCCTTGCTGATCACATTGATCTCTTCCTTCTTCTTATGCTAACCTGATTTTTTGGTCTATATTCTTACTTACTGAGACTTGTTCAGTCCTCTCAGTTTGTGCTGGTTTTGGCTGGGGTAGAATTAATTTTCTTCACAGTAACTAGTATGGGGCCATGTTTTGGATTTGTGCTGGAAACAGTGTTGATAATACAGGGATGGTTTAGTAATTGCTGAGCAGGGCTTACACAGAGTTCAGGCCTTTTCTGCCCCTCACACTGCCCCACTGGCAAGCGGGCTGGGGGTGCACAAAAAGTTGGGAAGGGACACAGCCAGGACAACTGACCCCAACTGACCAAAGGAATATTCCATACCATATGATGTCATGATCAATATATAAAGCTGGGGAATGGAGGAAGGGGGGATGTTCGGAGTGATGGCGTCTGTCTTCCCAAGTAATCGTTACATACGATGGAGCCCTGCTTTCCTGGAGAAGGCTGAACACCTACCTGTCCACGGGAAGCAGTTTTGCTTTGCTTGCATGAACGGCTTTTGGTTTACTTCTTAAACTGTCTTTACCTCCACCCACAAATTTTCCCACTTTTCTGATTCTCTCCCCCATCCCACCACAGGGGAGCGAGCGAGAGGAATCCACACGTGTGGTGCTTAGTTGCCGGCTGGCGTTAAATCACGACACAGCTACAGAAGAAACTTCATGGCTCTGAATGCAATTGCATCGGAACTGAATTGGGATTGCTATTTTTCCTTTTACTTTATTACACTCGCCAAATAGCTTTTGAGCAGAAGAAAACTCCTTGAGTCAGCTCTGACTTTGGGGTAGTGGCCCAAATTTTATAACCTCAGTAAAATCCTTCCAACTGTTGCTCCCCTCCTGTGCTGACCGCTCAGGCAGACACACTAGCAGTGAACCCAGTACAACCGTACAACAGAACGGGAACACAAACTGGAAGAGGCGGCACTACACCCATGCAGTCACCCTGGAGGTGACCTTCCTGACAGCTAAAGTGCATCAGAGCTGCTTCTGAGTACCTCTTGTACCTGTTCAAGCTACGAAAAATGTCACAAAATTTCTGAAAAGCTTCTGATACTGCAGTGCTGAAAGTAATTTAAATTTTCTCTTGGAATGTTGAATACTCATTGGAACAATAAAGAATTAAAGCAGAAGATGATATATCATCTTCAGCTGTTGAGCAAGGCATCTGATCTGGAGAAAAGTTTTTTACAGAGGCAAGCAAATAGGACATGAAATATGGAAAAGAGAACATAGAATACTAAGGGACATTGAGACAAAAATAACCGCTAATTTTATGGTGTATCTGTATGACTCTTCAGAAGAAAATGTTTACAGATTTGAATCTGAGTGTCAAAAGGGTGCTAAGTGACCTTAGCTATCAGAGAAAGCGAATTGAGGCAGGACCTAAATGTAGCAGAGAGTAGAAAGATGCTTCAGGGAAAGAAAGGCTCAAAGAAACAGGGAAGCAGAAGATCTGCAGAGATTGTCTCTCACCTCCAGCTCAGCAGTATTTCTGAGTAGACAAGATCCAAGACTTCTAAGAAAAGGATAAAGCAATAGATTATAGACACAGATACTCCCTTCAAAAGCTTTTCCCCTCCATGTTCCCTGCCTGCTATACATAAGAAGGTAAATAAGCAATATGTTTGTTTTCAGACTAAACAGCCATTAGTCATAATTCCCAAAGAGAAGTTTACTTGTAAGTGCCAAGCACAGCTGGGACTGTATTAATACAGTTGGACAACAAGGGAAACTATGCTCCAGGGAGATCAAGGGCCAAGAAAGGTTGGACCACGAGTTTCTATACTGAGAAATTAAGGAAACCAAGCAGTCACCTAATGGTAAATTCAGGCTCTCTTTGATGCAGCTTGCCCTTGTCTATGACACTGCCCATACACACAGGTATTTCAGAAGTCATTTTTTTATTATTTGTATAAATCCATCAGGCATCTTCATTTTACATTAGTGCTACTATTTGATCACCTGCTACTCACATCTCTATTCTGGACATTTATTTTCACTGCCTTCCACAGGGACCAAACCCATCCCTTCTTTACAAACAACTATTCACAGCCATTATCTGTTTTTATTCATAGCTCATTTCCCCATTATTATTCACTCATCTGTTCCCCACATAGGTATGTATTCTACCAGTCCTGTTTGTTCTACACTACTCCAACATGAAAATCTCTCTCATTGAAGCAGTATCTTCACTCCCAGTAAACGAATCCACACATAACCAAGGCACATCCTCCTCACTCCACACCCACAACACACAGAAGACCCAATGCTACCACCAGTCATGAAACGAATTCCAAACAAGGAACAATTAAATAATCTGTAGCTCTTCAGTTTAGAAAGCTGACAAATTGGGAAGGGGGGAATAAAATAGAGACCTATCAAACCATATTGCAGCAGTGAAGATGAAGAGAGGATGAGATGTTCAGCGTCTCACCCAATACAAGGACTACAGAGCATGCAATGAAGCTGATAGGAGTCAAGTTCAAAAAAGATAAGAGGTGCCAGTTCTTGTGTAGTTAATCTGTAGAACTCAGTTGCTCAGGGTGTTGCAATGCCAAGAAGTTTATATAGTTGAAGAGGAGACAGGAAAACTTCAAGGGAGAGGGATCAACTGAGGATTCCTAAATATAGAGGAATTTGGCCATGAAATCCCTGTATCACAAATAGATGGGGCTGTGCCTTTGGTCGCTATTAGATACTGCGCCGTATGGACCTCTGGTCATTCTGTACAGCTGGTTTTAATCTCATGCAATATGTAAGACCAAACAGAGGAAGTTTCTTATTAAAGTGAAAGAACATTTTTCACAGTATGACTGACCCAAAAAGTGTACTTTAAATCTGCAAAAGAGGATATTCAACTCATATATAAGAATTAATGCAGTAAATGTGCAAGGGTAATTGAAACAATATCTAAACTGCATTTTGTGTAGGACAGAAATCTCCTTTTGAATAGAGGTAGAAAATAGAGTAAATATCCCTTAAACACATAAACACACACACCCCTTTTTTTTTTTTGGAAAAGTGATGCAAAATTAGTGAATAATGTTCATAAGAAATGAGAACAAATGGGTAAAAAGCACGATATTCTGAAGAGCTCATTTCTGGACTGCTTGGAAATTGCAATAAATTCTGTATTTAATAATTACTTCAGGAAACTTCATGTTGCTTAGTTATCTCATAGCAAATAATTTTTTCCAGATGCTTTCCATGTTTCTTTACTTCTCCCACTCCCAATTTGCTTCTTTCTCAAGTTTCTTTCTCTCTTAGAGCAAACATTTGGCTCTAAAAAAAATCAGGAAAGAACTGCCAGAAAAATCTGGTCTATGCAGTTTGCACAGTGCCCTTGCTCTCCTTGCAGAAAAATAGCTTTAACTGCTGAGCTGCTGACATTGTTTATCTGTATTTATATATACCAACTGCCCTACAGCTGGATTGAAGACAGGTAAAAATAGAAAGCAACTCACAAAAGGAAAATACAAATTCTTTTCCACAGGTACATATTTTAAAAAACGCAATACTACTGTTTGTAATTTTACTATAAAAGCTTCATGTACCTCATGCAGATAATTAAAATATATACAATATCAAGCTTATTCTGGGCTTTTTTCCTTTTATAGAAATGTCAAGTATTCACTTCTTTCACAGCAAATTTCTCATTTTTCCGACAGGAGAATATTCAAGTACTTCTCCTCCTTTAAATATCTAAATAGAAAAACTTCAATAAACTGTGCTTCTGATGTAAAAAATAGCATTGGGTCTATTTATAACATTGTTTCCATAAAATCCCAGTCACTAGATCTCTAAGACACTTTAATAATTTGTATTAAAGGTGCCCTAGACTAGAATTGTCCCTGTTAATTTTGCCTGCCTGAACATTAATCATGCAACGTAGTAAATTTTAAACAGCATTTCAAAGGACACTGTAGCATGTTCTAAAATTAAAATAATCTACAAATATCGCACCAGGTTGATTTTATTCATCACTGAAAAGCTGCTGTTACTAGGAAAAGTTCATGGCAATTTAACAACAGCCGTCAAGAAATGTGTCCATGTAAAATGGAGAGGAGATTGAATTATATTCTATGTTATTATCGTTGTAGATAAACTATGATAAAATCAGCAGCATTTGACCACTATCACCTACCATTCCATCTTGAACTGAATTTCATACTCTCTTTCTTTAATAGCATTGTATTCATTTTGGCAACTAAGAAGTTGTTGCCTTGTTCGGGAAACTTCACTGGAAGATTCTTCAGGGAACTGTTCTGCTTTTTCCAGGTCATGTTGCTGTTGTTCCAGTTCTACACTAAGACGTTTGGCTTCCTGTAACAGTTGGATCTCAGATTCCTGTAAACTACATTAAATACAAAAATTTAGAACAGGCAATGAGAAGCATAAGCTTTGTATTTACACTTCTTTACCTACCTATAATACTTAATTCAAGGTTTTCAAGATGAGATGGGATTAAGTCCTGAATAATCTGGTCTGACCTCCTAGTGGACCCTGCCTTGAACAGAAGGTTGGAACAGAGAGCTCCTGAGGTCTGTTCAAACCTAAATTATCCTATGATGCCATAAGAGCAGTAGAATCTGATGTGAGGGTATTTTTCTGCATACCTAGAGTTGGAGTGCAATTCATCTCATCTAATTTTAACCAGGTGAAAGATGATTAGTTAGTCTAATTTAATTGCCTAGCACCTCCTAGCACCAGCGAAGAGACAAAGAATCCATTTTATCCTAAGAAGGGCTGAAGGCTAGGTCTGAATCAGCGTGGGGACCAGTAACAGGGAAGGATTCACCAGGAGAAGGTCCAGTCTGAGCTGTATGACACCTTTAAGTATTTACTACATACCAGGACAGTCACCCAGTGCTATTTGCATGTTGCTATTGCTGTAGTGTTACTAGTATCTGAAGTAACTCATTTAATGATACACAAGCTGCAAATACACTTGTGGACTTCTGTGGAAGCTTATTATAAGGCTTGTAGACGTGATCAATTGTCTGATCTGACTTGTATTAAGTCTAGCTTCACAGAAACAACAAACTGTAATATTCTGTCATTATTAGGAGATTGGTATTCACAATACACTGAGGAACCTATGTGGTGATAGCTGACTAACAGATCTTAAAAGGCTTTTAGTAAAATGCAGTGATTATTATGGAAAAGTTATACAACACGCAACATATAAACCTTTTCTTTATGCTATACAAATCATTGTGTATGCCTTCCAAATATTTTTATAACTTTTGTATAATGGTATACTAAAATTAGTCACAAATGATGTGGAAGAATAAAGAACTATCATTTGCCTTCTATTAATTACAAATATAATGCAATTTAATACTTTTTAAACCAAAGGAATTTAGAATCTCCCATACTGAGAAACTCTATACATAAATTTTACCTCAAAGATGACATTTATGGCTTAGCAACAAAAAGCAAAATTACGTATCACACTGAAGAATTGAGTTGAGATGGTAACTATAAAAACACAAAATATACAACTGACTATACTGCATAAACGTAGTTGAAATAACATAGGAGAAAAGAGTTTTGTTTTCTGTAACTTTTGTGCTTAGATAACCACTTCCTTTTTTAAACCAGAAAATAAGAAAACCACAGACTTCAACAGGAAACAAGAGTGTGCCTTTATCATGAACAAATAACTTCATGTGTGATGTATTTTCATAGTAACTTTTCAAGGGAAAAATAAATTGACTTATCGACACAAGATCCCATACAATATTTAGATCTTCTTTAAGTCCAACAGAATGTATACTGTTTTAGGAGAAAATGTAATTGGTTGCAGTAAAACACATTATTTCAAACATAATTCTTACATAAAACACAGATTTTACATAAAATTACATAAAAACATAAGTTCTTCTATTTTAGTATTGATTTTTTCAAGATAATAAAAAGATAAAAATAGAAACAAGAACTGAGTGCTGAACCTAGACCAGATCTTGCTCCCTATAGTAACCAACAGTATTTTTTCATGTGAAGATTTAAATTTAATTGAAGACAATGAAGAAATAACTGAACATCTACACAGTGTACACATCTAGAACCACATGAGTGCAAAAGCAGGCTTGCCAAGTCTGATGTGGCAGATTTTGAATTTGTGAAGTGATTAATAATTTAACATAGGCTTAAGAAGATGAGATTCCCAAACTATCAATGAACCATCATTATTACCTGACTTTCTTACAGCTTGATGTATCAGAATATTCATATTAGGTTCCTAAATTGAGATAATAAAAATAAAAGTTTACAATTTGGCCACATGATTTTGTGATCAAATTGGTTTTCAGGGGCCAAATATGAGCTCAGGTACATAGCTTTATGTGCAGCCTCACTGCAAAGTGGATGGGTAAGACAGCACCAGAATGGGATGGCAGCCTGTTCTCAGAATTTCAGCTGTGCAGCAAACATAAATTTAAAAGCATGAAACACTTTGAAGAAATGTCTCAAAGATGTTATCTGCCAGGTGACATCTCTCAGCTTTCCAGAATGCCAAATTGTGCAAAACTGAAACCAAGAAATAATGGACTATTTACCACTAAACAAAGGACCACACTATAAATTTACATATCTGTGTACTCTAGCAACAGCCTTGGAAATTATTTGCATACAGACTAGTTGCGTGCATCATATTAGACAAAATTGTGTTGTATATCACAGAGATCAGTTGCAATGGTTTGGCATAGCTGTCACAGGGTTCTACGCTGCTTAAGATGCTTAAGATTTTCTCCTTGAGATTTTTGTATGCAACTAAATGAAAGAAGAACACACACAGCTTGAAGACTTCAACTGCCATCATTTGTTTCCATATGGCATTGTAGCAGCGGTGGGACAGATGGAGATAATTAGGAAAGAGATTAAATTCAACTGTAATAAGTGAAAAAATAAGTTCTTGATCCACAGAACCGTACTGCACATATAAGGGTGAAGAACTAAAAATTAAAAAGTGGTATTCATTCTGTGAATGGTTCATTGCAGGAAAAGAGTATACACACACACTGAACCTATCACCAGGACTCTTTATAGCCGACAGAGAAAAGCAGATACTTGCAGATGTCCATATAAGGAGGAAGCGTGTGGTCCCTATTTTGTTCTATAGACCATTAAGGGGCTCTAGATACCTAGTTCAGATGTGCACGTCTACTCATGTTAACACATGGGCAAGTGAATCCCACTTTTGATGTCTGAAAAGTTCTTAAAATATACTGGAGACCACAATCAATTTTTGGTAATTGATTTCACTTGCTTTCTTTTAGCAATAAGAGAAATTTATCTGTGGAATTTAGTACTTGTTCACGTGTTGGCAATTTTGCTTTGACACACGACTACATGTAAGTAAAGAATGTGACATGATTCTCTCTGATTGACTTTCTTACAGAAGTATGGCAATTTCATACTTCTATGAGAACCATGGAAAGAATGAGAGATGTAATCTACCATCTCATATTTTCATGCTTTTGGTGCATTTTACAATGGTTTTACAGTGGTTTTACGTGTGACAGAAAAGACAGCTGAGTCCTGTTTTCACTCAGGCCATATTCCACTTATTAAACATACATAGGAATTTTCTTTACATAAAAGAATGTTCTATATAAAAGAATACTATATAAATATAATATATAAAATAATATATGTAGTAATATGTTCATATGTTTTTCCAACCAAAGACTGGTTTCAAACTAACACTGGCTACAAGTCAATCAAGTTCAACAGCTACTGGATTTCTACTTCAGCTCAGTGAACATCAGTGTGGTAGAAGCCTTCTCAATCAACTAATCCAAAGTCCACATAATATGTTGAGTTCTGAGCATTAAGAAAATGCTTCCTGCATTTTCTAGGGAGTTGAACTAGTTTAGGAGTGCTGTTTTTAATTTTGCTTCCCAAAAATATCTGCTATGCAGTAATCTGAATGAAGTCAGATGACTTCTTACAGAGTCAGGGCCATATTCTAACTGCCCATTTTATTAAGATGAAACTAGAAGACTCAGATAACCTCAGGAAAAACTGTATTTTGAGGATTTTGGGAACTCCTTTTCAAATCACTTTACATTATTTAGCACTTACCGCTATTCAGATTCCCAGGAGGCACACCAAACCCCAGCACAACCCAAGTAAGCAAGTATGACTTGAATTAGTTTTACAATCCTTAAATTAGGCCTTAGCTTCAGTGACAGAACAGCCATGGTTCTCTTATAAGCAGAACTGCCATAAAGGTTTTCATGTGAACTCTCAGGGAAATTGGGCTAAAATACTGTTAATATGGTGGATATCATAATACTTATTACAGAAATATAACAGGAGTATCATGATGCTGATTTTGCTGATAATTATGGGTATACCATAAGTAATAACAAAATTATTAATCACAAGTACTAATGTAGTATTGCAATATTTGCAGTAGGACTGCCCTGTTCTGTGACACACTGTTCACCTAATGCAACTGTATTATCTCGTCCCACTTCATCCCTCCATTTTCTTTTCCTTCCACTAACTTTCTAAATCTATTAGCAGTTCTGTCTCATGTGATTGTCAATATTCTCTGAGGGTAAAATTCACACCTATTTAGATGTGACAGAATCTCATTTTCCTTCTTAGAAATGAGCCTTTAGCTCCTTCAGTTGCTCTCTGTGATGTTAGCTCAGCAGGTCAGAGTCTTTTCATGTGTTACAATCCAGGCTACATGATCTACAAATATATCTTTATTTTAAACTTGCATATTGCCTTTTGCAGTTTGTCCTTCCATCCATTGCTGTTATTATTATGTTTATATTACAAAGATGTTCAAACAAGTATTTAAATATCCCAAATTACCTTGAAACTTCCTGTTAAATAATACTGTTTTTCAGCCTTGTGTTCTTGCTTCCTCTTTGTGAACAATCACTGTAAGAAAGCCTTAAACGGGAATTGGGCTCCAGCATCAGGAGAAAATTACTCTAAATATGTAATGCTTCGGCTACTTAAACAGAAGTCTAAAAAAAGCATATCGTACCTTAACACAGTCTTATGCAGCAGAGTATACTTTCCCTTCAGCTCAGCTACTCTGGTGCCTGTGATTTTTCCAGCAGAAAATAGCTATGGAAAGGAAACAGACAGTTATGAAACCTTCTAAGCAGTAATATTTTCATTCTGCTGCAACTTTTTGTAACTATAATTGTCAGCCTTTTAGTTTATACAGTCTTTGGTAACATACCATATCAAATACATAATCAAATCAAATATACAGATGAAAAAATGCTTATTTACATAATAATACAAAGCAGAAATATAAGAATATAAAGAATATGTCTGTCAGGACTACAGTGCTACTTGCACCATTTCTTCTCTGATTTTCTGTCTGTATTAATATTTCATGATAATTCTGTCTTGACTTCGAACTCGGCCTCTAAGTAACTTGTTTTCCACATTGCTTAACTGGTTCGGTTTTGGTATACACCAGCTGGCCTGAGCAGGTAAAACTGAGGCTTAAAATCCAGTTTGTGCTAAAGTGTTGTGTCCATAAGCAATATGGTTGCAAAAAAAAAGGAGCTGGGCTCAAGCTAGATCATCCCCAGCCCACAAAACGTTGCCTTACGTGCCTGTGCAGGCCTTCGGCAAACACCAAGAGCAAACCACTCCATGTATTTAATACTAAAAAACCTGTATGCATGTGATGCAGTCTACCCATCTCTTAGGTGATTCCTCAGGTGTCTTTCTTGATGGCAGTAATTTGGCAGTAAGCCAGTGAAACAGTCCTTCTCAATAGAAATAGGAAATAGCACCAGAAGCCAGATTTTGCCACTGGGAAATATCACAGCAGCAACGTCATGCTATCTCCTGCAATTTGTCTTTAGAAAACCTTTTCTTCCCCTCTTTTGGTTACAGGTAAAGAGAACCAGGTTAAATACAGGAAAAAATGTAAGGTGATCTGGCTCTATACAAGTCCATAGCTAGCCTTTTGGGGCAACAAGTCAAATCTGCAACTTTCATGGGAACCTGCCAAGAAATGTGGTTGTGCAGATCTCCTGAAATAAGAAACAAAATTACTACAGCACCAGGAAAATCCCAGAAGCCATACTTCAACCCTTGTGTTTGACAAGGCCTCCAGGGAAAGGCCTTTTTCTGAGCTGAACTAAGGTCCATTTAAGAGATTCACATGTGGGCTAATCTGTAGAGGCCCCTTTCTTGAATATCCAGGAGAAACCATCCAGAACCAGTCCTGGAAGAAGAAGAACCCAAGTGAATATGCCAAAGGAAGTATACATTTTGTTGACAGCTCTTTGATTTATGTATTTTTTTAGGATCTGCTGCAAAATATTTCATGGTAGCAAAGACAATCTTTGCTGTCTGCAGCCCTGAGAAAGGGAAAGCAGATCTGTCTTTTATTTATTTGCATGAAATTAAAGATAAGCAGCTCTCAAATATTTATTTTGGCATCCTCTATGATCCAAGGATACTGTTCACTTAAGTTCACAATACTAACTAGATCTTCTGTGAGAAAGATAATATTTCCCCATCTCAACCCATTTATTTCTTAGCCTCATATGTAGCTATAGTTGTCCTCGCTATTGTCCTTTCTCCATGCTCCTCTGACCTGTGAGTTCCAGTTACTTACTGCTTAGACTCTCACTGTAGACCTAGGCCATGTTTGATGTTTCCGCAGAAATAAACTTACTTGCCCTTGAAGGCTATGTCCTCTGCTTTATATCCATAAGCTTTTTACATATTTTACACTTAATTTTCTCAGTTCAGTTCAAAGCTAAGAGAACTATTCCAATAAGGCTGGTCCTATAGAATGTGAAGACAAATAGCTTTGAGGACTACATAAGACAGACCGCATGGATAACATAACCAGCATGTCAAAGCAGGTAAGATGTCTTTGAAAAGTATCCTCACTGGGTAGTTTCCATTACCGCAACTTTATTTGGAGAGCCATCAGAGAGTCAGTGCTGGGCTGATCCCAGGCTGATCAATCCTGATCCCAAGATTTGTTATTAAAGCCCAGAACACTGTTTTCTCCAAGATCCTTGGCAAGGCAGAAGGCAAAGAAAGGAGAGAGGCAACAGTTTGAGGGAAAGAAATAGTCAGTTGTGGGAAAAGGGAGCAAAAACATAAGCCTACCTTAGAAAAATTGCATTATTGTGGTCATAAAACCAGATGAGACATGAGGCCCCTGATATACAAATATATAATGTTTTCAAGGCTGCCGTTCCCACATATGTGATAACTGGTGATGTATAAATGAAGTGAACCTCAGAAGCTCTGTTAGCTGAATCAATGGGTGCTCCAAGAAATTCACTGAATGTCTAGAACAGGGCTAGCAATTGTTTTCCTTACATGTTTCTCTCATGTTGAGGAATTTCAGATTTCCAGTCCCTGAATACATAGCCTATTGATAACAAAAGTTAGGGATAGAACTGCAATGACAGTAGGCACCCACTTGGACCTGGAACAAAGGTTGTGCACAGTCAGCAGGGGATGCGTAATGGCTTTTTGCAAAAGATACTGAAAATGCGTAGGGATAAACTTCTTTTAGAGCCACAACTCAGTGGACAGTATAAAGGAGAGAGTCTGTCTTGTTTGCCATCAGGTGGGCAGAGAGGTAAACAGTTTTCCAGCTGGGATGACTTTGGTTCCTACTAATATCTAGAATGGAATTAGAGCCAAGAAATTGACTGTCTTTCCATCTTCTGAAATGGCTATTCACAGTCCTGAGGCAAACTGTCTCTTGGGGCCATAGACATCCTTCAGTTCAATGGTAAATTACAGTAACTATTATAAGAATTTTTCGTGTACAGTTTCTCCTCAGAATATTTTATGCTTTATTCCATTGCATGGGAAAAAAGCACATTTGGCCTTCTTGGCTTGTAATCACAAACCTTGCCTATGCCCTATCTTTGGAGACATGCTTCTGCTTCTGAAATTCCATTCCAGATCATCTCCTCACATACTTTTTATATATATAGTTTACAAGGACAGACATCTTTTGGTGGAGAACAGTATTAGCTACTAAATTTCCCCTTAGCTATCAAAACAGCATTTGGAAAACTGTAATCTAAGTGCAACAATCCAGAACAAATCTTTACTTATGAGGATAATTTTTCACTTACATAAATTGGCTTAAATTGCAAGAGTGAGCATTATTTCCTTAACTAATGGCTGAAACATTGACTCTTATCATACAACCTTCAAATAAAAACACATAGTAATTCACCTTTTGCTTTTTTCATTTACCTCCATTTGGCTTTAGAAGAAGTGGCTGGAATCAGAAATGAAATCATGCCCCTGATTTTACATGTCTGTACTTAAAATGGATTTTGTCCTGAATGGTAGATACGATCTAATGGGCATTCTGGGTCTATTTACCCTGTTTAAAAAACATCTGGTATATCTAATACAATTATCAACAGTAAAATATAAATTAGACTAATTTAGCTGAAATTTGGATAGTCTCTGAACTGCTCTTAGCCAGTGTATGACTATAAGAAATACATTGTAGGCAATGCCTTGAGTCCTTATATGCTCTTACCTGCCTGTTAATTTAGTGTAAGTAGTCCTCCTTCCACAGACTCACAGATTTAATCTATTCTTAAACCAGGGAAATGGGTAATATTTCTAATATGGCCTATAAAGCACTATAGTGTATTATAATAATTATTACTAAGTAAGGCAACTTACACTAGTGTAAACAGTAAAACATCAACCAGGAACATTAAACCCATATATTGAATTTCTGGATGCCAGTTGCCTCTCTAAACGACAGGTTTTGCGTTTGGCTCTCAGATTAAACAGAGAAGTATATAAAAATTCTTGTAACCAGTTGTCATAAAATAAAACATTCATACAGCTTTATTGCTTAAGTTCAGTATTAGATTTCTTTTTTTAAATATCACAACCTAAATTGGAACTGGAATTC
Source organism: Numenius arquata (assembly GCF_964106895.1). Taxonomy (NCBI): domain Eukaryota; kingdom Metazoa; phylum Chordata; class Aves; order Charadriiformes; family Scolopacidae; genus Numenius; species Numenius arquata. Next base: position 118,858,456 of record NC_133577.1, on the reverse strand, counting down.
TTTTTACCTCTGTTTCTGAATGTTCACACTAGATGAGTCACATTTCCTTTGAGATTCTGTCTAATTTGAATTAGGTTCACCTTTGTCTTTACTATCATAAAAGGCATGTTTTAACACAGAATAAGTAACAAATTAAGTCTTAAATTTCACTAGAAACAAAGGTTAATAATTTTATTCCTCTATAGCTAGATAATGTTGGCTATGGGCATAGATATTGTTCTTTCCTAGCTGTGTCATGGTAAAAATTACAGGCTACTAACATATGTTAAGTACACAAATACATATAAATCCTGAGTACATGCACACTATTTCATTAACTTGAACCTACAGAGAGATTCTAAAGGTCCTACTCCATTTCATTCGATCAGTAAGAACTGAGACACATGACCTGCAGTGGTAGAGTAACTGCAGAATATCAGCTGCATAATTAAAATCTGGATTTGACATTGATTGGATTATCTTAATTTTTTAAAAATGTTTGTGTCCATTATATCTACCACTGACTAAATAAAATTTATACTATGTTCATAACATACAGAGAGCATTCATGTCTTGTATAAAGGTCTGTAGATTTCTATGAAGTCTGGTGCCAAGAGTCTTGCAAAGATTACTCAAAAAAAACCCCAAAAAACTAAAACCAAATCTCAAAATGGCCCATCTCACACATTGCACATTGTAACACAGGATTCCATTGATTAATTTGAATTACCCTAATTCCTAATAATTGCAACATGGACATTCAATGTAAGAAATAGATAATATTCCTAACATGTTTTATGAGTCTGCTATAGACCATCCAACCAGGATGTAGAGATAGACGAAATATTCTATAAGCAGCTAGGAGAAGTCTCACAATCGCTAGCCCTTGTTCTCATGGGAGACTTCCACTTACCAGATGCCTGCTGGAAATACAGTACAGTAGAGAGGAAACAGTATAGGAGGTTCCTGGAGTGTGTGGAAAATGGCTTCCTGACACAGACGGTGACAAAGCTGACTAGAGAAGGTGCCCCGCTGGACCTGCTGTTTGTGAACAGAGAAGAAGTTGTGGGTGATGTAATGGTTGGAGTCCATCTTGGACACAGTGATCATGAATTGATAGATTTTAATTCTCAGATAAGTAAGCAGGGAGGTCAGCAGAACTGCCACCCTGGACTTCCAGAGAGCAGACTTCAGCCTGTTTAGGAGACTGGTTGATAGAGTCCTGTGGGAGGCAGTCCTGAAGGGCAAAGGAGTCCAGGAAGACTGGACATTCTTCAAGAAGTAAATCCTAAAGGTACAGGAGAAGGCCATCCCTATGTGCCAAAAGACAAGCTAGTGGGGAAGAAGAATGACCTGGCTGAACAGAGACCTTTGGCTGGAACTCAGGGGAAAAAAGAGAGTTTGTGACCTTTGGAAGAAGAGGCAGGCAACTCAGAAGGACTATGCAGATGTTGTGAGGTTATGCAGGAAGAAAGTTAGAAGGGCCAAAGTTAGAACTTAATCTGGCTACTGCCATAAAAGACAATAAAAAATGTTTCTATAAATACATTAGCAACAAAAGGAAGGCTAAGGAGAATCTCCATTCTTTACTGGATGCAGGGGGAAACAGTGAAAAAGGATGAAAAAGAGGCCAAGGTACTTAATGCCTTCTTTTCAACAGTCTTTAATAGTAAGAGCAGTTGTTCTTGAGGAACCCAGCCCCCTGAGCTGGAAGATTATGAGAGCAGAATGAAGCTCTCAGAATCCAAGGGGAGATGGTGAGTGACCTGCTACAACACTTAGACACGCACAAGTCTATGGGGGCCAGATGGGATCCACCCAAGGGTACTGAGGGACCTGGCGGAAGTGCTCACCAAGCCACTTTCCATCATTTATCAGCATTCCTGGCTAACCGGGGGAGGTCCTTGTTGACTGGAAGTTAGAAAATGTGATGCCCATCTACAAGAAGGACCAGAACGAGGATCCAGGGAACTACAGGTCTGTCAGTCTGACCTCAGTTTCAGGGAAGGTTGCGGAGCAGATCATATTGAGTGCCATCAGGTGGCACAGACAGTACAACCAGGTGATCAGGCCCAGTCAGCATGGATTCAAGGCAGGTCTTGCTTGACTAACCTGATCTCCTTCTATGACAAAGTGACGTGCCTAAGAGATGAAGGAAAGGCTGTGAATGTTGTCTATGTAAACTTTAGTAAAGCTTTTGACACCGTTTCCCACAGCATTCTCCTGGAGAAACTGGCTGCTCATGGCTTGGACAGGCGTACTCTTTGCTGGGTAAACAACTGCCTGGAGGGCCAGGCCCAGAGAGTGGTGGTGAATGGAGTTAAATCCAGTTGGTGGCCGGTCACAAGGGGTGTCCCCCAGGGCTCAGTATTTGGGCCTGTTCTGTTTAGTATCTTTATCAATGATCTGGACAAGAGGATCGTGTGCACCCTCAGTAAGTTTGCAGACACCACCAATTTGGGTGGGAGTGTCAACCTGCTTGAGGGCAGAAATGCTTTGCAGAGGGATCTGGACAGGCTGGATCGATGGATTGACGCCAATGGGATGAGGTTCAACAAGGCCAAGCGCCAGGTCCTGCACTTGGGTCACAACAAGCCCATGCAGCGCTACAGGCTTGGGGCAGAGTGGCTGGAGAGCTGCCTGGCAGAAAAGGACCTGGGGGTGTTGGTCGACTGTCGTCTGAACATGAGCCAGCAGTGTGCCCAGGTGGCCAAGAAGGCCAACAGCATCCTGGCCTGTATTAGAAATAGTGTGGCCAGCAGGACTAGGGAAGTGATCGTCGCTCTGTACTGGGCACTGGTGAGGCCCCACCTCGAGTACTGTGTCCAGTTCTGGGCCCTTCACTGCAAGAAAGACATCGAGGTCCTGGAGCGTGTCCAAAGAAGACTAATGAAGCTGGTGAGGAGCCTGGATAAGAAGCCTTATGAGGAGAGGATGAGGGAACTGGGGTTGTTTAGTCTGGAGAAAAGAAGGCTGAGGGGAGACCTTATTGCTCTTTACAACTACCTGAAAGGATGTTGCAGAGAGGTGGGGATCAGTCTCTTCTCCTAGGTAATAGGCGATAGGACAAGAGGAAATGGCCTTAAGTTGTGCCAGGGGAGGTTTAGGATGGATATTAGGAAAAATTTCTTCACAGAAAGGGTTGTCAAGCATTGGAAGAGGCTGTCCAGGGAAGTGGTGAAATCACCATCCCTGGAGGTATTTAAAAGATGTGTAGATGTAGCCCTAAAGGATGTTGCTTAGTGGTGGACTTGGCAGCGTTAGGTTTACAGTTGGACTCGATGATCTTAATGGTCTTTTCCATCCTAAATAATTCTATGATTATTGGTAAAAACACTCAAGTTTAAGTAATGTGTTTGAATAAGCTGTGGGTTAATTCAAAAAAACAGTATACTTAAGCAGCAGTGACTGTAATGACTATCAGAGGTTCCAGATTTCAACCTTAGGGAAGTAAGCTTGCAAGTTAGTTCAAAAAAACTCATCATTCAAGAACACACAAATGAAACAACTTATGATAAAATAGCCAACGGTATTTACGTGTGTACATTCAACATACAAACATAACATTTCTAAATGAATGTTCTTCATAATTTTCTTCTAGCCTTTTGGCCATGTTTCTATAAAAAAAAAAAAAAAGAAAAAGAAAAGCTGCGCACAAGAGTAATATCTCAAGTTTAAAAAGAAGTTACATTTCAATCCTCCCTCTTCCTTCTAGGATGCACTCACAGCTTGTTTTATTGCTTGTAAGCTTGCACATTCCTGGGGTAAGTAAAACTGGTGTTGTCCTTAGTTTAACTAATTATGTTGCTACACTGAAAAGGAAAAGAATGAGTAAGAAGACACAGTAGTGAGAAAAAAAAAGACCTTGTGAATGGCAACTGAGGACATCTTTTTTCAGTCCTGTGTTAACCTTAATGCCCTGGAAAGGATGGAGATCATTTTGTTATACTTGTGATCTCAAATCTGGATTTTGGAATATAGTTGGATAAATAGGAAATATTCTTAAGCTGTTGAGTCTTCCAGTCCCTTTCCATGTCAGATGTACTTAACTGTATTTTGCTTTTCTCAGCTTTTCTTTCTTGTAATACATCAAACTGGGACCCCACACATTTTTACACACACCCAAAATTCATAGATCATCTAAATAAACTAAAATAAATTTTCCTTATCTAAATGGAGAATTACTGGAGAGTAGGATGAAGATTTGGCTGCTAACGGATGGTTGCTTGGCAACTTTTTGCTTTCTTTTTCCCTGTACTCCCATAAATATAATTACGTAAGAAGTATGGAGGTATGTATCTTGTTACTGGATTTACTTTTCTTTCCCGTTTAATTTAAATTTTCTGTTATGTTTATTTTATCCTATTAAGTTACCCTTTCTTTTACTTTACATTCACCTTTAACTGGTTAACATGAGTGTAATTTTCTAACTTTGTTACATTTTTTCATGTTACCTTGCTATCTGAAGCTTGGCTATTCTACCAGAAAAACAAAATACAACAAAAAAAAACCCAAACCAAATTCCAAAACAAATTGTTTCCTTCAATCAGTGAATAGTCCCATAAAATAACAGTACTGGGTAATCCTGTCCTATGACAAAGACTGTGGAGGGAGATTTTGCTGAAAAGGGGAAAGGGAAGGGCATATCCTTCATATTTTTCTAGCAAGGAAAGGTGGATTTTCTGGCTCTGGGCAGAAACCCTTTAAATGTAAAAATCTATGAGAAAAACAGAAGAATAGTTATGCTCAGATAGCTGTTCTACACACCTGCATAACTTTTTTCTATATTCTTTTTTTCTATATCCATACCTGTAAGAAGTTCATTATTTGCTTGCTACTAATAGTTCACCAGAGCTCTCTTCAAAATGTCTTGAAGAAAATTCCAAGGAAAAGTGAGCCCAATTAAATGCAGTAGGCTTTTGTATTTTGCATTTTAACAGATTATATTCAATCCTTTCTGATAGTCAGCTCAAAGCAATAGATCAAGGAACTCATCTGGAATTTCAAAACAAGTTTTCTCTAACTCAAATGTGATATAAGTAAGAACTGTAAGAACTTTGACATTCCCCATTTTGAATTTCAAGGCTTTTTAAGTTTCTTTTGGGACTCTCCATAAATTAATAAAACTAATCCAAATTTTAAACTTAAATAGATGATGCAACCTGAATGTTAATCTAACTTCTTGCACTCTTGACAAAAAGCACCAAGAAAAGCACGAAGATAAATATAGCCACCACCAAGAAAATACTAACTTCAATTATTCATAAACTTTAAGGAAGTGAAACACGTGAAGGCTTCCTAGGAAAGACTTCATTTCAACAGTCGTTAGCTAGAATCTCTGCATTTCAGAGAAATGATGGAGCTAACATGCTTCTAATTATGTTTGCAGATATTGCAAAGTAACTAAAATGTATTACAAGCTTCAATGGAATAATAACGCTTTCCATCTCTCCATTCTAAGCTGTAGGTTTTGAAATTATAACAAGACGTGACTATACTTAATGTTATTTTAACACAGAATAATCCAACATTTTATGCTAATTTTGTTTATTTCAAACATCTGAAAGGTCTCGTCAAACAACTCTTTTGCCTTATAATAGGAGAGAAAAATATCAAGGGATTAATATATTTTATAGTTTGTATATACTCAGGATTTCAGTATAGCATTAGCCACTTGGCAAATGATCTTCTGGCCAGTCTGTTATATGAGGTTTGGAATTTTCTCTGTGTTGTTTATTTGAAGAGCTTTTCTTACCTCTTTTGGATAATATTTAAATATTCAAACATTCAGCGAAGAAAAAGGATAAATGTTAACCTTCGAATAGAAAGCTCTATTCTGTGTCAAAAGCCTCGACTCCATACTTTTTAGATGGTTGCCACACAGCTCAAGTGCTTCTTAGCACCACTGCCTACACAGAAATGGAAATCAAGGCGCATCTGCTCCAGGTCCTTAGCATCACTGTTGCCAACAATCAGAACTGAGTGGTATGCTAACAATAAATGAAGAAAAATGCAGAATACTAACTTGGCTTCTAAAGGGCTAAATATAAGAGTTTATATTGTTCTCAATTTCTGAGAACTTATATGACTTCTCATTACTTCTGAAGATCATGTCATGACTACATCAAGATGAGGCACCCAAAAATGAAGGAACAACAATTACAAACCTGTAAAGGTAGTGTTTTTAACCTACATAGGAATGGATTTATCTTGGGGGTGGGGGGGTGGGGGGTGGGAACACTGCTCTAAACCTTACCAGTCCTGACGCCTGAGAATTTAATGGCTGTAAAGGCTTCTGTGACAATTTTATTTGATTTCCCAAACAATATACAGGACAGTTTTTACCTTCTTCACCCCTTTTGCTACAGGGTTTGAAGAACGCACTTCAATACCACAAGATGAGACAGTATCTTAGAACACAAAACTCATTACTGGAATCAGCCAGTGAGAAAATTCCCACAGATTTTGGAATAGGGATGAGTCCTAAGTCAGTTAGAGCCAGAATCACCTAACTCTGAGTGCTGTTGACAAATAAATGAATATAATTATTTCATGGTTTTCTAGATTAAAAAAGTAGATTAAAAACCAACTCAAATTGTTCCAATTAAGTTTTCCAAGCTTTTAAAATTCAATTTAGGAAAATGGTTAAAGGCCAGTGTAAATTAGACTAGGTCTACTTACCAAATGTCCTTACATTTTACAGCAATGAAATTTGGTCCAGTTTAGAAAAATCCAGTGAACAGTAAAAATTTTCCTGAACATCTATAATGAAATCTTTTCCCTTTCAGCTAAGCTAGGATTTCTCCCTCAAATACTCTTTTGCAACACAAGGTCAACATCAAATTCTTTTCAAATCAGACCACATTAGAAAACAGATTTCTGCGTAGAGGAAATAGTGTAACAGGCCACTTTGCCATATAGGGTAGGTTTTTTCCACATGAACTCCAGGTCATTTGTAAAGTTTAAATGGTGAGGAATGAAAACAATTACTACAATCTTTTTATTTTGTTTGTATTTTCTGAACTGTGAAGAGGCCCTACATATTAAAAATAATTATTTGAATTTTCCAAAATGTTTTGTTTACATCACTTTTATTACAACATATAGTAAAGCAAATAAACTTCATGTAATACAAGAGAAGAATAGAATCAGAAAAACTGAGGCTGGAAGGGACCTCTGGATGCCATTTAGTCTAACCTCCTGCTCAAGGCAGAGCTAGCTTCTGTTGTGTTTTGGGCTAGGTTGGCCAATGACAAGATGACAGATGCTCTCCTCCACCTCTCACTCCAAGGAGAGGAAGAAAAGGGCGAAAGAGTTTACAAGTTCAGAAAAAACTAAACTAATGAAATATGAATAATAAAAAGGAGATAATGAAATAGATACAATAAATACGACTGTATCAAGCTCCCAGGGAGATGTCACCAGCAGGCACTAGGAAAGTTCCAAACTGGTCTCAGCGTCTAGGAACTGGATTCCGGAACACACTGATGGAGATCAAAGGTAGACAAACTGACAGTGTCTTCCTCAGGCATCAGTCATTGATGAAAGAGAGCCACTGAAGAAGCCAAACCATCAGAGAGCCATTGAAGAGGAGCCACCCTGCCCCCTTTGCTCCCTCAGCTTTTATCCTGAGCATGGGCAGATGGGATGGAACACCCTATTGGTCAGTTTGGGTCACCTGACCTGCCCACGCCTCCCCACAGGTGTGACCCCTCCCTGGGCTAAACAACAAAGTCAGCTGACCCTGGTTGCCATGGCAACAGGTACAAGCAAGAGCTTCTCACCGAACAGGAAGTTGGGCCTGCTCCACCCCACACCAGCAGAGCTCCAAAGCGAGACCAGGTTACCACAGGGCCCTGTTCTGTAAAATTTTTAAAATGCAGTGACTGAAGAAAGATGCAGTGGCTGAATAAATATTGCACCAGTTATATGAGAATCTCTGTTCTGCTGATTTACCAGCATCTCTCTCTACTTTTTACCCAAAAGAAGATACTGACTTGTCCTGAAGTACACTGAGTCTAAACACTGACTATCTTACTTTGTCTCATTTGCATATTTTTTCCAAACCATGTAGTTAAAGACTGGAATGTATTGCCTTGAGACTCTAGGAAGCATAAGGAAGGCAAAAAGAGATGTCGGAATAATGGATAATAATAATATATTTAAGATTCTGATTCTTTTTAATAATCAAATTTAACTCATTAAATTATTTCAGACCGTTTTCCAGCATTTATAAGAAACAAGAAACATCCTCAGTGAGGCTCTTATTTGACTTTGACAACAGAGGGAGCCAAAGATGACTAACTAGCTCAGACTACGCACCAGAAGTTTACATGACCTAAACTCTGGTTTTAATGCGGTGTTACATCACAATTTATATATGCCCAGTAAATATTATCATTACACTTTTTATTCAGTCATTTACCTCATTCATTTTTCAATATGCCTCAAATATTCCTACAGTTATAGAAGACTAACACTTTTAAAATCATCTAGAATTTCTCTACTCAACAGTATTTCACGCTTCAGCACACATTTCAAAGTATTATAAGACAAGAAGATAAAAATCACTGAAGTAATACTGTAAATATTGAGTTACACCATAAGTCATAGCTATCAGTATTTCAATGCAATTCTGCGTTCCCTTTTGTAGATTGGGAAACATTTAAAGTACAGACAGGAATAGCTACACTGCAGATATTTAGGGAAGGATATGCCTTGTTTAAGTAATCAAACATTATTCCAGAGAAAGGTTATGATGGTAGAAGGTAAAGAAAAATGTGGAATGATTTTTAAATTAATGCTGTCATTAGAGTTAAAAATTGAGGTAGAATCCCCCTCCTCTGTAACTACACAAACACTGACAGGCAGTAGATTTTGTAGTATAAGTATGGGAAGGCCCCAGGAAAAGCCTATTTCCTAGCCTTTCAAGTAGAAAAAAGGTATTTCACTGAGTTTTCTCAACATTTACTTTAAGTGACAAATAACCATACCTGAACCTATTAGGCTATTATTTGCACAAATGCACTGAAACATTTCAAACTACCCTTCTATTCTCTTCTCATGTTTGTGATGAGCAAAATTATAAAAAAGTAACAAGTACGTTTGTATAATATCACATTTATATGTAAATCTGCTTTCCCTTAAAAGTGATATTTTTACAGGAAACAAAAAATCACCTTTCTAAGCCATTTCTATTTGGAAGCTGAAATAGTTTAAATAATTTAACAAGATGATTTCTTATATTTCATTAAGTGCTTCACAAATTATTTTGCCCTCTTTCCTATTCCAAGAAAACCATACATGTAATGAATAAGAAGATAACAGGCACTTTTAAAATATAGCACATAATTATTTCACAAAGTGAGGGCATAAGGTTTATGGTTCCTTGAACTTTTTTGTCTGAAGGAGAGTGACTTGGCTGCATTGGTTCCACATATGACAAGCCAGTAACTGAGAACACAAAATCAAACACTAAAAAAACGAGTCTGAGAAATTATTACTATCTACTCACTTAATTCTGACATGGTCTTTTATAATGATATGCATTGAAAGGCTCATAGTCTACTACCGAATCACAGAATCACAGAATCTTAGTGGTTGGAAGGGACCTTTGAGATCATCGAGTCCAACCACATTAAAAAACAAACAAACAAAAAAAAAAAAAAAAAACACAACACAAAACCAAACAAACAAGCAAACAAAACAAAACAAAACAAAACAAAAAAAAAAAGCACCCACCAACTAAACCCCACACCCACAACCTCACCCACAACACCCCACCACAAACCAACAATCCCGGGCACTAGAGCATGCCCTGAAGAGCCGTGTCTACACGTTTCTCAAATACCTCCAGGAATGGTGACTCCACCACCTCCCTGGGCAGGCTGTTCCAGTGCTTGACCACTCTCTCAGTAAAGTAATTCTTCCTAATATCTAATCTAAACCTCCCCTGCCGCAGCTTCATACCATTTCCTCTGGTCCTGTCGTTATTCCCTTGGGAGAAGAGGCCAACCCCCGCCTCTCTACAGTTTCCTTTCAGGTAGTTGTAGAGGGCAATGAGGTCTCCCCTCAGCCTCCTCTTCTCCAAACTAAACATGCCCAGTTCCCTCAGCCTCTCCTCATAGGACTTGTTCTCTAGACCCCTCACCAGCTTGGTGGCTCTCCTCTGGACATGCTCCAGCACTTCAATGTCTTTCCTGTAGTGAGGGGCCCAGAACTGAACACAGCACTCGAGGTGAGGCCTCACCAGTGCCGAGTACAGAGGCACCATCACTTCCCTACTCCTGCTGGCCACGCTATTCCTGATACAAGCCAGGATGCCGTTGGCCTTCTTGGCCACCTGGGCACACTGCTGGCTCATGTTAAGCCGGCTGTCCACTAACACTCCCAGGTCCTTTTCTGCCGGGCAGCTTTCCAGCCACTCTGCCCCAAGCCTGTAGCGTTGCTTGGGGTTGTTGTGACTGAAATGCAGGACCCGGCACTTGGCCTTATTAAACCTCATCCCATTGGCCTTGGCCCATTGATCCAACCTGTCCAGATCCCTCTGTAAAGCCTTCCGACCCTCAAGCAGATCAACACTCCCACCTAGCTTGGTGTCATCCGCAAACTTACTGAGGGTGCATTCAATCCCCTTGTCTAGATCATCAATGAAGATATTGAACAAGACTGGCCCCAAAACTGAGCCCTGAGGGACACCACTGATGACCGGCCGCCAACCAGATTTTGCTCCATTAATCACAACTCGCTGGGCACGGCCATCCAGCCAGTTTTTTATCCAGGGGAGGGTACACTTGTCTATGCCATGATTCTCCAGTTTCTCCAGGAGAATGCCGTGAGGGACGGTGTCGAAGGCCTTACCAAAGTCCAGGTAGACAACATCCACAGCCTTCCCCTCATCGAGAAAGCGGGTCACATGGTCATAGAAAGAGATTAAGTTGGTCAGGCAGGACCTCCCTTTCATAAACCCATGCTGGCTGGCCCTGATCCCTCGGCTGCCCTGCACTTGCCTTGAGAGCTCACTCAGGATGATCCTCTCCATGATCTTTCCCGGTACCGAGGTCAGGCTGACAGGCCTGTAGTTTCCGGGATCCTCCTTCCGGCCCTTCTTGTAGATGGGCGTCACATTGGCCACCCTCCAGTCATCTGGCACCTCTCCTGTTGACCAGGATTGTTGATAGATAATGGAGAGAGGCTTGGTGAGCTCTCCTGCCAGCTCCCTGAGAACCTTTGGGTGAATGCCATCCGGCCCCATAGACTTATGCGTGTCCAGGTGCATAAGCAAATCATTAACTACTTCCTCCTGGATTACAGGGGAGTTGTTCTGTTCTCCATTCTTATCTTCCAGCCCAAGAAGCTGAACACCCTGGGGGTAGCTGGTCTGACTATTAGAGACAGAGGTAAAGAAGGCATTAAGTATCTCAGCCTTCTCCTCGTCCTTGGTTGCAAGGTTTCCCCCCGCATCCAGTAAGGGATGGACATTCTCTGTCACTCTCTTTTTGTTGATGTATTTATAGAAACTTTTTTTGTTGTCCCTTATATTAATTGCCAGGTTGAGTTCCAGCTGGGCTTTTGCCTTCCTGATTTTTTCTCTGTATGACCTAACACGATCTCTGTACTCCTCCTGAGTTGCCTGTCCCCTCTTCCAAAGGTGGTAAACCTTCCTTTTTTCCTTAAGTCCCATCAAGAGCTCTTTGTTCATCCAGGCCGGCCATTTTCCCCGCCCTTTAATTTTGCGCCTCATGGGGACAGCCTGCTCCTGGGCCTTTAGGATTTCCCTCTTGAAGAGCGTCCAGCCTTCCTGGGCTCCTTTGTCTCTCAGGACTACAAAGTATTTCACATAAAAAAGCTATATGCAGATGATGCTACATAACCAAGACAAAAATGGGGGGTAAAGACATACATGAAAAACATTAATATACCTACTTATAGTAGATCTAGCACTGTATTGCTTTACACAGAATTTCTACAATTTTACTTCTTTTATTACAGCTGGATCAGCCTTTAATGAAAAATAAACTGCTGAAAATCTTTCTAAAACTAACTAACAACTAGGAAAAATAATATCATGAATTCTTTCCCAAGGCAACATTCATAACAGTCGTTTTGTCCCCCAGTTCATGGGAAAAAGCAGTCCCTAGGTGGAAAATATCAAAACCAGCCACCATCAAGATGATACAATGGGTGAGAAAATACCGCGTCTGGTGGCCCATTGTGTCTCACATGGCTTGATAAAAGCAAGGACAAGAGACTGGGAGCATAGGCATTTCAGGAAAGGAGATAGCTTTCCTGCTATCACCTGTTTGGCCATGAATCTCAAAAGGAGGATACTGAGTATCCAGTACAGTCTTTCACCACTTGGTTTTATTGGAGCAGGGTTTGCAGGAATCAAAAAGGAATTCTCCCAAAAGGACGTATCAGGGAGAGGTTTTTGTATTTGTTATGTCATCGTTCTTAAAGGAGTGCATTCTGGTTTATTTTCTCCATATACTTGGCCAAATACAGGGTCTTCTGTGGCTATATATAAAAGAAATATTCAATAGTAAATTCTAGATGTTGGGCAGGCAGATTTTCAGATGTCATGGGAGGAACAGAAAGAATAGGAACTTAGTTTCACAGAGCTCTTTCTTTACAAATACGGTCCTCGGAGTGATATTCTTTGACCACGTGAATTTTGTAATATGTATTAAATTTACAATTGCTTATATAAATATGTGATGTACTACTTATATGCTCTATGTCAGTGTTGCCTTTCAGCCTGTTGCCAGAATTTATAAATAAAGCAAAGACCAACTTAAACGGATAGGGAATCCACGCGGCTACTAGTTCTATGTAATCTGTGTCTCAGTAAGAACATTAACAATTAAAATCGAATGGAGTAGGACCACCTTCCTTTTTTGTGCTCTGCTATGTTCTCATAGCCAGATGAGGAAATTGAACAGGCAGTCCCATGATCCAGTGAACAACATGAAGACTGCTTGCATGAAGAATGACTACTGAATTAAAAAAGAAAGGAATTGAATTAATCAAAAAGAATCCTAAATCAGAATTTGTTTCTTGTATGGACTTTTGGTATATATTCCACATTGTGGGAAAAACTTAAGATGAATCTAATTACTTTTCACCCTCTTTCTCATCCTAAATGTCACTGTAATCTACAAAAACATCAAAAATATTTCTGGAGCAGATGAATCTTAACACAGCCCACTTCTGCCACCAAAATGTTTTATATAAATGAGCTTAGATGTGCTTCAGGTTTGTTCATACCAGTCATTTGAACCACTTAAACAAACCTGGATGTTTTGCAGCAACTCTGCCAGAAATCAAGGAGATGGCAAGCTGTTGTGTTTTAAATTGCTATAGTCACTAGTTAAATTAACATCTGCCTACATTCTTAACTTTGTTGTTTTCTATTTGACCTACATTCCACTATCTGCCAGGAAGAAAACAAAAACACTTGCTCTAAAAAATCATGGGAAATGGTTCATGCTGCTTTTGATAAACTTTGAATAAACAGTCCTAAGACAAGTCTCTTAAAACAAAATATATTACTTCTTTAACCTTGCAACCACTGGTAGTTCTGGGAACAGAATTAAAATCTTCAGCAGAATTTAAGAATATCATGAGCTCTCAGTCATTTTCTTTATCTTTAGGAAGATACATCTGTAAGATTAAGATATCTCTTCAGTCCACTGAAGGAAAAATAAATTCCTAAAAAGAAGACTAAAAGAGATGAAAAGCTACAAAAAAGTGATCTTTAACCAAACAAAAGACTTTGGTAGGAAATTCTCAATTATGGTCATAAGCTGTTGTTCAGTTAGATCCTTTCACAGTTGAAGAAGATTGACTTTTGGGTTTTGTGATTGTTTAACTAACTACTTCAAAGTTTTAAGTATTATACAGAGCACTCTAGGGATCTAGAAAAGCCCCATCTGGGAAGAAACTTTGTTTATAAACAAACTGTAGTTCTCAATTTTTATCTAGTCCAGTATTTCTGCTATTAGTTAAGTTGCATCAGCATCTTAAAGTATAAATTTGCTCAGTGCCCCTTCTATGGGCAAAAGACTTGTGAAAAACTCAGTTTTGAAAGTTTCCCTCATTTATCCCAAGGAAGAGGCATGAAACACAAAAAAGGTTGTGGCATATTATTTTGAGTTCCTGAAGAAAGAACAGACACCTCACAAATTGTTGGGAATGGACATTCCCTGCCAAAAAAGGAAGAAAGACCAGTCCTCAATTACAAGACTTCTCCAGGTAGGAGAAGCATACAGATACCTGATGGAGAAATGGGTCTTTCAGGCTCCAAACAGACTGCTAGGAGGCTAGCAGCAGAACATCAACTAATAACAAAATCAGGAGGATAGCAGAGCTTCTCAAGATCACAGCAATCTCATCCAAACGCGGAAGTAAATATCCAAAAATGAAGATATATAAGGGACCAAGGAATAGTCCCTTTGTCTCAGGACAAAGATGTTTGAAAAGCTCAGATACCTCACGTTACTGTCTGAACTTTCTTTTCTTTGACTAGAAATTTCTGCCCTTCTTGAAGTCACTCAGTTGTAATAATATTTTAGGCCTTCAATGCAGCACAACAGTCATAAAATATAAAAATATTTGATATGCATTTAAACATTTCAAGGCAATTCATAAGATGTGGTATATCAAGGATAGTTATTATTAATTTTACAGCTACAGGATAATTTGTCCAATCCAAAGTCAAACAGCAGATAGCAGAGTTCATTGTAAACTGAACACACAGTGTGGAGGGAATGTGGTTTCCCAAATAACAAGGATTTAGGAACTCTATTGTATTTCTAAAATCCCTCAAAAGAGGCAGGTATAGCTTTCCTCGTTTTGACAGTTGCAGCTGTACAGGAGAACAAGGTTCTGTAAATACCTGATTTTAGTCTGATACAAAAAAAAAATAAATTAGGATCCTATCAACCAAATAAAAAAAATTTAAAATTTTACTCACAAATTAAATTCCTACATTTCATCTGTTGTTACAAACATTTCAGGTTTGGTGCATTTTTTAAAAAAACCAAAGCAATATCAATATCTTGCACCCAAGTTGCAGTTCATGGAGGGATCTTTCACCTCATTGCTGGGGAACTTTCATGATCTGAAAGGGAGAGATATGCAGCTTTGCTGTGGAACAAAAAGTAACGTAGCAGGTTTTGGGATGTTCATTTGGAATATGGGAAAGGTAGATTCAAAATCCATTTCCCAAGAAAGTGCCCAGACCATTGTGCTATGTGGGAATCTGAAGGAATTGTTGTAGCAGGTTAGGTTTACCAAACATCCCTCCTGTACTATCAGTATAAGCCTGTGGTCTCTATAAAAGCTGGTAACATTCCAGAGATCATGAAT
This sequence comes from Numenius arquata, assembly GCF_964106895.1. Lineage (NCBI taxonomy): Eukaryota > Metazoa > Chordata > Aves > Charadriiformes > Scolopacidae > Numenius > Numenius arquata. The sequence goes on along the minus strand of NC_133577.1, from coordinate 118,843,108 downwards.
TTAAGGAGTATGTGTGTGACTAATGTCTGTTTAATGTTTAATCTGTATTATGAGTAATTTCAAATAGGGTTTAGGGAAATAAACTGTTCAGATTGGACAAGTACTGCTGTAAAAGTTCTTTACTCATGTGAGTTTTTTGGCTCTTGACTGAGCTATGAATGCACAAAGACATGCCCGTGTAGCCTTGCTTTGGCACACAAGGAAAATGGCACAGATCATTAAAACTGCATAGGCACCACATAAGAATGGCAAAGGTGGCTGTAGAAGTAAAGTGAGGAAGTACATGGCAATTGTCACCTAGGGCTGGAGTATTCCATTTGGTGTGAGTAGTCACGCAAAGTACATGATTTACTCTTAAAGCTGATAGAAGGCACAATAAAAAGAAAAGCAGAAACTGAAGATCAGGAACACAGAAAAGAATACCCCAAACTGATGGGTCCATGGGAGCTCCTTCTGCAGCTCCCTGCCTTGCTTTAGATTTAGAATTCAGGACATTATTCAGAACACCAGGATTTGCTTTGGCTTTTCGGGACAGTTAATCCAACAGCCTAGGATCCCACACATCAAAGTGGGGGATGTCTTCAGTTCTCTTCCCTTCACGTAGAAAGGTTCAATAAGAAGTACTCAGAATCAGGTAACAGTGAATTTTAACTGTGATATCACATACAAATCATGAATATCCCAGATAACCATTCTAAGCAGTGCTAGTAAAATAGGAAGAAGAAAGTGCTGCTCATCCTTCTTAGTTTGTGACTTTACCCTGAAAAATGTTTGGAACCAAACCTACATGTGTGTTTCAACATGCTTTGGGATTTAAGTCATTTTAATGAATACATTTATTCAGTTAAAAAAGTTTTAGGAAGAAGGGGTTTCAGTACCAGTGAAGCTATTGCTGTGATAAACCTCAAACTGGGAAAGGGACTGTTTTTCACCTTTTCCACCTGCTGTGGTAAAATTATAGCCTAGTTTTGAAAAGCAATTTTAGAACACTCTGTTAAGAAACAGATGTTAGCAGATTATTATAACATAGAGTTAAGTGATTTTTTTTCCTGGAAAAGAAAATCCATGTACAGCAAGGAATGAAATCAAACTGCTTAAGTGCACACATGTATTTCATCATTTTGCTTACATACACTAGTTCTGAGTCAGGAATACTCACTGAAACATGCTACTCTTGCAAGCACTACCTACTTTGCTCTGCTATTAATCACTCGTGATGCAAGCACTCCCACCCATTTCTAAGAACAGTGTAGGCAGTCTGATAACTCACAGGCTTCAAGCTGCCCTTATAAAGTTGTTCCACTTTTGCATACTTCCTCATACTGCTAGTTTCTCTGCGAAGATGAAGCTGCTCGTTTACTTAGTCTTGCTGAAGACAGCTCTCCTTCCTTTAACAAATGTCTTTGCAGTTGTTTTAGAAGATGAAGAGAAGGCTAAAGAAGGAAAAACTACTGAGACTTGTCCTATAAAGCTCAAAACTAATCGGAAATGTGATGAAGGAGAGGATTGTCCATATCAGATAAATCTGCCTTCGATGACCATGCAGTTACCCAAAGAATTCAGACTGCTTGAGAAGACTCTCAAAGAAGTACAGACCCTTAAAGAAGCCGTAAACAAGCTGAAGAAATGCTGCCAAGATTGCAAGCTGCAGGCAGATGACAACCAAGAAAGAGACAGCAGTAACGAATTCCTGCTACCTAATGCAGAAACTCCAGCAGAAACCAGCAAAATCCAAGATAACAGAGTAAAGGAACTGCAAAGCAAAATTAACAGAATGGCAACCAGCTTAAAAAATGCAAAGAAAGAGATTCAGACACTGAACGGTCGTTTAGAGAAGATGAGCCTCATAAATATGAACAACATAGAACATTATGTTGACAGCAAAGTTGCTAATTTGACGTTTGTTGTGAACAGCCTTGATAACAAATGTTCTTCTAAGTGTCCAGCAATGCAACCAAAACCTGGTATGTAACCTGTTAATTCTTACTGCCTGTGTAAGCTTTCTGTAAGCTAATATCTGTAAGCTTTTAAAGATATTAGGTAAACATTTTAAAATATATTTTAACTAAATAGCTGTACTATTAGCTTCACAAGTATTTGCTCTTTTAGTATTTCCTTATACTCCTGCAAAACATTTCACCTGCCACTAGAGGGTTACTGATAGCTGCAGGTGCTCAGTCAGTTTGTCCTAGAATCAGTCTTTATTATGGGATTTAAAACATTTTCAAAGACTCTATTTTTGCAATGAAATTAGTAAATACCTTGAAAAATTACCTATTATTTCACACCCTACTGCCCTTCATTATGGATTTTAAATGTCAGTGAACTACATATATTTTCTCCTTGGATGAGAAGGGGTAAATTTTCTGTAGGTCTGCTTTTTCCAATGTGAAACTGCAACTATTCTGAAATGGTCTGTAAGTCATTATTAAACATAAAGTGAATCTAGTAAAACTTTTAAACAGAGGGATAATGAATGAATATTTCTACCATCACAGCAAATATCTGAAAGGCTTGGCTAAAAAAGCTTATTAACAGTACTTCTCAACAAGGTAATGTATGTACCATCATTTTAATACAAAACTCTTAGCATGAATCTAATATCTAAATAATATAAAATAGAAAACAGGTGTTATCACTGACTATCTATTACTTTTTTACATGTCCTAATTAAAATTAAGAAATAGAACTAGTAATTTCTTTCTAATGTTGACAGTTATTAGAGGAAGATTTTTTTTTTAGGTCATAAAGTTTTTCTATCACATGTAAAAATCTTTGAAAATAAGAAATATTCATAGGATTGTCAGTGTATTCTATCACTCAGAGATCATACCTATGAAGACCAGATAGCATACCTATGAAGACAGGGCTCTCTACAGATAAAGCAAAGAAAGATCAGACTGCTTTACAGTTTTAAGCCTCTGTTACTTGGCTTTCAAGTTTAAAACTGTTCTTCTGTCCACCCATATTTGATATTGAAGGATCTGCAGATGGTACAGTGTATGTACAGCTGAAATTCTTGAAAGTGTGAAAAGAGCAAATGAATAACAATAAAGGTAATGGTTTTACTATATCAACAAATGGCTTAAATCAGATACATATCAGTATAAATAAATCACTAATTCAGATGTAAAGCATTCACAAAAGCACTAGTAATATTTGGTATATTGATAATAATGGGTAATGAATCAAATTCAAGTACAGTACTTCATAACAGAATAAACTCATTTTAGATATTCCTCAGGCTTACTGAATGGTTGGGTACTGTTCATAGCATATGATAATGTAGATATTCCTTATATTTCATAGTAACTGATGCTAAAAGTGTTTGTAGCAGCAATACATACATTATGAAAACTAGCAAGGATAACAGCTACAACTGTTTCATGTACAAGAACTATTCCTGCTTCCACTGAAACTAATAGCAAAATTTTATTTAAACAGGAGTTGGATTATGAAAGCATTTTAGCTGAAATGTATATTCTCTGTCAGTATCTGCTCTGAAACAGTCCACCAAAGATCTTACACAAATTTCAGTGAAATAAGTAAGAATGTATTGTGGATGTAGATTTGGCTTTTAAGCCTTTGATTCCATGCTTTCATTAGATGTCCAGTTTTCTCTACTGGCAAACAAGAAGTCCTGAGTCTTATCTCCTGCCTAAGAACACTCCTCCCTTTCAAGAAGTAGTTAAATTGTTTAAATTTTTATAGGAAAATTATGCAATTCAAGCTTGCAAATGAACGTCCCCATAAAATCAAATATGCAATAAACATTACAGTTTTGACTCTTAGAACTTCTGAGAGCTCTCTATCACTTACTTATGTACATGGAATTACAATACCATGCTGTTGAATACAATGTCATTACTGGATGACATTATGGATCAAAAATGGATTTGCACTCTGCAGGAAAAACTTAGGGGTATTTTTCTTCTGAATAAAATACATCACCCATTGGTGGGAAAAAGCTGTGTTAATGATAGATGCTGAAACTTTTCCTTACTGTAAAGCCAGCAATGGCACACACACAGGAAAGCTTCATTGCTTTCCTAGCTTCATCTTTCTAGGAATCACAGTATTACTACAATAGATGAGACAAATCTATTACTTTTTTTCCTGCTTCCTAAAGTAAAGTCAACATTACCACATAAAACATTCCTAATGATGTTATGTCCTGTATCAAATGATGTCAACTGAACAATAGCCAGGTTAAAGTCATTCCCATATGGACAAAGCTTTTTCTCTTACATACTGCCAGATGAAGGTTTAAATTATAGACAGGGTATGATGGTATACATTTAAATATGAAAAGCAGCAAGCATGTAAACATGAAGTATTAGAAATATGGATTGAAGAAGTCGGGCTGAATTCACAGGAGGTAATGAAAGGATAAAGGGTAAAGAAAAAGAGAAAAGGGAAAGCAGACAATCAAAATGTCCCTATATTAGCCAGTTTTGATACAAAAAGTCATTTAAATGGGGTTTTTTTGACAGCTATCTGATGCAGAGATCCGAGGTGGCATCTATTATAGAGTAAACCTGATGGAAAAAACCTGTTCCTCCCTAGAACTGAAATTGCTGTAACACTAGTTCCTATGTAGAAGTCCCTCCAATCCAAGCTCTGTGTGTCACATCAGTCTGGGTAAAAATTTTGTTTATTTTAAAATTGAAATTATGTTTATTCTAACACTACGTGTTCTTCCACCAGTTATACAAATAATGCAGAGAGACTGCGCTGATCATTACGCAGCAGGCAGAAGGAGTAACGGAATCTACAGGATTAGTCCTGACCCCAGAAATGACAGCTTTGAAGTCTACTGTGACATGCAAGCACATGGAGGTGGCTGGACAATGCTGCAACGGCGTCAGGATGGTAGCACTAACTTTAACAGAACCTGGAATGACTACAAAAATGGCTTTGGAAACCTCAGCAGGGAGTTTTGGCTGGGGAATGACAAGATTCATCTCCTGACGAAGAGCCAGGAAATGCAACTGAGAATTGAACTTGAAGATTTCAATGGTATCAGAGAGTACGCGAAATACGAACACTTCTATGTGGCCAACGAATACCTAAAGTACCGTCTAAGTGTTCATGGCTATAGTGGCACAGCAGGAGATGCCCTTCACTACAGCAAGCATTACAACCACGATCAAAAGTTCTTTACAACTCCAGACAAGGACAATGATAAGTATCCGTCAGGAAACTGTGGAGCATACTACAGTTCTGGCTGGTGGTTTGATGCATGCTTGTCTGCCAACCTCAACGGCAAGTACTACCACAAGAAATACAAAGGTGTTCGCAATGGCATTTTCTGGGGTACATGGCATGGTATTTCTGATGATACTCCAGGTGGATATAGGCAACCCTTTAAATCAGTAAAAATCATGATCAGACCCAAAAGCTTTGTGCAGTAATTCTACACCTTTCTCTTAACTAATTTGCATTGGATTGCACTCAAAATCATACTTACTCAGTATTATACTCAGAATTCAAGTATTCAGTTATGTTTGGCATAAAATAGTTCTAGACAAAAGAGCATACTTCCACATAAACTTTTAGAAATGGTTTGACCCATATAATGTACTAAAAACAGCATGAATGTTTCTGAATAGTTATTGCTAAAACTTAGCAAAGGTTGAGTCTTGGTATCATTATGTAAATATTCTAAACATTGCTTTTGGTGCTTTTACTGACTGTGATATACCACATTTTATGATTTAAAATTTTAAATGGCCTTCCACAAGCTGTGTCTGAATGAACACCTACATTTTAACCGGAAAATTACTCAGAAGTGTCACTGATAACATATAAATTTGTCAACACTTAGAATGAAAATTAGTCTCTCTGAAACAGTCTGACTTTGGGTATCATCCATTCTTCACCACTTCAAGGGTATACCGTGCAAATATCAATAGAAATAGGAAAAGTACTACATACTATTATTTTTAAATGACTAGGAAGCAGAGGGCCACGTTTGCCCAAAGACAGAAAAAAACCTCGAAGAAAACTTAGAAACTGAAGCTGATTCTCAAATGTTATCCTCTTTATCAAAGATTATTCAAAGAACTTGGTGAAAGAATTGAATAAAAGTAAGTGGAAATAATGTAGTGAGTACGTAATGAAAGACAACAATTCTTGCTCATTTTGGTTCCTCCATTCAAGCTCAAGGTCCTATTTGTTGTTTGTGGGAGAAAGGAGACATTCTGTAGCTTGTTGCACATTTATATAGGGAGGCAGACAGGTAGGAAGAAGACACATCATGAAGAACCCATGCCTTTGCATTAATGCCTCTAAATACATACAGAAAGAGTTTCCAGTGCCATTTTGCTTTCTCCTGAATCTTTTAGGTAAGCCAAACGTTAAACATGACTCTTGTAGAGACTCAAGCTCTCACTTAAGTACTTCTCACTGTAGGTACCATTAGACCTTCAAATTATAAGAAAGATTATAAATATTTTGTAAGATATGAAAAGATTGTGTTCTCCCCGTTTTCTGAGTACCCCATTTCTAGCCACATGAACAGAAACATGAACAACCCACTGGCAATTATAAACAGAAAAGACAATGTGTGAAAGACTTTTTTCTTCTAAAATTTCAAATGAAAGAATCAAATTTTCAAATACATCAGGAAGTGCAAATTAGAGATACTATTTGTAAGGCTTATGTTTTAGATAGCAAGCACAAGTTTGACTACACATATCTATTGCCTCCCTAGAAAACACGTATCTATAATTACAGTGACTAATACTGAGTGGAGATGCAATTTATCTCAGCAAGAGGCTACTTTGCTATATTGCTTAAACCAATCATGAGATGCAGATAAACCACACTAAGACTGTATTTCTTTACTAGTTAAAGTGTGGTCTTTGCTGTCATAGGCTTTTTGGTTAAAAGAGACAGACCAAAAAAAAAGTACACACTTGACCTACTACTTTACAAATATGACCTTTACGTTTTTTTGAGATGATAACAAGAACTATTATGGTTTCAAGTTATTAAAATGAGCAACAGTGGCAATTGCTAAATTGTAAAATATTAATATATATTTTTTAAGGAAGTAAATACTTTGAAGGATATTTCAGTGTGAAGTGCAATTTGGTTTATTATGTTTCAGTTTTAAAGAGTAATGGAAAATTTTAATTGCAAGATGTATAATCTTTGCTTGAGAACATGTTTTGAAGCTATAGAATATTTATTTTGGGATAAAAAAGTATTGCCTAAACAAACAAACAAAAAAAAGCAACTTATGAAGTATTGGTTAGAAGAGCAAATATCTAATTGCATATGATTGTATTTAATCATTTTGCATGAAATGCACAATTTGCTCCTATTAATTATATGGTAACTAGCTAAGTATGACTTACAGCATCTACAAGCTTCTACTTGAAAATGTCTTTTTCCTGCTAAGTTGTTAGAAGAAAAACTTTTTTTTTATCCTGCTTAAAGGAAACTTTGTAAAACACAGAAATTTTAACAGAATAAGAAAATGTGACTAATATCACCCAAAAAGCCTTGTCTGATGTCTTAAGAAAAAAAAGAAAAAAAGAAAAAGAAAAAAGAAAGTGTAATGTTTTTACACATATCTGAATATTACCTGCCTGGAACTGTTGTAGCTGGACCTCCATCAATGTGTACTAGTTTTAAAGTGTAACTGCATCTACTTGTTGCAAGCTTTATTTTTGTTTTTCTTTGGTGTAATAAAATTAAGTCACACTGTTAAAGCTGTACGACTGTCACAGATGTTTATGGGAACTATAAAAAAAAATTCTCATAAATTATTTTACTGGTTTTCTGTAAAAATTGAAGCAATAAGAAAACACACATAACTTCAGATGACCAACAAAGATGACTATGTGACGTGCCAGGGGAGTAACTGCTAGTAACGATAGTTCTTAAGAGGTACATTTTATGACATTTCAGCTGCCAGACAATACCAAAGGCTGAGACTTCAGATACCTTTTTGAAATTATTCATATTTTGGAAGAGAAAAAAGTAATTGCCCGATTAAGAGTTTACACAATCTGTATCTTTAACATGAAAGAGGAGAAGCAAACTCATCTGTTTTTTATATAACACACAACCTTTCAGATCACATGCAAGTTTTATCAAAGCATGTGAATAGAAAAAATACCCCAAATTAAAGCATGCAAATTGTATACAAGCAAAAGCACTTGATCTCTGCTTAAGCTTTAATAATTCAAAACATGCCTTTCACTTTATGGAAAACATCTATCTAACATTGATTATCATATGAAAAAACTTGTAGTTTTAGCTTGCTAATATTTAAATTGTGAATTTTAGTGAAGAAGATTACTAGCAGCAGATTTGCTAGCAAAATTCCTATAGGCTGTTTCCAAAAAATAAAGGCATAAACCCATCTGTTCAATGTGATCATCCAAGCAGATTGTAATGTCTTGGCTTTCTATGCATTGATTAAAGAAAAAAAAATCAGAAAAAAACAGAGAAGAAATGAAAAGAAGTTCTTAAAGCAGTGATCTTATTTTTTTTTTAATGCAAATATCTGATTCCTTAATGGTGTTTTTTGGGAAACGCTGCAATCAAACTCAGAGAGTGAGTGGCAAACAACGGATAGTTTGACGATTTGGTGGAAAATAAACTTTAATTTATGGGATTATTCTCAAAGGAAATTAAGATGGTTCTCAATCCATACCTAGAATACTGTGTTTATAAATTAAACCAAAATCAAACAAATAGAAGTGCCAAATTTACTTAGCTTCTATGACTTATAGAAAAATCCAAATAGGAAGGATGCAACTTTAAGTTTTCATAGAGAAAAGAGATGAGATAAGAACTGAATACTGACCTACCAAGAAAGAGACTTGAAATATATTTTTATAAATGCGTTCTGTGTTCTTTTTTTCAGGAGATAAAAGAAAAATTAAATGGTATATATGGGCCTGAAAACATTGACATAAGTTTAAAAGAAAAATGGTTGAGCAATACCATCAATATAGGCACTGCTAATGCAAACATTCCACTTAATAAATTGACCTCTTCCATTCATAGCTTTAATGAAATTTTTAAGGAGTTATAATACTTCTGCCAGAAGTCAGTTTGGCCATCACCCTCAATGGTAACCAGAAACAGAAAACAATGTTTTAAGACGATGTGTCAAACCCAACCCTAACACAAGTCATGAGAACAGGGTATGAACCAACATTATTTTTTAAGTCCTTGTTCATCAATTTTTCTGATCTCAGTAAAAAAAGAATTTGTTTGGAAAATAATAACTGGAAAAAATATCACCAATTACCTAATTATGTTCAAATAATCAAGACAAATTGTAAATCTAATTAATATTATACTTCTACTGAAACAGTATGTCAGTATTTGGAATTACACAGTAGAAAATAGTAAGTATGTTTTACACACTTATTTTTAAGCATTGCATAGAGTCAATTATTTTAATGGAAAAGTAGCATCCACTCTGAAATTCTCATTTCTTTCTTCAGACAGAATATAAAAGCCCCTCTCCTTAGGTCTGCAGTTCAACCTCTATATGCTAAATCCAAAGATGACTCTTTCTCATGCAAATCTTTAAGGCTCTGTTCACTAAGGAGTATTTGGACAGGTTTTTTTTTGAATAAGGAAACCAGAAATCACCTTTTAAACATTGAAAGTAACCTAATCTGTGTAACAGATGATCCTCCACCGCTGGACATTTTTAGCGAATGTGTGTTTGGCTAACATTGCTCTGGCTTCCTCACCACGCAGTTCTGCTGACATAAACATCATAAGCCAAGGCCAGGTAGTCTCACAATTTTAGTAGAAGATCACCCTGTTTTGGAATATCAGTTCTCAAATACATATTTTGGGTGAGAAAAGGGGAAGAGGGAGACAGCTTTGGAACATAAGACAGCAGTACGCTTGTCTTATTAAATCTGATGGGTCTCAGAAATTATTGAGAAAAGGCCAAAATACGAAAGATGCTGCAGTTAAAGGTTATTCCTTCTCCTTGCCTCACAACTTTAGGGAGCTGTGTGGCATCAAATCTGCACTTAATAACAGCACAGAGAAACAACACATCATAAATCCTTTCAATCGTGCTTTTCAGAAACGAATAGAAATACCACCTGCTTTGTGATAATAGAAATACATGTGACAGCTTCCTGGCCTTACTTCCTCACAACATCACCTGCAAGCGGTAAAAAGAATCTCTCAACAGAAAGAGCATATCATGCTGGCTCTGTTCCCACTCCTGCTGTTTAAAGGCATCTGTAAATTCACCCCACTCCTCCACAGCTTTTTATAGGAGTTGCCACCAATTGGAACAATCAACTTACCTATTGCACCCACTGATGGATTTAATGTTCACTATGAAAACTATTGCTTGCTTGCTGAAAGTTGTTCCACAAAAACACAGACTCTAGCTTACAGACACATTATCATCCCTTGCTGACTCCCCAAGTGACCGTATCAACGCAGTTTAAAAAAGGTTTATTTAATTAGCAGTCAGATTCCTGTGGGTGGAGGTGGAGACAACATGTGTCTCTGCTGCCTGTGCCAACATATTTATACAGCTTTTTTGTTGTGCCAGGAGCCTTTGGAGCATGTAATGGGGAGTGTGTCAGGATCAGCTTAAGTTTGAAAATGTTGTTTGCATTCAACAGCTGTGTTAAGATTTTTACATCTTTGATATAGCACATAGATGTTTGGAGAGTACTGAAACAAATTATCCACTGCTATGATTACCATGCAAAAAATTTAATGATGATCATACTTTGTAAGACCAGAAAGCACACTACAGTATGTGTAGGTGACCAGAAATTAAATTGGTGCTCATATAAAAAGAATAAAATTTATATCTTAGGCTACCAAGCTAGCATTTCTAAGAAATTTATCATTTAAAGTTGTATTTACTTTTTTTAAAAAAAGTAAAGTTGTTTACACCTACCATTTAACCCAAGTTAGGAGAGGATTAAAAAACGGCTCGCTAGAAATTGCAAAAGGCTCTATTTTCTAGAGACGTGGCGTTAAATGTCAGAATGCCAATGAAGAAATATATGAAGTACTGATCATTAGTACTTATATTTGAAAGCTGTAGCCAGTCTTTAAGTGACTTTCTCTTCTTTCTTGCAGCACAGATAAGAAAAAAGAGAAAAATTAAAAGTGCCTTTGTCCCCTTACATCACATTCAAACATTGAACATATGCATCATTCCATGACTTTAAAGCTCTTCCAGCTAAACAGACCCACATGAATCGGCATCAGATCAGCAGAAGTGAAGCTGGTCTAAGAAATCTCTGTCACTATACTGTTCATTTTTTGGTAAACATGGAGATTTTGCTCTGCATTTCCAGTAAAACTAGGATTTTGGTTAACATCTTTATTAGCACTTCAACCACTTTTTGCTATCAGGGGTAAGAAGTTCATTAATCTTAAAAAGACTCCAAGTTTCAAAGTAGTCATGCAAACTATTAATGAAAAGTTCTTTCTGCTTCCTGATGGATGATGACAAGAGGATGCTTGAACACCAGCAAAAAGTAATGTAGCACAATAGTTGCAATTTCCATCAAAAAAAAAAAAAAAGCAAAGCAATTGAAAGACTTGGTACTTGTATTGGTTACGGGGCACAGTCCATTTTGTCTTTATAGGATGCCAAGTGCAACAGTCTGCATTAGACCGATCAGAGAAATCTCCCAAAGGAGTTAATTTTTCTTCACATTTAGAGTTAGCATATAAATGGATGTTGTTTATTAGCAGAAAGGTATTATTGCAGTACCTTCCAAACAAGGTACCCACTCACTGAATCTGGTAAGTAGTAAAGAACTTTTCACTCGCAAGTACACTATCAATAGCTCCCTTGTAGCATCCACTACAAGGACATGCAAGATAAATGCTGCAGAATCCTTTTTCTGGTATTGTTTTAAAAATAGATGTATACATTTGAATGAACTAACAACTATCTTTCTAACCCAAGAACACATCAACAAAAGGAAGAGAAAGAAAAAGCACAGCATAGAAAAGCTGAGAGTCATCACCCTTGAGTAAAGCCTAACAAGAACTGCTGATATAATACTAACTGAAAAAAGACCTCAAACTGGGAGAAGCTACCCTCCCACCATTTGATTTCTCCTTTTTTTTTTTGCTTTTTCCCAGAAAAAGAGGATCTTGTACCTAATTTATAAATAAACAGAATTAACGAAACAGTATTAAAAGACACTGGACTCCATGACTGATTTCTCCTTCTAACTGAAAGAACTTGAAGACTACTAGTTTTTGGATAGTGTCTTGAATCAAAAAGATGAACCAGTAGATTTTTTGAGCAATTCATCAACTTTATTAAATCTTTGAAATTTTGCAAAGATAAAGTGGATGTAAAACTGTTCCTGAAGAACAGCATTCAATGATTCACTAACAAATTGGAAAGATTTGGTAAAGAAAGAGTAGGGCTCTTTTTTGTGGCAGGGATTAATGATGATTTGGGTAACAAAACAAAAAAATCAAGCAACATAAAAGGATTTGAAGACTGTAATAGATTACAAACTAAACATCAACAGTATCATTATGACAACTGATTTTTATTTATTTGTGTTTCCATTAAAATGGAAAAGCCTGGGTTGGGTGGAGGAAAGGAAAGAAAAACTTGAGTATCCAGAGGGGAAAAATGCTACTATACAGTGCAGGGAAGGGCAAAAATTACGAGGATAGAAATTATGAGAGTGGGCAGGAGGCAGTTTTTAATCAGTCTTTTTTACTTTCATTCTGTTTAATCTTATCAATTTGAGCATTTAATCTAGTTTCATGTGAAGTTCTGTTGCTTTTTCTATTCAAATGGCAAATTCAGTATGTCCTGTGCTGGTTTAGCAGTAATAGTATTGATGTAACAAGGATGAGATAAGGATAGAGTAAAATGCATTTACCATCTGTTGCAAAAAAATCATAAATTTGCATGCAAAGGATGAGTATAAATTCAAACCATTTTGCTGAAGTTAGCTCTTGAAATTTAGGCAATGTACATGACAAAATTCAGTACATTTTTTGCTGCCTTTTAAGAATCAAATTACATATACATGGTCTATAAAGCACTAAATTAAAAATGAAACAGAATAATTTATTGCACCTTAATTTAACATTCATCCAAGTAATAAATTTATTTCATCACACAGGTACTAGCCTATGTAGTTTTCCATTCCAGTGTACACTAGAAGAAAACAGGATATGAGGAAAGATTCACAAGTCAAGAGATTCAATTAGAAGTGTTAGAGCAAAGGTCTTTATTTCAAGGACATGACAAAAAAGGCTAAAAGAAGTGGAAAGTTCATTTAGTGAATGTATGACAATTCTCTAACCAACAGCAGTGGAAGTACTGAGTTAGGCTGATGTCAACTTAGTAATAAATGCAAACACTTGGTGAAAAGAAGCAAGTCATGATGGACTGAGTGGCTTTTGTTCAAACCTCTGTCCAGTTTTTAACCCAACCCTCAAGGCTAAACAATGTTGTTATGTATTATTAAAGGAAGGAGACAGACTGTGGATGTTTAACTTGTTGCTCTTCATATGTTTGACTATGTTATTTTACATGAGAAAAACAAGACTGGCTTGACTGGAAGGTTTAGTGCTATAGAAGGGATATATCTGTTCGCAAATAAATCTTATAATATCAAAAGGTGTCCCTTCTGATGAGTATTTGCTGCTGTGCAGGCATAAATGACTAGCCAGTAAACCAGAGCTAACATGATATAATTCTGCTTCTGTGGAAAAATCCTGAAAGCTCTTCCAAGAAGATGAAGCCAGTGTCAATGCAACAACTTCTATGGTGACTGAAGTCGTATATTTATCTCTGAATTATGTATAAAGTTCAACAAACGAAAACAAATGTGTCAGTTGAAGAGAAGAAATGTGAATAAGTGATGAAAAGCCAAAATGACCCATAAAGCACAAGTATGAACTGTTAAAAATTCTGGTAAGAATAAATGAGTCACAGTTCCCTTTTAAAAATTTGCAAAATGACCAAAAGACCTCGTTATGAAATCTTATGCAAATTGCTTGTTTCAGTTTTCCACTGCACATCTTTTTCCCCAAGCTGGGAACAATTTCTAATATTAAGGTTACCCTATATTTCCCACTAATGGTTTACGATGTTATTGGAGGTAAGCAAGTTGGCCTTAAATTTGAGATGCAGAATAACCAGTTTGGAAAGATTTTTTTGGGAAAACAAATCAGCTAAATGATCTGACTGTTTTCTAGAATAAGGCTAAAAAAACCTAGCTTCCCCATTATTAAAAATAAGGGGGGGGAGGGGGGGAGGGGGTGAAAGCCCATAAATGTAGAATGTCTTCCAGAACGTTATACCATTTAGTTTTATTTTGTTTGGGGAGAGGTGGGGGGTGAAGACATCTTGTACCGGGCATATGCTTCCCACTGACAAAATTCCACCAGAACTGAAAAATCTATAGAAAAAGTATGCAAGTAGCTGAAAAATAAAGTACTCCCCAAGTGCAGTTTCCATGCTTCCAGTAGACAGGAGGATTTCTGTAAGGTGAGAGGTCAGCTCTCTGAGAGTTGAGCTGTTCTGGACATTTGCAGCTGCCTTGGACTGAGAAGAAAGGGGTTTTGTGCTACAACAATACTGGAAGCTGTCGGCTCACCATATACTGGCACTGGACTCTCCCTCCTGTATACTTCACTTGAATGCACAGGAGATTAGAGAGAGACTGACAGTGCAGTTTCATGTGATGTTCAGTATGATCTAATAGAAGGATAGGAAAGGGACAGTCCTATTTTCCTCTTCACCACAAATTCTTGTCCCTTCCTTTCTACTGGCCTTAAGTCCAAAGCAGACAGTGCAAAACCGATTTGATAGATCCAAGCTGGAAAGAGCCCAAGGTAAAGCAACTTAAAGTAAGAACTTCAAGAAAAACGTGAAGTATGAACACAGCTTGGTTAGGATATAAGAGAGATGTTCATGTTTATTATAAAGAGGGCAGAAATTGATTGCTTTCCTTTGTCACTGTTGGAAAGGCAAGAAGGCAGTTGCAGTATCCGCTCCAAGGGAAATTTAAACTGTGATTTAGGAAAAATTTCTTTTTTAAAAACTCCAGCAATGATGAAATGCTGAAAAAAGATACCCAAATAGCTATCTTCATCAATTAAAGTTTTAAAGAAAAAATTAGTGTAAATTTTGGATTAGATGATCTCCTAATGTCTCTTCAGGCATTACATTTTTAAGGATTGCATTTGATACATATTTGATATCTTAAATTCTAAAATATTTCTAGTATTCTAGAAGTTTTTTTAACACAGAAAATTCTGCAAATGAAACTGAGTTCCAAAAGGTTTCTTATATCATCATCAGTTATTAGTGCCTCAGGAGCCACTTACCTTGGATTTTTCCTGCAGCTATTGAGCCTTTCTAAAAATCATGATGCAATTACCTCTATAGCTAGAATACTACAAAAACAAGACCTCTCTATTCTCATTCCCCTTCAGGCCATGATTATTAAAAAAAATAACATGGTTATCTATTAAACACAACATCCCCAGCAAGAATATTCCCCAATGTATGTTTCTGCTTCACAAAATGTTCTTACCACTTAGAAAAAAATCAGAGAAGAAATAGGGAAGCTGCAGATAGCCTATGGCAACAACCTTCAATTAGTAACAACAAAATAATACATTTCAAATTAATTGATTTGGACACAATATTCACTGTTATAGACAGAGAAAGCTGGGGTACATGGTACCTCATCTAAACACTGAAACGCAGGACTTGCTGTTACATCAGTGGATCCCTCGTCTCGGCTGTAAACTGTTGGAGCTAGAGCACAGATAGGTTGCTCGTTCTCAATTTCCAATTCTGTGTCACTGGAACTGGAACTTTCTTCACCAGCCTGACTCATTGTTTGAAGTTCTATGAGGTAAAAAAAAATACCAAAATACAGTTAATTAGATCCAGGGATATATATGACTGTGCAAGTTAAATGTGTAGTGTAAAGAGCACAACATCAACATGTGACACCCACATTCAAACAACAAAAGTCACAATGTGAGCAATCTAGGTGGGTCTATAGTTATAACTTCATGAAAGATTTTTCCTTAAGACGCTGCACAGTCACTGGTTGAATTTTTAAAATCCTGTACTGTTGGCTATGTTACTGTCACATAAATGTTAGCATGCAAAACAGTATTTCTTAAAGAACAGGCAATGAATAATAGATTTAGGCTGGAAAGGCCTCTGGGGTCATCTAGTCCAATCTCCTGCTCAAAGCAAGGCTAACTTCAAAACTCAATTGAGTTGCTTAAGCCTTTGACCAGCTGAGTTTTGAAAATCTGTTAAACCGGGGAGTCCAGATGTTGCCTTCAAGCAGGTCCTTATACAGAAAATCCCCAAGTGGATGGGACTCCTATAGGTCTGTTATGATCTTTTCTCTGTCATTTCCATAAGACTAGTCCAAGAATGTGCTTCCCCTTCTCTCCATCCAACACAAGCCCACCCTTTGTGGTGTCCCTTGACCTTGCATGGAGTAATTACATAGAAAAGGAATCTCTTCACAAAACACAGAGATCTTGAGGACAAGAACTGGTCTAACTTGTGCAAGTAGTATCATTAAAGTTATTAATGTCTGTAAGTCATTGCGTGACCAAACTTGAAAAAAAACAACAACAAAAAGAACAAAACCAAACCCAACAAATAAACCCTGAAACCACAGAAAATGAGAAAACATGATATAATATCTGAGAACAGGACATAGAAAAATATTGGAAAAAATAATTATTCTGAGATCTCCTGAAGTCAAAGCTCTTATGAAGTACTAACATTTCAGTTATGTACCAAGTTACATTTTTAGTATCTGTGACTTCTCCTAAAATAATATGACCATGAAAAATATCCAAATGAACTAATTCAAGAGTGTCCCGGTTTCAGCTGACAGTTCATTTTCTTTATAGTGGTTGCTGTGTTTTCAGATTTGGTGTGAAAGGAATGTCAATAATCCATATTATTTTAGTTCTTGCTAAGTGATGTTTATACTTATCAAGAACTTTTTTCAGCTTCCCATAGAAGCTGAGAAGGAGGACAGATAGAACAATGGAATATCCCATGCCATAGATGTCTTGCTCGGTATATAAATGGGGGTTGGCCAAGGGGTGAGAATCCACAATCTCTGCTTGGGTCAGGCTGGGCAACCAATTTGCCAGGCAGTAAGAGTGACTTGTGTCCTGTATATTCTTTTACCATTATTATTATTTTCCTTTTATGTTATTGTTCTATTAAACCGCCTTTCTCTCAACCCATGAGGTTTTATTACCTTTCCCCTCCTTTTCTTCCTCTTCTCCCTGTCCTTCGGAGTGGGGGAAGGTGGATAAGCAAGAGGCTGCATGGTCCTAATTGCTGGCTGGGGTTAAACCACAACAAAGAGTACCAATAAAACTCACAGGATTCAAGATGTATTTTGATCCCTCATACGCTGTGGGATCCTTCTTTTGTTCCCCAAAAGAAAGAGCTTTAAAAGAGGCTAAAATCCAAATTTTATAATTGTACCTTTGGTATAAGCTTTATCCCAAAGAAAGTTCTTTTTCAAATTAGGTAACACAGTTCTTTAATAAATACACAGAGAGAGAAAAGAAAGTTGGAACAAGCAAGGTTGTTGAAGAAGATAAGTTTCCTACAATAACGTTTGAGAAAATTCCACTTTCATAGCTCTCATTTAGGAATCCAAATCTCTAAGATTCTTGCATTAGGAACAACTAGATCAAGGATAATATTAATTATTTCTGAGCAAGATGAGATCTAATGTCATCAAGTTATTATAACTTCATGTAACTTCACTTTGTGTTTACTGTCTCAGTCCAGCACTCGAGAATTATGTTCCCAGGCATCAGTCATTAGAACTGTCTGAGTTGTGTGAAAATGCCAAGATGGAAGAGGGAAACAGGAGGTAAAATACAAGGGGTACAATGCTCCTGGTAACCTGATAAGACAGCAATGTCCATCAGGTCCGTATTTGTCATTGTATCAAATGCCAATTAATAGCTGCCAAAAACACCTTCTGGCATAACAGTATCTTAAGAGTTTTGTATACTCAAAGAGTTTTAAAATATTGACCTTTTGCATGAAGGCAGCATAAAACAAGACACAAACATTTCAGGAGAAAGACATAAGAGATATGGAATAACTGAAGAGAGGCAATAAGCATCTTACAGAGGGAAGAGAGGGGAAGAAGGACTTCTGAAACACACAGAAATCTTGCCATGACATAGTGAAATAGGGGAGCTATAGAGTATTTGTACAGCAAAACACAGCAGAAAGTGGAGACAGAGCAAACGTGGAGGAATTCAAGAATTCCTTCACAAGTCGACTAAAGTTGGTCGTACATAAAGTGAATGGACAAATCAATATCATAGTATTTTAGTTCAAAATTCTGGGAGAAAGATCGCCAACTTCTGCAAGTGTTTACCCGGCACTAGGAGATCTTTCTAGACTAACTATTATGCAGAATAAATAAACTTTTAGTATAACAATAAACTTTTTAGTGTAAATCAAAATTAAAACTGTAATAAAATTGAGAAAAATTTTTGAGAATATTTCAATAGTATATACCATATTTCTCCAATGAAACCACCAGAGCAATTTTGCATTCCACAGCCAGAAATCTGACTGTTAAGAAAAATATAATTTCTTTTTATAACTGTGGTGGGAAAATGGATATTAAAATGTCATGTTGTGTGTATCCACCTTTTGAAAGTCACTTGTCTGTAAAGGTAGTGAAAATTAAACTGGCAAGTTTATGACTTTCTTCAGAGCTGTTTGGAATTCCTTCAGGAACATTTTGACTTTTAGAGAGATTTCAGCGGCTCTATTTGCTTATGGAAAAAAAAGCAATTTCATGATCTCTCCTGGAGGAGTCAAAACATTGTGAAACAAGAGTAAACATCACAGAAGCCAAGAAACAGACTCTGAAATACTGTACATAAACATGTACACACATTTATAACTAGAGCAATTTTTCTATAATGAACTCCTGAATATTTTAACATATGCATCTCATGTTTGTGGCTGCTGCTGCTTTATTTGTTTCTCTAAACATATTGGAAGAATTTAGAGAGAGGGAAAAGCACAGTGGCAGAAACTCTAAGCAGGACAGTGCCAAAAACTGAGAGCTTGATGGGTGTAGGCATTTTTGTCGATCTTGTATGTGAAACATACAGTTGATACCAGTCAAAAAATGCACTTCCTTGCAGTACAGTAGTACAAAAGCGTCCACCCCAAGACTCCAGTCCGAGAGAGAACAGAGCAGAGACAGAGAACAGAGCAGAGAGAGAACAAAAACAATCTTCAGGATTTGAAAATATTTGAAAATTTTATAATACGCTAAGCCACAACTATAGACAGCTGAGACAGAGGAAAACAATTAGACAGCCTTAGTTAAGGTGATAAGCAGTAGTCTCCACTTCTTTTTAAGAGAGAAGGGGACAGATTGTAACAAGATATGTATGATTATGGGACAGTAAAAAAGCTTAGCATTCTTCAATTACCTCCTACATAATTATATTTGAAATTCAGCTTATACAAAATTGGATATTTAAAGTTCAAAAGCAAAGTGAAAATTTTGTATTTTTGCAGTATCTGATAAACAAACAGTCTAATTCAAATAGAAATGAAAGTTGGCATGATTTCTAAATTTACAGAGTAGTTCAACAAATATGGATGTTTTCAAACTGTAGAACTGCAAGTAATATCACAGCCTTGATCCAACACACAGAATTGCAGAGAAAGGGAATTCCAAGTCTGTTTTGGAACCCGGGTCAAATCAGGCTGAGAACCGTCTTGTGAAACAGCTTCAGGACAGCACTAATAAAAGCCTGAACACAGATTCCCAAGACTTAGGCCAGGATCTTTACTTCAGTGCCTCTCTAGCAAACAGCAATGCTCATGCACAAGTCAGTGCAGAATCCAGAGAGGTGGTGCTTCGCTGCGTTGACTCTTTCCAGAGTGACAAATGCAAAATGCAGGAAAATTTCATTCTGAACATGAAGACATGCAGCTCCATGTATGAAAATGCACCAATTAGACTGATTAAGAAGACACAAAATTTATAAAAATCTCTGTTAAGGGAACTACACTTCAAGTGATCAAATTCATTAGTATATACTGATGAACCCATTTAAACTTTATCCCTTGCATTTATAAAATTATTTAGAAAAACACTCAGGTTCAGAAAAGTGTCAGCAAGATTTTGAAACCAGTCACCCAGTCTTATCCTTCAAGCCCAACTTGAGCATGCTTTTTTTTATTTTAAGCGCAGCAGGGGAAATATAATCATAAAGCAAGTCATTTTTCCCAGCCACTTAAAGTTATTAATTCATCATTTGAATAATATTAAATTATTTACAGTACTGTTGCTGGAGGCAAAAACTGTTGTATATTGAAGTGTATGTGTTAAAATTATGTCTTTTTAATTACTTTAATAAAAATTTTGTATAAATGTACATTCAAGGTAATTTATAATTTCAGTCTGATAACATCAGGCCAGACTATGAAGTCTGTTAAGCTAATTAAAGCAATGATCAGTTATTTGTGCAAAGTCCAACTGGCTCCAGTGAGAGCCAGCTACTCATGGAAGTAGCTAATTACTAGTATTACATGCAGGTTCATAACTGGATTTATAAATGGTACATTATACATTGACATGTGTGCTACCTTCCTTCCTGACGGAAATTATCAATTTCTTAATATATTCCCTCTTTCATTCTTTGTTCATCAAAAATCTGATCCATTTCAGTTAAGCTGGGTTGGTTAAACTGGTGTAGACTGACATGGAACTCCAACTCACAGGGAATTGTTTTAATAGAACACAAGTCTAAGGTTTAGCCAAATTTAAACAAATAGGTGTAAATTCACATTCATTTGAGCTCAGGCCATAGACACAGCTCTCCTTTCACAGCCAGCTTCATCTGTAGATGTTACTTATTGCTCCCTTCCTTTGCAGGAGGAGATACCTTCCTCCTTCTTCAACACTGATCTGCAAGAGGAACAACTTTAGGACTCCTTTCTCAGGCAAAATCAGCTAAGGAAGCCTGAATAATTTCAATCAATCTTATGAGCTCAGTTGGCTAACTTTTCTGGAAGTTGCTAAGGAGCACCTTCCCATCTGCCTGCAGGCAGCGAGGATGGCTGGAAACACGGGCAGTACCCAGAGCAGGGAGGCAATGAACAGAACCTCAACTCAACAGCGGGGCATGATACAGGATATTTATCCACATCTTCACATTACCTCCTTTTGCACGCAAATGTTAAAGAATAAAAATTACTCTGAAAACAAAACAAATGACAGTGTTTCATGCTGGATTAGTTATAAAAATTATGTAATGCAGTTGGAACATCAGCAGTATCTAGTCAGACCAAAAGCTGATCTAGCTCTGCATACTTCCAGCCAACACCGGATGCCTGGGGAGGGACAGAAGAATCCACCAGTCACAGTGTGGTGATGCTTCCCTGAACCCACCCCTTGCTCCCCTTGAACTTATGCAAAACTTTAAGTATCTGCGAAATCCAGGGGAATGGAGATTTTCCTCTTACCTCAGCACGCCATGAATAACCAGTGCTTTTTCATGGAATCATGGAATTGTCAGAGTTGGAAGGGACCTCTAGAGATCATCTAGTCCAACTCCCCTGCTAAAGCAGGATTGCCTAGAGCACATTACTCAGGACTGCATCCAGGCAGGTCTTGAAGATCTCCAGAGAAGGGGACTCCACGACCTCCCTGGGCAGCCTGTTCCAGTGCTCTGTCACCCTCACTGTAAAGAAGTTTCTCCTCATATTTGAATGGAACTTCCTATGTTCCAGCTTGTGCCCATTGCCCCTCGTCCTGTCACTGGGAACCACTGGAAAGAGTCCAGCTCCATCATCCTTCAACCCACCCTTTAGGTACTTGTAAACATAGATAAGGTCTCCCCTCAGCCTTCTCTTCTCCAGGCTAGAGAGTCCCAGCTCTCTCAGCCTTTCCTCATAAGGGAGATGCTCCAATCCCTTCATCATCTTTGTTGCCCTATACTGGACTCTCTCCAGTAGTTCCCTGTCTTTCTTGAACTGGGGAGCCCAGAACTGGATGCAGTTGTCGTGGTTTTGGCCGAATTTACCAAAACCAGACTGACAGATGGCCCTTTCCTCCCCGTCCCCCCCAAAAAAGAGGAGAGAGGAAGAGAAAGAGATAAGGAGATTTAGAAGTTTAGAATGAACTAAACTACTTTAATGAAGAATTAATATTAAAATAAAAATAAAGAAGAAAATAATGAAATAGATACAATATATACAAAACCGTATCAAGCTCCCAGGATGACAGTCACGTCACCGGCAGGCACTGGGGAAGTCCCAGACTGGACCCAGCGATGGATGGGAACTGGATTCCAGCTCTGGAGTCAGGAACACACGGATCGGAATCAAAGGCAGATAAACAGACAGAGTCCTCTCTGGACGTCGGCCATCGCAGGAAGGGGGCTGACCCTTTGATCCCTCAGCTTTTACACTGAGCATGGGGCAGATGGGATGGAATACCCCAGTTGGTCAGGTTTGGGTCACCTGTCCTGTCCACTCCTCCCCACTGATGTGACCCCTCTACGTTTTTTCCGTTTCCGACCCTCTAAGGGGGCAAATAACGAAATTGGCTGACCTTGGTTGTTATGGCAATAAGTATAAGCAAGGGCCTCCCTGCATACCATTCCTTGGCATGGAGCACAAACACTGGTCTTATCATTCTGAGAACGAGCAGTTTTCTCCACAATATGCCGTTAATTTCAGACAGTTAGAGGAGGCCTAGCTAAGATGTAAAATTACAGAACAGAAAATTGGTTTGGTTTTACTTCAAACCGGGACACCAGTGCAGAGTGGAGGGGGAGAATGACCTCCCTTGACCTACTCTTCCCTATGCAGCCCAGGATTCCATTGGCCCTCTTGGCGACAAGGGCACATTGCTGGCTCATGGATAGTTCACTATTCACCAGAACCCCCAGATCCTTCTCCTCAGAAGTTTTTTGTTTATTTTGAATCTGTCTTGATGCCACCTCATTCTTTTACTGGATGAGTGACTGAATAATCACAACTTTTCTATGCCGGTAGATTTTTTCTAATATTGTATGTTCGTTTGATAATCCTTTTTCTAGGCTGAAGAAGCCAAGCTACCTGCTGTCACTGGCATGAAAGCCCTTCTCTGCCTTCCACTGTCCTTGTCATCCATCTCCAGAACTTTTCCAGTTCTACCATATCCTCTTTGAGGAGAAGGGGAGAGATGAGAGCTACAGATAATATTAATAACATAGGAGTACCATGGATTTACTCAATGACACAGGGATCTTTTCATCCCATAAAATTTTGTTTCTTAATGCTTTTTTCCCAAAGCTAAAGCTTACAGTCTTGTAAACAGCAAGCCTTCTGTTTTAACTGAGCAGAGCCCATGCTTCAGCATGAAGGGAACAACAAAGCTATACCAACATTAAATGATCATTAAAAATAAAATTACATCATGTACAATAGGGCATTATAATATCAGAATAGAATGATTGATTCAGAATAGAATGTTTGATTAGACTGTCCTGTACTCATAGACAACTACTTTAGAGAAATGAAAGCACACCACATACCTTAACTGCTTAACAATTTCTGTTATAACTTCCATTGTTTCCACTTGTTTTCAAGTCTCTGCTATTTCGGACGGAAACACCCTGAGCCACACACAAACTTTATCAGCTGGAGTTCTCATTAGATATGGTTAAGATAGGGAGAATTTGAATGGTAAGATTTGCCACTTCCCTTTTCATGTGGTTTCCATGAGGAACTTAATTTCCTCAGAAAATTTCTGGTAGCGTGACAAACAAAAAACCCCTGAAATCCAAACCATTGTATGATTTGGAGACTGCCTCTCTCTGCCATCCCTGAGAAGAAATGGTTACTATCACTACACACACACTAAAATACCGAGGGGATAACAAACAAAACATGCTTTGCCTACCCACTGAAGCCTAGACATGCCTTGAGAACTAAGAAGGCTCAAGGAAGCAGTTCAGAAATACATCACTGAAAAAAATTACAAATGCAAATTACAAAATACAAATAAAGAAAGGAAAATAGTGTTATACAAATATTTCATAATAGAAACACAGGAGAACTTTTAAGAAACTTGGAAAAAAATATCCTGGCTACAAAATTCTTAAGTGTTATGATATGGAGGAACATTGGTAAGTAGTAGTTAGCCTTGTGTGCGGTGAACCTTGCCTAAATGCTGGGTGTTAACTTGAAGTCCTCTTGCATCTGCAGGTAGGAGCTTCAGCATGAGCATGACACCAGTAAGAACACTCCTGCAGGGTGGCATTACAATTACAGCAATTCTTCATTACAATTAGAGCACATGCGTCTATTTGCCCAGGCATATCAAGTTTATACCCTGTGGGTACCTGAAGCTTACTGTCTGAGCTTACTCTGTGATTAACTCCAAATACAGAAGTTAGAAAAAAGTATTCCTTCTACAGCCTATCCTGTATGTCCTTTTTTACTTAATTCCTCTTTCCTTGAAATCTCTCTCTCACTTACCTTAGCCTAAAAGTGCCTCTAATAATGCTTTGGCTTTAAAATCTATTTCATAGCACTTTATAAGGTCTAGTTTTTGTTGTCTTTTGCATGAAATACAGAACATTATTTAGCTTAGAACAACACTAAGTATCTGGTAAAATGGCTAATAAGCATTGTAATTCATTAAGGAATCACACGGGCATCTTGAAACTGGAGCTCGAATTAAATCTTCATTTTTAAATTTTATATAGTTTTCTTTTCCTGCAAGCGACAAGTCAGAAACTTAAAGATGAAAATA
This sequence comes from Numenius arquata, assembly GCF_964106895.1. Taxonomy (NCBI): domain Eukaryota; kingdom Metazoa; phylum Chordata; class Aves; order Charadriiformes; family Scolopacidae; genus Numenius; species Numenius arquata. The sequence goes on along the minus strand of NC_133577.1, from coordinate 118,818,287 downwards.
AATCTCATTTTACTGTTGGACTCTGCCACACGCCATACCAGCTGATATGGGATCAGCTGGAATTCAATCAAGAGCATGAAAATGAAATGGAATCAATATTTATATTATAGCCAAAATATAGATGGTATAAGTAAAACATTAAAAACATGAGGTTTCATATGCATGGAGGAAGAAGAACTTCCTCCTAGCAATTACTTTTTATGTGTTTTCTTCAATATTTTTAACCATATAAGTACGCTTAGACTGTACCTAATGAAAATAAAACCAAGACAAAACAGTGAAATATGTACTTAAGGCTTAAGCATCTTTGAATGGTTTCTTGAACAAAGTTCTTAACTATACAAAATGACAATATTAAAGATGATGCATAGCATGGTACAGAGCCAACCTGATAAAGCTCTGCCTACACGAGGAGCATAAAACATGAAGATACCACAGAAAAAGAGGGCAGTGGGAAAGCAGTGCTAATGTTTAAGAGGAGGCAGGAGACATAAGAGACATAAGGAGACATAAGGTAGGAGGATAAGAAACAGCAGCACTGAGTTCTGGAGAAGTGGGTGGCAGTGGGAGGCCCCACCCAACCAAAGACCTGGGATTCCCTCTGAACAGTCAGTGAATAGTTATTTGTTGAATTGGCTGTCATCTAGTGGAATTATAGCACATTGCACCACACTTCTGACAGGTCTGTAGCCATTTCCCTGACAAATTATCTCACACTTAAATTTGGCATTTGGTCTCAAGACTGAGAATTTTGTAGTATTTTTTCCAAAAAAACAACTATTTCTGAAGTCTTGAAAAAAATAACTTCTATCCCCCATCCTGTCCCAAGACATTTCTTGATATACTTCTGTCTTTCTAGAACTCTATTTTTCTATACTAAAATATAATATGGCAGGCTGGCCCTTTTTGTTTTTCATGTTATGATTTTTGAGACTGAATAATGTAAACCAATGAAATAATTTAACTTGAAGGGCTTTACTGATTAATAAAAATTTTTATTTAATTTTCCACAGTGAAAATTACAGATGGACCAAAAAGCGAGAGCCATTTTCTTTCCTCTTGGACACTCAGATCTCATTTCAGATTCATAAATAATCAATGCCAGACAGCAATAAAAACGGAAATGAGGCTAATGAGTTGAAAACAACTCGATGACCAAATATCATATTGCATGGCTTGCACAGTTATTTTTGGAAAAGAAGAAAAACAACACATGGAGTGCAAAAGGCAGCAAAACAATAAAGTAACAGCCCCAGATTTCATTATTACTTGTGTTGCCATGTAGCTAAGACAATGCACCTTTCTATGCATCTTTCACTCTCATTATTGTCAGTAAACTATATCTGTGACAAGAATGCAGCCCCTGACTTTACTTCATCTATGCCCACATCCCCTACCTCATTTTTTAAATTATTATACAATGATAATATGGGCTACGAAGTTCATAAAAGTCTTTGTAACTGAACTCAGCAGTTCCCCACTTATTCGTAAACTCTATAAGGACAATTGTCTCATGACATATTTGTACAGAGCTCAGGAAAATATTTCTTTGGCTGGCTTTAGAACTGCTAGGCTGTATGTTAACTGCTAAAAAGCTGTCACAATAAATAACACATTAACCAAGCTGTCTTGACAGAGACCAATTTTGGAGCTCCGCAATACCATTTTTGAAAAAACTTTTTCCAGCACATCTGCCAAACTGCTTCTTTATCCTCTGACCAAGAACATTTCAACGCACACAGTCTCACTGTAGGCTTAAGCATAACAAAGACCAGGCTGCCACCCAAAGCCCTCCCATTGCCCTCTTCCCATTCCTCTTTTTCCCTGCCTCCTCCTTGCAGGTATCAAATCCTGTGGCTGCAGAGTCTGCTGCATCAGGGAGTTGAGCAGGCTGAAACCCAACCAGCACTGCTGGAAACTAACACTTGGCTGCACCAGGAGCAGCCCACTGGGACCACAGAAAGGGCCCTCACACCCTGAGGTGCCTCGTTTTCTCACCTGCAAGTTGGCACTGCCATGGAGAGAAGACTCCTGGCACACAGGGATGCTGGCGAGGACTCATAGAATCACAGAATGGTTAGAGTTGGAAGGGACCTTAAAGATCATCGAGTCCCAACCCCCCTGCCATGGGCAGGGACACCTCCACTAGAGCAGGTTGCTCAAAGCCCCATCCAGCCTGGCCTTGAACACTTTCAGGGATGGGGCATCCACAACTTCCCTGGGCAACCTGTTCCAGTGCTTCACCACCCTCACAGTAAAGAATTTCATCCTAATATCTAATCTAGATCTACCCTCTCCCACTCTGAAACCATTACCCCTTGTCCTATCACTACGTGTCCTGGTAAAAAGTCCCTCTCCAGCTTTCCTGTAGGCCCCCTTCAGACACTGGAAGGGGCTATAAGGTCTCCGTGGAGCCTTCTCTTCTCCAGGCTGAACAACCCCAACTCTCTCAGCCTCTCTTCACAGGAGTGGTGCTCTAGTCCTCTGATCATCTTTGTGGCCCTTCTCTGGACCCACTGGTGGGGAAAATGGGCCCCGTCCCTCCCGGGATCCTCAAACCGGACTCAGGCATCCCCCAGGCCCGGCGCCGCTGGACTCGCTTCCCGCCCCTACGTTGGAGCCGCAGTGTTGCATCCCCCGACCCCGGCGGCCTCAAGTGGCTCGGGGCAGCTCATCCCCCGGCACCGTCCCGCCGCAGGGCCCTACCTGTGCGGCCGCCGCCGCCCCACCTCGCCCGGCGGCGTCCGCGTTGCTATGGTGACGCCGGCTCGCTTCCTTTGGCCTTCCTCAACGGCCCTTGACCTTCATCTACGCTTCTGATTGGCTCTGGCATCCTGCCCCACCGCCCAATAGTAGCAGAACACGGAAATGTACCGCCTTTTCCTTTCGCTGATAGGCCGGGCGGTTGTAGTTCCTTCCGCGTGCCGGTGAACTACGACTCCCAGGAACCTCTTCGGTGCCGGGGCGCGCGCCAACGGCCACCGCCTGTTTACCAGCCGCCCCGGTGCCGCTCCCCGTGTGCAGCCGCCTCACGTGACCTGGCGGGGCTAACGGCCGTCCGCCGTGAGGAGCAGCTCCCGTCCCGTCCAGCCTCGGGGAGCTTTTCCCGCCGGTCCCGGGGCTGGGCGGCCCCGCCGGGCAGCATGAGGGCGCTGACCCCGCGCTGGGGGTCTCTGGCGGCGCGGGCGGCGAGCGAGTGGTGGGGGCCGCCCGCCCCCCGTCGCGGCTGTAGCGGGTCGACCGAGGCCGGCGGCCGTAAGCCCCTTCAGGAGTGGGCGCTGGCGGTCAGCCCGCGGGGGCGGCTGCGGGTGCGGCTGCCCTGCCAGGTGAGCGTCCGCCCGCTGGACCCGGAGCGCTACCCAGACGCCGACCGAGTGCTGGTGGCCGTCAGCGGCGCCGGCGGCAGCCCTCCGCCCCGCGGGCGGCAGCGGGACCGCGTCCGGGTGGAGTACGACGAGGCGCTGGAGCAGATGGCGATCGAGGCGGAGGGCGTGGACAGCAAGGCCGCCGTGGACGTCAGGACGCCCGTGAAGTTCGGTGGGTGAAGCGGGGGCGGGGGTCCGGCGGGATCGCTCCCTCCGGTGTGGCTCACCGGGGGCTCGGCGGCTGGAGGCGCTGTTGGCAGCGGATACTGGGAAATGGCATCGTGCCACCTCTAATTAAGGGGGTTCAAAGCCTCACATTTTTTCCTGTGTTTCCTGACTTCTTAGGTATTTAGATCCATCGCTTGGTCTTGACCTTTTTGTCAGCCATAGTTAACGCTGAAACTTATGCTATTAAGTGGTAGATACAACCACACTTTTATTTTTGCTCTGACAGCTGGTGTTCCAGAAAAGACATAACTACAGCTCAGCTGGGAGACAGCAGCCCTCAGCATGTGCTGTGCACACCTGCGGTTCAAGGGTTGTTCCCAGTAGGGTTGTTGGACCTACCAGCTCCAGTAGTTGTTCTTATGCTGAGTGGCTGGCCACAAGGATCAAAAAAGTCTGGAAGGTAACAATACAGATGAAATGCCGAGAAGGGCTCCCTTCTCTAGTACAAGTCTTACATTATGTTTTTGTTCACGAGGCAAAAATCTGTGCAGGATTTCTGGTATGGAACCTACAAACAACTTGAGAGAGCAGCTGTAGTGGCTGAAACCAATAAACATCTGTGCTGGACTGAAATACTGACAGTAGCTCTAAGTTTAGGGCAGGAAAAGGGCAAGCTTGCTAGGGTAATTCCCCTCAGTGAGCTGAGATTTTGGAAGTACTTGACCCAGAGAGATTTGTGTTTAGTCATTGACGTGGTTTATTTCATATGGATTTGTGCAATTGCCTATACAGTGCGGGAGAAGTTTCACCATGCTGGAAAAACTTTTCAGTGTACAAAAACTCCAGTCCTTTGGTTTGCTCTAAGTAGTTGTTCGAGACTGCTGCTTTTATCTCATTTGATGCTCTGCTGCAGTTGTATGAGAAATTGTGAATAATCTCATTCTGCTTATGCTGCATATGTCATCTATCAAACCAAGCCATCTATCTTTTCCAAACCCTTGCAGCAAACACATTCTGCACCTTTTATCTTCTTTTACACCTTTTTTTTCCCCTGTATCTTGAATTCTGCTATATTGTTTTTTGGTTTTGTTTTTTTTTCTTTCTTTCTTGTTTTCATTTAGAAGCACCTAAACTGTATATCATTCAAAATGGAGAGGTGCTATGGATTTATCATAGCAGCATTCTCTCTCGTATTCTAGTCTTACTCATCCCTATAATTTACTACCTTGGTTTTTTTTGAACACTGTTGATAATAGTGCTTTTTTGAACACCAAAGGGGTGTTTCTTAGATATGTTTACCAAAATTTACGGTCTCTTTTGTGTCCTGACAACTGATATGGAGACAAACATTCTGTAAATAAAATCAGGACCTTCTCCCCCGTCTGTGTTTTACTTTGTCTATGTTAGAATGGCTGTACTGATTTGTACCGTGAGTCCAGCTAGCCCACTGTCCTGTCTCCAACAGTAGTCATAAACAGATGCTCTGGGAAGAGTAAGAACAGGACAAATATAAGTGATATTTCATCTAAGCATTCTCTTAGCTGTCAACTGTTTTCAGCTGGGGGGATTTTCTGAGCCTGATACGGCTCATCCCCTCTGTGGGTCTCACTTCCAAGAGTCCACTTACAGATATAAACAGTTTCAGGGTGAGAGCTTCCTGGCAAACTCCATGCCTCTTGGCAAAGAATCACACAAGGCATACCATCCATTCAGTTTCCCGCTATTTTATCTTTAAAGTATGTGGTATTCCAAGATCTTTCTGCAATTTCCTAAGGAGTTTTTAACTGATCTGAATAATTCAGTGTCATTGATGAGACTTTTCAACCTTGGTATTTGTGCTGATTTCCGAATTCATGTAGTGTTGAAGGTGATGCATAGCTTATAGCTAAAAGACAACATAGGACTAAAGATATTGCCAAAGACATCTGAAAATCCAAGTTCATTCTCTTAAATAGATCAACTGTTACCTATATATTCATTGACTTTTTCACTGAACTATAGCAGGGCTGTCTTATCTAAGAGACTGTTGTCATTTTAAGTCTTCTCTAAGAATTGTCATTTATATTCTTACCGCTTTTTTTTTTTTTTCCCCTGCTTCATAAGTGCAAAGATTACCTTGGCTTGTGTGTAGTACATTCACAGAGTCCGTTCTAGGATGACAGACAATCAAACCAAAACCCAGCATCCCTTTTGTTACCCTTCATTTCTCTGGTACCAAGTGTGTCTGGTTACTGTAGGTGTTAGTGATCTAATATTTAAGTTTCTCCAGGATCTCTGAGTGACTATTATGTGTTGCTCTGGACTTGGTTGCTCTCCGGGGACTGAATTCATTGTATTAAGATCTGGAGAATCTCAGCCTTCATAAAGAGTTTCAATGTGGGGAACCTTCCTAAAGGTCTTAATAATGAATCCTGATTGATGGGGGGGGGGGATTATTTAGCTCTTGTCCTATTTTTTCCTGTCTTTGAGATTCTTATTATATTCTGAACGTCAACCAACCTTACAAACCGTCTTACAGTCTTCCCTATTGAAATAAGTTTTAAGCTGTTCCATTTAGGTTTGTGGTAAGATCATGTGATTCAGGTTCCCTGGACAGTGTGTGGATTATAATCCCCTTCCACTAGTTGCTGTTTGTCACCCCATAGTTAGCATGATGTTAGTATTGTCTGCTCATGCTGTTCTTCACGCATATCCAGAGATGTTTCCTAAAACATAAATATTTTTTGTACTCGGAGAAGTAGAATTGCTACTTGCCAGTGAGGTTCTACTGTAAGTGTCCTTTCAGCTCTGGTTTGGTTTTTGGGCTCTAAGTAGTAGTGCTTGGGTTGTTGCTTTTCTTTATTTAGGAAAGAATTACCCATTAAACATCATTGCATAAACAAAAGATCTTATCCCATGTAAAAACACATCTCAAACTAGAAAGAAACTGTTGTTGCTCTGCAAGCACTTTGGCTTTTCTCTGGCCTTCCTTGAATGCGTGAGGAAGATGTTAACTCTGTTCTGTTCAGACTATTTTATCACTTACCTGTAAGAAGTTGAGAAGTTATGTGAATGTCGCTACAGTATTCTAGCTTCTTTCTTCGTTTTGGAAGTTGCAGCATTTCATAACCGCTTTTGCAATTTAGGTTGGAGCTTATCCAGGAAGTTAGCTAAAACTCCTCAGACCCTGAAAAAGCGTGTGCAGAAGATGCTAGATAATGAGCTTAAGTATGTATTTTAAACCATAGGTAACTAGTAAGCAGCCTATTGGGGCAATTACTAAAGGATACTCTATTTCTGTCTTAGTGTCTTGTTTTATGCTCTGTACACAGTCTTCCATTATCATACACAAGCTGATAATACTCTCTGATACGTTTAACCTTCATAGATAATTGATGCCAATGAATTTCACTTTAATCTAGTTTATCTATTTTCCTTCAGGTCACATGTATACATTAGCTATTTATTTCAGGGACAGTGTAGGCACATGGCTGTAGGTTTGTAGTCTCCTCAGCATATAGAGAACCCTGTGTCTTGGCACGTGGAACTGCCTATGCTACTTAAACCTGAAACCACCTCTTCAATTTGTGGTTACTGTACATTGACTGAGTACTCAGAAGTAAATCCAACTGAGGTCTTGCATAGCCAGAATCTGAGTATCATCTGTCCTGTCTTACCACGTGGTTATGTTTTGCTTTAGTAAGTACATATTATATTTGGTCAAAAGTAGCATAGAGGGGACCTTGGGAGGTGTCTAGTTTGATCTCCTGCTCAAAGCAGAGTCAACTCCAAGGTCAGAGGAGGCTGCTCAGGGCTTTATCCAGTTTGGTTTTGAAAATGTCCAAGAATGAAGACTACATAACCACCTTTGGCAAACTGTTCCAATGCTTTTTCCATGTTATACTGTGGTGAAGAGAATAGACGCTTCTATGTCAAAGTCAGGGAGGAGAACCGTGAGTGTTGAAGTAGTGGCCAAGCTTCACAGAGTGGAATACCAAAGCTCTGTCACCTCTGGCACAGGATCAAGTACTCCTGGTCTAGGCCCACTTGTAAGCCAGTATGGGGTTTTAAATTTTTGTTTATTTTTATTAGTTCTCTCCTTGGGAAAACTTAACTCTTCCACATTAGTCTTATTTAAGACCATGTGATTGCTTATGGTTTTGGCTAAATACTGTAGATTCTTGTGGAACTACCTAAGCAAACTGAATGAATGTATGGGTCTTGAATGTTTCTGTGAATTACCAGAATCATAATTTTATGGCATCACTTAAACATTTTTTCTGCCCACTTCTATGAGGGGAGAAGCTAAGCTCCTGGGACTATTTGTTTCTGCTTTTATTTTTTGTAAAAGTTAGTGGAAAGCAAACATCAATGTTTACAACTGTATTTTTCTCAAGTCTTAACATACTAATGAGTTGGAAAACCGATCATCAGTGTTTACTCCTGAGTATGGCGGACTTAAAGCCTCAGAGTAGCAAATACTGTAATCTGATGCCCTCAACAAATAGTTTTTCCTGGACTGAATTATTTTGCATGCATGCTCGCTTACTGGTAAGGTTCTGTTACGAGCAGAGAAGTGGATCATGATGAAGTACTTCTAGTAGTCCAGAGCTGCTGAGTCACTTGAAAATCAAGTCATTTTCTGGTCTCTTTAAAATGCTATGACTTAAGGTGGCTTTTCTGGGGTATCCCTGCCTATATTCTGATACCAAAGGTTTTTGTTTTTTTTTTTTTTCTTTACTCTGTGTGCCTTTATTTCCAATACAAGTCCTTTGCACCCCAAATATCTTCATGCACTCTTTGAGGTTTGTGTGGCTGAAGTTGGCTTCAGCCCTCATCTGTGCTAAGAAGGAATCAAACTCGCTATTTTTGGAGCTTTGGCACTGAAACAGATTGTATCCTGTTCCTCTTTGCTTGTTGAAATTCCATTAGCAATATTATCCAGCTTTTAGCCTGCCTCTTTGTGGAGAGGCTCCATTCCTTGTCCACTTATTTTTGCTATATCAAGGCTAGCAAAGTGCTGTGACTCTGCAGAGGATCAAGGCACAAAGTATGTTTTTAGGAATCCCTGATGTTTCTTAACAACATACTCATGAATCCCCAGACTTTTGTGTCCTTGTTTGGCTCCCATCTTTGTTACAGCTGGGTTTACACCACTGATCTACCTTTCAAATGATGGCCATAATATGCCCTGCAGGATCAGAAGCTTTTATTAACCTTATTCGTAGAAAAGTCTTAATACTCTGGCTAAACTGACTACTTTTAAGCCTTTTCCCTTTTTGTCACCCCTTTTGCCAGAAGCAATAAGGGCAACAAGGTATCAAGCTGATTGAATTCAAAGATTTGCACAAGCGAACTGGCTTTTGGACCTCTTTCTTCTCAGAAAGCAAAATAGCAAAAGCCTTGGATGTATATCCTCCCAAGGACTGTGCAGTTTTCCAGTGGGTGAACTGAGCAGTTTTGAGCAAGACAGTTTGTATTTCAAAAATAATATTGCTTTCTTTTTAAACTCTCCAGGTTTGTGCTGCTCAGGGGCACACTGTTTGAAACAGATGTTTGGAGAGTGCCTCTGTGTTTCTTCAAGAACTGTGTTTAAACAATCCAACTGCTCCCTGAGAAGTAAAACTTTATGGAAAACTTTTGTCTCATCTTCAGAACTTGTAGATCAGCATCAGTGAAACCGAAATAGCTCTGATACCTCTCAGATACTTCTTGATCTGGTGAAACCGTCCAAGCTTTATGAATGTAAAACCTTGTGATGCAGGCCCTCAAGCCTCTGATAATAGATTTTGTGCTATTATGTGCCTCAAAGCCTATCTTAGATTTTACTTAAACTTAAGAAATGCACAATTTGATTAAAATCTTGGTTACAGCATCCCGTTCTTAGAAGTCTTCCGTGAAGAAGCTAAGAAAGTAGTATCAGCAAGTAAAACAGCTTTCTGGAAAAAATTTTTCTCTTGATTTGTCAGGTGGCAAAACGTCCCATCATTGTTAATTGGAGCTCTCTTTGTGGTCTGCAAGCTACTGTTGTCATGGTTCCAGCATCTGTCCCGAGCAGCAGCATGACAGTGTTGATCTTCAGCATCTGCTGTGTTGTGGGCCCAACTTAGGGAATCTCGTTGGAGCAGAGCTCATTATATGTACTCTGATTCTTCTTTGTGTACTCCTGGTCACCTTAGCAGGTAGTGGAGGTGAAAGAAAGATTTATATTTATTATTTTTTTTTCACAGATGCTTAAATGAAGGTTTCTTTCCCAGATAATCTCCTTTTCTTTAGAGAGCAGTAGGATCCCTATCTTTCTCTTAGTCCTTCAGTTATATGTCTTGCAGCAAATGCTTCTGACTCCTGTTCAATTTTTTTTTTTTCTTCTTTCTGCCTTTAGGAACAAAACCACTTTTTTCCTCTCCTGCATTTGCCTTTTGCCAGTCGTTACAGTGGTCATTAATGTAAGTGATATTAATACGGTCAGAATCTCCAGACTGCACAAGCTTCTTTCTGGTTCCTTAAACTCAAGGGTGAACTCAAGTGGCAGAAAAATACTTTTGCTGGTCCTGCATGAAGCACTGTGAGTCCAGAAATTACTCCCTTGATAAGAATTGTCTACAAGACCTAGTGACTCTTCTTTGTCGGAGCCTATGAACAGTAATAAGATGAGGTGATTCAGGCTAGAACATGCTTCTTCATGCCGGGGGGGTAAGTCAGGGCTTCCAGAAGGCTAGGGAAGAATGACGCATGCAAACTCTTCTATACCTGTTTTTGTGTTATGCTACTCGCTAGTTGAGGCAGCGTACGTCTAAGCAAGACCTATGTGTTTGTACTGTTGAATCTTATTACTCTATGCGTGGCCTCAAACAACCTGCCAACCTTCCCACCCCACATATCTCATTAGAATTTCTAATAGAATTGGTGACTAGAGTAGCTATGAGATGGAGGTGGAGTTTGGGAGGGGGTTAAAAAAAGAGAACCAACCAACCAAAAAAAAAAACCAACAAAAAAACCCCCTTCATTAAAGGACCACACCCTGCTGATTCCTTGCCAGAGGGTACAGTCACTCTACTGCCTCTTAATGTTCTCACAAAGCTGGATGGCCATGCACAGGCTTACAAAATTTTCAGTGTCAATAGTTGCTAGTGACTAGCCATGAAATTGAAAATATGTGGCCAAACTTTGCAAGAAGGTTCTTTGGTAACAAAACAGCTGCTTTTTTTCCCTACTATATGTAGTTGCTACATAAAGTGTTTAAGTACTATGTTAAGTAGATCTGACTCTTCTTATTCTCTTGCTAATAAAACTCTCTTTCTTCTAGATTTGGATATCAAAACATCAGGGACTGGCTGCGTGAAGATTCAGAAAATTGAATGTGATAACTGCAAAATAGAAACGGAGAAGGGGACTAGCGTCTTGCAGTCAATAAAGGTACAAAGAGCCCACAAAGAGATTGTGTGGTGCACTATCATAAAGACTTAAATACTAGTTCTGGAGATGAGAAGCACTCTGATATTTCAAAGTGTTACTATGTGTGTAGCACCTCACCTTTATTTATTGCATGCAATTATGACACAAAGTCAATAACAGTAAAAAATGTGGAGTCGGAAGTCCACGTAGCTTTGATAGCCAAAGCCAACAGAAACAGTGATGGCAGAAACCTTGATATCTGCCTTCCCTGCCCCTGAAAAAAGCTAAATAGACTGGGGTTTCCTGTCTAGTAGATTAATAGTTATGCTTGCTCAGCTGGGACTTTGCAGTATGCTGCTTTTTTTTTTTTACCTGTTTGGTAATTTTTAAAATTTTTAAAATAATTCTGATAAAACAGTGCTGCTGACAAACTCTTGAGGTTAATTTTCAATCAGAAGTTACACATTACATGTCCAAAATGCCTGACTGAAATATATTTGATAAATGCTGTATCTATCATGGTCATGACCTTGTTTTTTCAATCTTAAGACTTTCAGTTTTGCTGATATAGGATTTTGTAGAAATAATAGAAGTATATCTGAATCTGGTGCTGTTTGGAATCAAATTCATTTGAATAATTGGGATTGTACCTGCAGGAATGGATATAAATTCAAAAGAAGGGCTTTTCAAATAGGGTAATTCCAAAGTTTGAGAAATCTTTTATATCTCAAAAATACTTAAAGTTTTTATCTGCCATAGTAAGAGGTGATTTCATAGCACACATATGGGAAACTGAACTTAAGGGCAAATTTAATATACAATAGATCTAGGTTTACTCCATATTCAATGAACTACAGACAGCTCGTATCTTCCAGATTCTGTGTAACTGACCATATTACTCTTAAAAAGGTAACTAAAATCTTAAAAATAGTTAACTACTATATGTGTTATTGCCATCTAAAGCTTTGGTTAGAAATGACTCTGTTATACAATAATAACAGCAAACAGAAGTACCTGAGAAACTACATAATATGAGAAAGCAAGGTAGTTTTGGCCAGCAATAGTGACAGTAATCACAACATGCCATCACAATTGTCAAGAATTTTTTGTAGTGTTATGGAAAAGGCATTTTGAGGAAAGATAACTAACTAATTTCATTGGCATATTTTCTCATATACAATCTAAGATGTGAAGTGTTGAATTTTAAAAATTAAAACATCAGTTTTATTTTCCTTGAGACTTCAAGTAGCAATGAAACAATACTCTCTAGTGAACTGAAAAGAATGTTGCAAAGTCACCAGTTTGGGGCTTCTGAGACCAAGTCCTCCATGGCCTCATAGTTCAGAGGAGCTTGGTGTTGTTTTTTGCCTCTGTCAACTTTGAGCCTTGCTTAAATCACAAAAATGTCAGGGAAACTACAGGTATAAAAGATGATCCTTTCCCTGTGCATGCACCTCCATGTGCCCACCATGTTGGTGGCCACAGGAAACTTTTTTGTACGTTAAGCCTCAAATGAGAGGAATGGCCTTGTCCCAAAAGGCCTTAAAAGTATTTAAAGTATCAAGAAAGAACTGCAGATTTCAACTGAAACTCTTGTTAAAACAAAGCTTTGGTAGATTATAAATTTTTGGGTTTTTTAACCAAAATAGTTACCCAAAGTATTCTTTTGGGTTGTGAGTGGTGATTGGTTGTCTTTGTTCTGGTCACTGTGGTGCCTTCAATATACAGTACGAGGGAAGATACCTTACCACTCTTGGTTTTGTTGACTCTGAAGTAGTGAGATGAAGATTTTGAATTGAAATTTCTGATCATGTAGGTGTTTGCAAGAGTAAACAATTGATCAGTTACAATGTCTCTTAGCTGTACAGTCAGTTTTTGGTCTAATGTTGTTTTTAAGAAGTACTGTAGTTCTAGGAACTACAACTGTAACTATTTTTCTGCTATAGGTAAAGGAATTATACTCTCAGGAATTGGCAGAGAAGCAGAATTATTAATGTTTTGGGTTTTTTTTCAAAGCTACTGAAAAATCTTATAGACTGAATTCTGTAGTGCAGCATGAGCCGATTCCCCTTTAGCTAATGTGCTTTATTGAGTAAACTGAAGTGATACTGCCCTCCCCTGGATGGATTCAAGAGCTGTCATGCTCTCCATAAAACTCACTGACTAGCAAAGCAGGAGACCCTTTCTTTACAGTAGAGAGCAAAAGATTGTTGATCAATGACTTTAAATACTTTTTTAAAAAAAAATCTAGTCATGTGTAGGTTATTGAAGAGCACCAGCAAACAACATCACAACTTCTAATTCTCTTTGCTTGCCACACACTTCAAGAAGTTGTTTGTATAATTGTAATGCAAAAAAACTTGCTGATTTTTGATATACTGTATGGTGTCTTTACAGAAGGCCTTGCAATTTGACATCTACTTCCCTTAATCGTGCATGCCAGTAGTTGAACAGAAAAGTATTCTGTATGAGTTTTTAAATGGATTTTCACTAGTGCTTTTGGTGTGGTAGGCATTGTCCAGCCAGTGAGCTTGTTGAGGGTTTTTTATTGAGATTGATTTCTGTTGTTGTTTTGTAATTGGCTAAAGCCCTGTTTGCCCTATCCCTTCCAAGTGTCTAGGTCGACTGATAGTAGCAGTAATTCCAAAATACATTTATGACTTTTAGGTCGTCTTCAGAGTGAGCCTAATTTGTTGTCCTGCACCACTGTCCTTCCTTGCTTTGAACGGAACAAACTTTTCTGTTTTTCTTTTATCATCTGCCATGGCTTTCACAGCCTTTTACCTGTTCCTTACTCAAACATTTCTCACTTGCTAGGAGAAGCCCTATAACAAAATAGTGCTTCTTATTTTCAGCTGGTGGAATATTCCCTCTTAATGAAAAAGCTGCTTGGCAATTACAACTTGCGTCTTCTCTCAGCAAATCCTGCTGTCTGTTAGATGTCTCTATTGATACCTAGCTTTGAAAGTTTGTTGGTGTTTTATTTTCTTAAGAGTAAAAAGGTTGAGGAACCTGTGTCTTATTAAAGCTTTTTCTATCCCAAAAATTATGGAGTTTAAAAAAAAAAAAATCAAAGAATTAAGTGTGTATGTCATGGTTTTATTTTACTTAACTATCAGTGGCTATACTGGCAAGTCATTGCTATACATGAATTCTTCAAATCTTATGAGTTCCCATGTTTTCCTCAAGTTACATGCTTGGAGGATTTGCTCTTTAACTGTTGTTCTGATAATGTGCCTAATGTAATTGCCTTAAAGGAACTGTGATGTCTGGCTGAAGCATCTAACTTAACTTTATCCTGTTTATTGTATAGGTAGAGAAAAACTTACTGTATTTGTATAGAAGCTTAACTGAACTGCTTAGTTATTTACAACTTCTAAAAGGTCTGAAGCACTACTGCAGTCGCAAGTTAAGTGCATTCTGTTTTACTGTGGGGAAGCCTCTTAAATGAAGAAAAGAAAGCAAGACTTGGAACCCCAAAGATTAAGAAACACTGCTCTAGAGTTCTTCCTGTCTTATGAAACCCCATCAAATTTCTGGTTCTTGGTGTTTTGTCAGAAATGTGTCAGAGCAGTATAAGTCTATAAGTCCATGTCTTCCATATTGGAAACTTGATTTCATACATTTTTATTTTTTTTTAATTAAAAGAAGTCCTTAATCCTGTTGCTGTCTGATTAGACCTAGTTAATGCAATTTATTATGGCTTATCCAGACGGGTGTTTAATAATCTAAATATCTTGAATATTTCTGGTGTACATGGTTGTCAAATTTAATGAATGTGTCCTAAATTAAATGACATCTACAGGAATAATACCCTTTTCAACAGAAACAAGTGTATCTGAAAATGGAGGTCGTGCTATGGGAAAATGAAGGGGGGGGTGTAAGCTTATCCAGCATGAAGTATAAAAAATGCTGAATATTTTTTTAATTCTGTGTTATTCTAGCATTTCCGCTAGTGAACTTAAGGAAAAGAGCTTTGCTGTTGAGATCCATAGACTTCTTAAAGTCAGATTTGTTGAAGTTGCAGCTTATGAATACAGTTATACTATTTATATCTGATTTTTAATTTCTTTTTTCTTTTTTTCTTCTCCCTTCTTACAAATGGTTAGGTTTTACTCTCAAGACCTGGGATTTTTTTTGTCTTTCTGAGAGTAGTTTGTTTATATTTCTGTGCATTTTTTTTCCCCTCTTCTCAGTGGTACGCAGCAGCAACTGAGAGGTATAGGGGCTATAGCATTTTTATTTGAAACTGGTTTCTTTGTGGAAAAAATTGAGATTGTAATGCCGATGTATGCAAAATACCTAATTTGAGTTAGAATCTGGTTGGAATGAAGCACTGTTGGATCTGGTTCTACTTGCAGGCCAAAGGTTTGCACTGGTGTGCATCCATAGAAGTTCATGGCTATATATACTACTCCAAGCATGAGTAGCTCTCTGGTGTGTTTGTGTGTATATATATGATTGTCTTGCAGACTACTGTGACACTGTGGGTTCCAGGTCACTGGAAGGCTCCAGCTTGCAAGTTCATTTTTCTCTGCCAGCTCATGTTTCTCATCTGCTGCAGCACTAGCTGTATGCATACCTTGGTTTCTGGATGGAGTATTAATGAAACGCAAAGTTCCCCCTTTCTTGCCCCACTGCTTATTTTAATATATCCTGAGTGAATGATTTTCTAGGTAAAAAAGCAAAACCAAACTCCCCACATTTACTGAGAAGAAAGGCTTCCTTGGCATCATTTTTTCCCTTGTTTGTCTGGTTACACAGAAAAGTGACTTGTTGGGAGCTTGACTCTGCTGGAAACAGCACATTTGGCAATCGCTTGAGAGGAAGCCTTTACAGTAAAATGGGAGTTTGTGATCCCAGGTGGTTATTGTGGTACAGCTTGGAAAAACAAGATAAATTGTGTTCTAATTACAATTATCCTAACCATATTATTTTAAAACTTTTTTTTCAGAGCCATAAAATTGATATACGGACAAATGGTGGTAAAGTAATTGGTCTTGGAACGCTTTATGGAAATACAGATATTCGTGCAACAGAGAAGGGTGTAAGTAAGAAGTAAAACTTTCTCTTCAATGTCTTATTCAGCTTATCTGTTGCAAAATGACTAAATTTTGGAGAATGTGCTGAAGAATATTTAATGACTCTCACTGGTTGATTGTCATTTCACTGTTAAATTTGTCTGTTCAATTATACTATCTTATACTTGGTTTGGCTTAGTAAACAGACTCCACAGAGCAGTAATAAGCGTGTGATCATTCCATCAGCACAGAGGTTGTGCCAGTTGATACAACTCATCTTTAACAAGCTTTAGTTATGTAGACCCTCACATAACACTTTAAACTTTTTACTTGATATCTAGGCACCTGGATTCTGCAATAGGCCTTTGAGTTTATTTTAGTGTCTCATGGATAGTGGCTTGATACTTGTACATGCTGTATGCTTCCAGCATTACATAGTTGTAAGAACGGAAGAGTAGAAGGTTTTGTGTATTTCTTTCCAGCTGAGGAAATATAATCACATGTAATCTTGTTATGACCTGCAGTGAGAAAGAATCATGAACAGGAAAAGTTTCATAGAGAAGTAGCTTGCCTTTTTCAGCAGATGGCAGTATGAGACAAACCTCATGCTACTCTAATCTGGTTTTGTTTCTTGCCATAGGTAGTCAATTCTCCATGTTTTAAAATAATGTAGAGGTAGACTCCCTACATAATACTACAGTTATCACACCAAGTCTGCGTTTTAGGCTCAGCTTGAATGCTTAGGCATCACAATGTACATGAAACTCGTTGCATTAGGATTCATTAGATCTGAAGCATTGCTATATGAACATGTGGAGCCAAGCCAAGTAGCTTGGATGCATGCAGTACTCTGTCAGAATCAACAGGTACCCTTCAAACCAGCATCACTGGGAAGAATCAGAAAGAGTGCAGGTAGCTCTCCCTAGCCAAGGATAGAATAGAGACCAAGCTATTAAGTTCTAGGAGTCCAAAATCATCTGTCATACCCATTGTAAACTGGGTTCCAAGATTGTATGTTCACTTACATAGAGCCAGCTGTGAGCTGTTCTTAATGTTGTGCTGTAAACTAAGCAACTTGCCATTGATGTTCCAAAAACTGTCAACATTAAATTGCCTACGTTTTTTGTAGTGCATGCTAGCCTGCCTTTTATGTACAAAAGAGCCCAGAGGCTGCTGTAGCTGTACTGTTGGTGGTGGTTGTTTAGTTTGGAGTTGTTTAGTCAGGAGATAAGGAGGTTGAAGGAAGACCTTATCACTCTCTACAGCTACCTGAAAGAGAGTGATGGATGTTGTGAGGTGAGGTGTTGGTCTCTTCCCAAGTTGTAAGTGATAGGATGAGAGGAAATGGCCTCAAGTTGCACCAGGGGAGGTTCAGATTGGGTATTAGGAAAAATTTCTTCACTGAAAGGGTTGTTAAGTGTTGGAACAGGCTGCCAATAAATGGTTTAGTTCCTTCTAAACTTGTAAATCTTTCTATCTCTCTCCCTCCTTTCCTTGGAGTTTTTGACAGTTCCATCCAGGGAAGTGGTTGAGTCACCATCCCTGGAGGTATTTAAAAGACATATAGGTGTGGCATTTAGGAACATGGTTTAGTGGTGGTTTTGGCAGTGTTAGGTTTACAGTTGGACTCGATCTTAAAGGTCTTTTCCAACCTAAATGATTCTATGATTGATATTTCTTCATGAACATTATTTCATCCCAGCAAGACCTCCCAGCATAAAGCAGAGTGGGTAAGGTCTGACTGTGACATGCTCTGTTGATACCAAGTTGGACTGATCAGTGCTAATTGATAGGCAGTTTCCTTGGGACTATTACTAGTTAGTGGAGTTAGGATCCATCCTAAGCCACTAGCAGCTATGGGGAGTTAAAGAGGGCAGAGGTAGTTCACAACTTTCTTGGTATGTCATCCATCTTCCTGAAAAGGGCTCCTGTTGGAAGGATCTGAAAACTGGAATCCTTGCGTTCTACCAGTGAATAAAATTGAGTTCTATCTTGGAAGTGCGTTGACTGCTGTGGGTTCATGCTGTTCACAACATACTAGCATGGCTGTTGTCCTTAAATTAGGGTTGTGCTGCTTAGGCATTTGTCCCAAACTAGTTTGTTACGCCAGCACAGTACATGGAGTTTTTCAAATACCTTGCTAGCGTTGATAAAAACAAGTGAGTGGTAGAAAAATAATTAGATATATATGTGAAAATATAGTTCATGAAAGTGAGAAATATAATTGTTTTGCTTTGAGTCTTTAAATGCTGTTTAAAAATCTGACTTTTTTCAGACACTGTCCTTCTGAAACAACAAAACAAATTTCATGCAGATTTAGTTGAAGTGCTTCTTTGTTGTCATAAATTTTTGTATAGTCTGTAATATTGCTGGAAGTCACTCTTACAGTTGTAACATAGTAACTTCAGCGAAGTGAGTCATTTTAACAGGAATTTACAGCTATGGAACAATAACAATTTTGGCTTATGTTATTGAACTTGTGTCACAAATCCTGATTTAGGATCCTGTTGCCTGCGCCAGTTTGTCACAAAAGAGCAGAGTGCACCTCACTCGAAAGAAGCAATAGGTTTTATTGAGGTAAAAATAATAATTTGACAGAGTTCAATAAATTTGGTGAAATTTAACAAAGCTTAACAGTGGTTTACCAAGGTTCAGTAAGTTTTATGGTAAGGTTCACCTTAATTGCTGCATGGAAGAAACATACAAAGGAAAATGGAGTTAGAATTAAGTTAGAACGAGTCATACAGAGACAGAGAAGGGTAAGGGAGACCCTCCCGTTGAGTCAAGATGTTCAGAGTGGACCCCTTCACTTTCTAAACTCCTGATGGAGCTTAGGTGCGGCCAGGTCTAATCTTAGTATCAGAGTTGGACAATGGTTTATGTCTAACAGAATTATCTATACCAAGTTTATAATAACAAATAGCTACATGGATCACTAATGTTTCAACAGCATGCTATCAGTCACTGACTAAAGATCTACTGTTGGTAAAAGGTCTCTCTGCCTCAAGGAGCAACCTTGAGAGATGTCCCAGCTCAAGGGGAGATCACAGCTCTGCTGCCTAGCAAGGAGAGTTTAAAGAAGGTTCACTTAAGTTGTCATATTTATGGAATAAGCTGGTTGGCTCATAGTCAAATTACATGCAGTGGGAAAGGTATGCATTAGACTCCTTGTATCTACAGCTTTCTTTGTTCCTTGATAAATGAGGCTTGGAAAAGCCACCTGCTATTCATGTGTTAATTGTATGATCAGTGTTCCAAGCTCATATGCATTGATGCTCACTGTGTCACTACTCCTTTGTGGGTTTTCAGTAATCTGCTCTGGAGAGACCTCACTTGTAGTACTGTGTCCAGCTTTGGAGTCCTCAGCACAAGAAGGACATGGACCTATTGGAGTGGATCCAGAGGAGGGCCACGAAGATGGTCAGAGGGCTGGACGTCTCTCCTATGAAGACAGGCTGAGGGAGTTGGGGTTGTTCAGCCTGGAGAAGAGAAGGCTCTGGGGAGACCTTATAGCAGCCTTTCAGTAGCTGAAGGGGGCCTACAAGAAAGCTGGAGACAGAGTTTCTACAAGGACATGTAGTGACAGGACAAGGGGTAGTAGCTTCAAACTGGAAGAGGTTAGAAACTTTTCATTATAAGGATGGTGAGGCACTGGAACAGGTTGCCCAGGGAAGTTGTGGATGCCCCATCCCTGAAAGTGTTCAAGGCCAGGCTGGATGGGGCTTTGAGCAGCCTGGTCTAGTGGGAGGTGTCCCTGCGCATGGCAGGGGGGTGGAACTAGATGATCTTTAGGGTCCCTTTTTACGAGTTCTTGGCCTGGCAGTGGCTCAGGCCTTCCTTTGGAGCTGGTACCAAACTACTGCTAGTTTAGTTAAGGGATCGAGTGCATCCATCACAGCTTCTCATTAACAAACTTTGCTGGGTAGTTAGGAAGGGCAGTGTGAGATACCCTTTCTCAATTGCCACTTCAGTTCATAATCCATTAGACTTATATCTCCTGTGCGTGTTTGTATGAGATGTTTCTTCAATCAGTTGCAGTCACCATTATGTAATTACGGCTCTGTCAGCATTTCCAGCCCCCTCCCAGAGGTGGGGAAGGAAAGGATGTGGTAAAGGACACCAAGCACTTGAGAAACAGGATATTTTTAAGGGAAAAAATGGAGAAGACAATAGTAAAATATTTGAGCAAGGATAGCACAAAAAGGAAGACCAAGAAGAATATGTGAGGAAGTTCTTTATCACAGAATCACGGAATTGTGAGAGTTGGAAGGGACCTCTAGAGATCATCTAGTCCAACTTAAATAGTCATATTTAAACATAGCAAGATGCTAATTTTCATCTAGAAAATGTGCTCAGGTGCAAAAACATTCTCAGTCTGATTTATGAGGATAGATTGACACTTTTTCTTTAAACGGTAAGAAACTGATGGAACATGAGCATGTGGTCAGTCTCAGTAACTGCAATTCCCAAGGCTCTCCTCTAAAGAGAGAGAATTTTTCCACAAAAACCTGGTGGTTCAATGGACAAAAATAATCAAATTTGTTTGACTGGGGAGTCATTAGCTAATCTGTGCCACAGGGACTTTTCTGTAACACTTACTTAGCGGAGCCAAACATCTATGTTCTGCCAAAAACTCATAAAGGTTAAATAATTTGGGATCAAAAACATATTTAGTCTTGGTAAAAAGCAAACTTTTTTTTATGCTTTCCCTATCTAGAATACTTTTTTAGTCTTGTACTTGAGCAGTCTGACTTCTCCCCCGTGATTCAGGTTATTCTGAAACAAATGTTCATTGTATTGGTAGTTTGTTTTATTTTTTATAGTAACTAGCTGGCGTGGTGCTTCTTTTTATCATGTGCTGAGACAACTCTTTTTATTGCTGTGCTTTTTTAAGAAAGGTAGCTGAGGCTGGTAAATGAGTGGGTATGTGAACTTGTTTATAATAAAGCACTTCATAATATTTAAATAAGAAGAACATCTAAATAGTGTCAAAACTTGCATACCATAGTAACAGATACAGCTTTTTGAGCTTTTCTTTTCCCATACAGGAGTGCCACAAGGCACCCAAGCTATGCAGATATTTTTAATTTATCCCCCTCACTGCCTTGAAGTGTGCTGTGCTCTATTTTCATTGTGCTGATAGCAATGATAGCCCTGCTAAAACTTGAAAGGTTCTTTGCAAGTCATTTATCTCTCTTCAGAACAGATTTAGATCATAGAGCCTAAAATGACAGTGGCTTTTGTTTTCCTTGTTGCTTTGGCCATATGCCACAGCAGGTTTAGACTTTGCCATTGTGGGTGAGGGAGTAGTGCAGTATTCTGTCGGAAACATTCCTAGGACAGATGCAATGTAAACTTATGTTTGTTAAGGTCTCTGCTTGTTAGAGTTTTGTTAGAGGCATTGGAAGATTTAAAAGCTGAATTGCTGTCACTTCAGTAGTGACAAATTATGCCTTAAGATCTTTGGGTTTGTTTATTGTTGATGCGTAGGTTCTGTATCATGGTTCTAAGCAGCATCACTATCAGAGATTGTAGATATTGACTGTCACATATGTCTAATTCTAGCACAGCACTTTGATCCCCGGATTTTCTTAAAGGTAGTTTGTTACATCCTTGGAGATTGACTTTGTATGGTAGCATCATGTAAAAAAGTATTGACAGTAGTCCATTCTGTAATCTTATGACTTAAGTTGTAAAGATGGCGTAAAGGTGAGTGTGTACGTATTGGTAAGGTTACTGTATCATTTGGCTGTCATAAAGTCCATACTAAACCAGCCTCTTTAGCTCACTTTTTGACACAGTAGAGCATGGAGTTTGCACAACACTAGCTGCTATTTGTCAGAATACCTCTTACTTCATCCATATTTTTTTTAATGTAATATAACACTGAAAGGGTCAGCAGACTTCTTTTGTATTAACTTTTTTCTTTAAGATGGCAATGCTATAATGACAAAATGGATTTAAAGATAATTTGACATAGGGCATGGTTTGATCTTGAAGGCCATATATCACTTCATGTAAAGAATAAGGATTTTGTGTAATTCACTTAGTCTGCATAAGAAAAATAAAAACAAATTGAGTGCGAGTTAAGTATGAACTATTGCATGATTACATCATAAATCAAGTTTACCTGAGGAAGAATAGAATTAAACTCATATGGTAGTTGCACAAGCTTGTGATCTGTTTTGTTCAGATAGGTGTAGGTTATGTCATACAACCAGTTACTTGTACATAGATAATTTAATCTATCCCCTTTTATTCCCCAAATGTATCCATAGGGCAACTTTTAAAATTTTACCCTTTCTCTCAATTTCTGTTGAAAAGAAGAAGAAATGGTGATCTTATCCCTCATTTTTCAAGACTTTGTATAGCTTGAGGCTTAAGTCCAAGACAGGCCTGAGTGACCTAGGTGATGCGAACAATTATACTGAGAAAAAGAGCAGTTGTGGCTTTTTTGCACATCTTCACTGAAGCTATGTCTACAAAGTGAGCCAGTTACATTCAGCTGTTTATGCAGATTTTTAACAAAGACAGTAGATGTTTCAGTATATGGTGGCATAAAACTGATTACCAAAGCTTTGAGTGTCACAATATTATATGAACCTTAAGCCTTCATTATTAAAGCTAATCCTTTTTTAACTTTTCAAAATGAAATGTTTTGGTTTTTAAAAATAAGTCAAGGATTTTTTCAGCCATTTGTGACTATTTGGGTTCTTCACCTGTATGATGGATATAATAATTCCTGGGAATGTTGTAAAGAATCATTAACTTGTTGGTCAGAGCTCTTAGATGAAAAGGGTTTTTGTTTTGTCTTGTGTAGCTTTTAACTAAGAACTTGATTCTGTTCATTCTGCACCAACAACTGCTTTCCATTTGTTTTGCCTCTAATAGTGTTACTTCCCTCTGCCTTTTCAAACTGTGATGACAAGTTTTCCATTATGTTTATTTCTCTTAGAGTGTGAATATAGAGAAGCTGCAGGGGACATCCATCAACATATCTACTGAAGATGGGCTACTGAAAACTAAGTATCTCTATGCAGAATCATCATCTCTGTCTTCAGTAGCTGGTGATATTATGCTGGGAAGTATTCACGGTAAGAAGGAAATACTGTTACAAATTTAGCTGCTTTGAGGGTATTCATAATGTTCACAGTAACAAATGGACTAATGCTATAGACTATCACTGAATCAACTGTGCACAGCATATGGACAGAAGAGTTCTGTATTTGTTAGAGACTGAATTGGTGAGAATTAATTTACCATATAGCATACTGTATTTATTTTTAAAACAATTTTATAAGCACACTCGTGAAATAGCAAAAGATGTATTATGGGAAACAAATACATTGCACATACTAAGGGTGTCAAAATATTTTAAAATTCAGTGGTGAAAATTATACTAAAAGTAGTAAAGAGACTTTTCCCCCCTCTCCACCCTTTATTTTTTTCATAGGAGAAGTAATTTTTACAGCATCTACTAAGAACTATGGTAGAACTCAGTTGTATTGCTAAGTTTTTAGCAGAAATGGTCTGTGTGTGCTACCACCTTATACTAATTGAGTGGTGATAGTTTATGTTCTTTGGGGTGAAAAACATCTCTAATCATCCACCCTTTACCATCCTTTGTCTAGAACTGAAACTAATTAACTGGATTGTCTTTTATATAAACAGCAGTCAGGGCTGGAATCTGGTGTGGTTTTGTAATTTAACAAATTTCCCACTGAATTCTGACTGTGCTGTAATGTGTTTGTGATGATTAAACATTAAGTAAAACTGGAGGATGTACAAAGTGAAAATTCCTTGGGTCAGAGTTCCAGATTTCCTGGAAATTATATACATTATAAACAAATTGCTGCAATTTCTTAGCAATTTTGTGTTGTCATCTTGCTTCAAAAATGACTCTTGGCTCTGACTTAAAGGAGCAACTCCTTTGTTCATTTAGAGTAAACTTAAGACTGGTTTCTAAACCTGTTAAGTAAAGTTCACTTCAGCATGCGTAACCAGAAATAAGACTTTAATTTTTTTTTTCTTCTTGTTATTACATTTTTCTAGCATGTAGACTGTATTGTTACTAGTATTTCTGTCTAAGCTGTGTTGTTTTGGATTCTTTCTAACTCCAGACCCATATAATGATACTGTGGAATGATGAGTTGTGGGCATGTTCATGCTTCTGTGCACATCCAAAAGTTTATTTTTGTTCTCTTGATACAAAAATGAAATTACAACTGCTGTACTTAGTGACTTGCTTCCTTCTTGTTTAGCTGAACAACAGTGCAAACAAATAGAATTGTATCCAAGTTATACAGATATTTCTTAAGTTACTTCAGTTATTTTCATGAGCTGTCTGCAAAATGGATCTGGAACACCTAACGTTATTTTAGCTGTTTCTTTTAAAAACAATTGCACATTGACACTTGCTCAGTACTTCTATTTTTTCACAAAAATATTTTCTGCAAAACATCATGCTCCTCAACCATGTTTTAATAGTAAGAGCAAATACTTTTAAAGTGTTTTAAATTATTATATAGCATATATATATACACACACGCACACATATATTAGCAGAAAAAATGAACTCCTCATTTCATGTTAGGAGAAGAATGATCACTTTTACTTCTAGTCTTTGCTCATGAGGTAGCTCAATTTTAGTAGTAGCTTTGTTTGTAAGCACTTGGATAGATTGTACCTCAGGCAATTAAACCCTCTATTTCCCTATAGCTGAAAATCTCCTGAAATTATACTTGGCATAAAATCAGCACATCTGTGCACAAAACTGAGCTAGACATCATTGCTTCTGAACAGAGAACTTCAAGGTCAGAGCGACACAAAGTTTACAAACCTGCCTGGGATCCATTTTGTAGTTGAGACTCAGACTGTACAATTGCAACAGTGTCAGCTTGAGTACAAACTGGGCTCAGGAAGAGTCTGAATGGAATTAAAATTATGACCTGAAAGACTAAAACTGACTCTATGTAGAAATGCTGTAATGATTCTGTATTGGAGTCCTTAAGCAATCCCGTAACAGTGATACTGTCTTCAATGTTCTTCCTGTCCAGTGCCTCAGGTTATGGAGGCGTGAGCATATCATCAGAAGTTAAATATCTCTGCTGTCACAAAAAACAAGCAGACAAAAAAACTCCAGCAGCATGATACTAGCAAATGACAAACAAAAGTTTTTCTGAGCTTTTTATTTTTAAAGTGAGCTTATATTGTGTGCACCGTGCATTTAACATTGTTGAAAACAATATTTTTATTATACAACAAAAATTAGAATCATAGAATCATAGAATCGTCCAGGTTGGAAGAGACCCTTGGGATCATCGAGTCCAACCATCTAGCCTACTCTACAAAGTTCTCCCCTATACCATATCCCCCAACACCACATCTAAACGTCTCTTAAACACATCCAGGGATGGTGACTCAACCACCTCCCTGGGCAGCCTATTCCAATGCCCGACCACACTTTCTGTGAAAAATTCTTTCCTGATGTTCAGTCTAAACCTACCCTGCTGGAGCTTGAAGCCAATCCCTCTCGTTCTGTCATTAATTACCTGTGCGAAGAGACCAGCACCAAGCTCTCTACAGTGTCCTTTCAAGTAGTTGTAGAGAGTGATGAGGTCTCCCCTCAGCCTCCTCTTCCTCACACTAAACAGTTCCAATTATTACTGTCCCAAAAATTACTGTCATGTTTTTTATAAAATGATTATATTGCTGTTAGTAGGATGAATACAAATGGTAGTTTGAATATTTGACTTTTAATTTAAATTGAGTTTAACTCACTTTTTAATGTCTTCTAGATTTTACTCCTTGCAGTGCATAATTGTTGTGTTTATATGTACTAATAATTTAAAAACTTAATAGAATTTAAGATTTTACTTAACGGTGTCTTTCTTACTCGTTTTCCTATTAAAATTGCTATCTCTGAAATGGCCTATATTATACACTACAAGGATTTTGAGAAATGCTGTCTCAAAATAACAAAATAGCTTGCATTTTGCAGGCACGTTTTAATGTAAAATCTAAGTAATTCATATATCCAATAAGAAAGCTAGATTGAGGTGTCCAGAAATGGACTGTTCCCAGCAGATGTCTTAGTTCTGAAGTCAGTAAAATATTTAAGATGCCCTTAGAATGGGGGATTAAGATATCTATGGAAATATCACTGAGTACACACAGCTTTTTCTGTGGTCCAACCCACAACTGAAGGGAAGGGGGTAAATGGTGCCTATTGAATCTAATCAGTCTTGCCAAGAAAAAAAAAAAAAAGGTAAAGGTAATAGAATATGCATGTAGGCATTTTTAATTGCTCTTTCGCATGCTTCATACTTTTGGTGGCAAATGAATAATGTGCTATTTTGAAGAAATTGGTTTTGAGTCATTTTAATTAGTTTCTGTAATGGGCATTACAGATGTCAGACACCATTGAGCTTTCTAGTTGACACTTAAAAACCAAAAGGACAACAGCTCCGAGACTGAGAAATGTGCTACTTTGTCCAAGTAGCAAAAACGCTATAATGAAACTTCTCCACACAGGGGGACACGTAGGAGAAAAAGGAAACCCTTCTTTGCAACTGTCTCAAAGTGTTGGATTGAGTTGTGTCAATTATTAATTTATTTTATTCAGAAAATAGTTTAGGTTGGAGAGGAATTTGATATCTAGTCCAAACCAATGCTTAAATTGGGCTCAATTAGAGCAAACTTGCTTATGGCCTTGTCTGGTTGAGCTCTGAATATTCTCAAGGACAGAGATTGCATGACCTTTCTCAGTGACTTGTTCCAGTTCTGAATTATCCTTCTGGTGGGAAAAAACTTTCTTTTTTTTTTTAATAACAATTTCCATTGTGGCAATTTATAGCCATTATCCCTTCTTACTGCATCACCATGAGAAGAGTCTGTTTCTTTTCTCTATATCATCCCATTGGGTAGTTGAAGACCACAAGAAGATTCTCCCTCAGTCTTCTCCTTTTCAAGCAAAACAAACCGAGTTCTCTGAGTATCTTTAGTGTGCTCTGGGCCCCTAATCTTCTCAATACCCTTCTCTGGTATCACTTAAGTACATCAGTGTCTTTCTTGACTTGGAAGCCCAAAATTGGACACAATATTCCAAATGCAGTCTCACAAGAAGGCTTTGCCTGCTGGCTGTACCGTTAACCATACAGCTCAGTATGCAGTTGACCTCCTTTACCGACTCATACTGAAGATGGTGTCCAAGATGCCCCAGTCCTTACCTGCAAACCTTCTTTGCAAACAGTCAGCACTCAACTTCTACTGCTTTACAGGGTTGATTTGTCTCATGTGCAGGACTTTATAATTGCTTTCAACCTTTTCTTCTATCATAGTCTAGTAGCTGTTTCATTATGTAAGAGAATTGCCCTGGAAAACATGGTTGTTGAAGTTACTTTATATATTTACCCACTAATTAATATATAGGAAAAGGTGAACATGTAACTGCCTTAGTCAGGTCACTGACAGGATAAGACAAAGTAAAAATCTGCAGTGTTTCAAAGCTAGTATAGTATAATGCTTGAGCTTAATACTCTATAATCCCTTCTTAAAAGAATCTGATATACCAAAGTATGTTCCATAAATTTCAGCTATTTTCCTGGATTTCACTGTATATAAAATGGGACTGTAGAAACTTTATTTTTTTCCTTTTTAGGCATGTCTCTGCTTTAGTCTGATGCAAATTTAAAATGCAAAGTCAAAGTGGTAAAAAGCTGCACGGGGGTTTATTTGCTTTTTCTGTACACCAGAATAACTCTGCCACCTTGAGAGCATTCAAAACAAATTGAAGGAATGGAAATGATACAGTGTAAAGTAATACCTTTATCTGCATCCCTAGCCATTTTTTGCCCCTAATCCTATACTGAACCTGACTAGCAATTTATAGTGTTTATGGGGAAGCAAAGCTTGCACATGGTAGAAAAGATAACTGTTTCTTCAGAAGCAATAAAAAGAGAAATGCTAAGCAACTGTCCTCAGTATTCAGAGTTTTTATCAGAGTTAGGTTGATGGTTGAACTAGATGATCTTAAAGGTCCCTTCCAATCTAGACAATTCTGTGATTCTATTTTGGACTTTATAGTATTGCACTACAATGCTGAAGTCAGTTGGATGTAATAATCAAACTAGCAATTACCTTTGGTCAGGTCTTTCTCTCTTTGCCCTTGATGTGTTCAAAAAATTCTTGGCTAGCTTAAAAATTTAGTCAACCGTTGGCCTTCATGGAACAATTGCATAACCAAAAGTACACTTCTGTGCACTGTCTGTAGACACTGCAGGTCTCAACACAGCAGGATGTTCCTATCTGCTTTAAAAGCAACTTTTGTTCTAGCTAGATGTTTGAGGTGAGCCTATCACACTAGTATGTTTACATTGCACAACATTAGTTGTATCTGCCATCTAAGGCTGTGGTTAATAAGAGTTTGATTTCCAAATACTTAGTTTTTTTCAAGGACCTGCTTATCAAAACAGGAAACAAAAATCCCAGGAAAACAAAGAACAAACCAGCCAATCCACAAGTCCCAGGGGCTGTATTCAAACGGAATATAATCTAGCTTCAGCCCCATGGGAGTTGCTAGCTGACAAAACCCTAGGCTTTTCTTGTAGGTTTCAGAAAAATAAGTACTAGTCATGATAAAATGGGGAAAAGGGTGGGATAATTATAGTGTGCCTTTTAAAAACAGCAAACAGTAAAGCCAAATATATTTCAAGTTCATTGAAATATGGTTTTGTTTCTACTCTGATTTTCAGAACCCCTAAGTATTTTGTACAGTATGTGCTTGAAATGATGAATTAAAGAATATTGATGACAGGCTGCTTTTCTAGCTTTCAGCCCACAGACTGCTAAGAAAAACACTACAGGTCATATACAGTGGAATTCATTCCACCCTCATGGCTGTTTACTACTGTGCAATTACAGAAGATGGAAGCAGAGCTTGATTTTTTTTTTTTTTATTTTTTTTTTTGCACCAACTTTAAAGGCCTCTTCCAAAAACTCTGAAAATTGTTGTATTTCTAAATTGGACTAAATTACTGTGATCAACCTCACTTCTTAATCTCTTATCCTCCCGGGAGGATGAGGGAGTGGCAGAAATGACATGTTGTGGTTTAGTTTTTTTAATTTAAAACAATTTTTAGGCAATTATACATGTGCAACATACACGCAACTATGGAAGTTTCTACCAACTTTGTTAGACTGTTAGTATTATAGATGGCTTTTCTGTTATGAGGTACATCTGTCCTGCTTCCAGATTGTCTTGATGCCATAGGTAAAGGGGAGGAGTATGTATTTTGAGATTTTAAGGTTAGAACACCAGTGCCTGTTTAAAGTGTCACAAGTTCAGTAGGAGACCATTCTACATTTTATGCTTTATGCACTCTTTTGTTTGATGTTCTCCAGTTTGTCCAACACACTCAGATCTCACTTAAGTCAATGAAAAGCATTAACGAGGGGTGTCATGCATGTAAGAATAAGTTTGGAGGCAGTAGGTCGTGTTTAGTGAGTCCAGGAAGGAGCCTTTGAGGATAAAGCAAAAATGTCCTCCCCATTGGACAGGAGGGGAACATATATGTATCTATATAAGAGAGGAATATAGAAACCGCTTGTGTTACTCATGCTATTAAACTACTTAAATCATCCATAGTGGTGGTGTGGGCACCAGAGCAATTTAAAAAAATAAAAAAGGCCCAAAATAAAATAAGTAAATATTGTGCTTTAGCCTCCCAATGGCTCTCTGCTTTTCTTTCCCTCACATCCAGTCTGTGTCGTTAAGCTTTACTCAGTGCTTTTACTGTCTGGAATCACCTCATTGTTACCCACATGCTGAAATTTTTGTTTGTAGAGCAATAATACTCAAGCAATATAACTGGTTTATGTTAGTTTGCTTTTATATGCAAATCAGATATAATACTACAACTATGATGCCCTTGTATAGGATCACATTACTTTAGCCTTTGTTATGATTTCAGAAATCAGTTTAAAAATATGCTTTTAACATTTTTTCCCCCTTTTCTTTTCCTAATAGGTAACACCAGCCTTCAGACCAAAACAGGGAGTATCACAGTAGGTAGGTTCTGCCGCCTCTTTGAGAGTTCTCTTTTTCGAAATCTTCCCTTCTCCTTTTTAAAAGCTAAATACTCCTAGGGAAAGTAAAAAGCAGGTGATTCCTCACGGATGTTTTTGCCCTCTTTTCTTTTTAGGAATAGCACTGGTAGCTCTGTAGCTGAAGGAGATCCTTTCCAAACGTGACTGTCAGCCCTTTGCAGTTGGGCAAGGCACAATGCTTTTGGTACCACAATACCCGCTGGGCTTTGCACAACTTAGACTGAGTCTAGGTGTCATCCTTTAGGTTAAGTTGGGATAAAAGGACTTGAGAAAACACTAAGCGTACATCAAATGCAATCATTTTGCCTTTAACCTAGTTCTCTATCTTATATTTGTCGATATCAATGATTAGCTATGTTTAATTTTTGTATCACAAAGCATTAATCATTGATATATTACATATTTGGGGGGGAAAGGCTAGTGATAATTTAAACAACATTTCCAAACTATTACACTGATCATAATTTTCCCTTCAGAAATAAAAATGGCTCAAATTTTCTTTCAAGAACTTGAGCTTTTATGCAATAGGGTAACAGCGTTATCAGTTATAAAATGCAACTGATACAACATATATCATAGTACATCAACATAGAAGTGAGAAACTCAAATTCTAGTTATTTCTATGACAGAAGATTGAAGTAACAGAATCATAGTCAAGGCTTTGTCTCTTGAATGGACATAGAAGGATTTTCCCCTTCTGTAAAACTTGGTTATAGCCCCAAATCTCAAAGACTTCTGCTAATGGTAGTAACCATAGCCACTCATTAAGCATTGTTCAGGGACGATCTGTACTGTTACAACTCTTCTTATGTTTCTAAGCAATCTATATTAACAGTCCTGGAAAATGAATGCAATACACATTCTTATGAGTTAGTCATTAAACCACAGGATTAAATTAAGCTTGCTAGTCTGTTTTTCTTTCTGTTAAATAAACTCATAGAGTATGAAGAGTGTTTAAATAAAGGGTTCTTAACACAGGAGGTAGGTTTTTCCATCAACAGATGATGGTTATTTTCCTTATTATACCAGGTTCAGCTTAAACATTAGGACACATCTTACAGTTGAATAAACTTTATTTTTCAGATTTCAATACTGAAAGCAGTAGTTAGACTTAATTTCTTCCTGAAGAGCATTAAAAATCCTTGAGACTTTTATGGATTTTTCCAAAGGTAAAAGACTTTTAAAATCCAGTGGTTTAACTCTAAAAACTTGGGAAAGAAAATGTAAAGTTTTAAGTGAAAGGTTTTTGTGTATGAGAAACTTATGCCACAAGGTTGCTTGTTGGATTGCCAGAGGCCTGACAGGGATTTGCTGATAGAAATAGGAAGAACAACTTGGATCTTCCAACTTCCTTGGCTGGGTTTTCATAGGGGTGTAATTATTTATTTCACTGGAGGCAGAATTTTATCAATTAACTGAAAAAAAATGCACTCACTTCTAGATTTTGAGGATGTATCCTTTCCTTTTGAGGTTTTTTTACAAGTCAAATGTGAGTGCTGGATTGTTTTTCAAAATATTTTGGGGAAAATGCAAGTGACTGTATTGACAGTTTCTTATTCTTGCATAATTCTGCATTAAAACAGGAAAACAATGCTGTTGTCTCTCCTCTTTAATTTTCTGCCTTTTTATTATTTATAAAATAGTTTTATTTGTTGGGATTTGTTTTATTGGAGTATTACTTGTTTGTGTAAATCTATTTTTATTTTTTGAAGACTCTTATCCAAAATTCAGTCTGATTTTTAAGCATCTGGCATATGGCAGTGTTTCACATGACATTGTTAAAATATGGAAGTAGGAATTATTCCTTTTTTAATTTTTCTATACTGTGAGTTTCTTAGTTACTGACAAATTGTTTTCCAACCCTATACTAGAAGCTTCCTACTTCTAACAAATGTTCTATGGGTTTTTAATGACTTCTTAATTTAAAACAACCGGACCTATTTTTATTTCTAGTTTAAGTTACTACTTAAAATAGTCATTAGAAATCTGAATTATCTTACAAAAAGTAATGGAGTACTTTGTTTTTTAGAACTAGCTTAATCTTTTAAATTTTTATGTGGTGAATTCACAGGAAAACTCAGGTTGGAAGAGCCTTCAGGAAGTTGCAAAATCATAGAATGGTTGAGGTTGGAAGGGGCTTCTGGAAGTCATCTTGTCCAGAGCCCTGCTCAAGCAGTCTCTAGTCTCCAACCTCCTGCTCAAAGCCATGCCAACTGTGAGGTTGCTCAGGGCTTTATCCTGTGGTCTTGAAAACCTCCAAGGATGCAGACTACATCTTCTCTGTGCAAGCTGTTCTACTGCTAGACTGTCCTTAGGGCGCAAAAGATTTTCCTTCTATACAGACTGAAACGCTCTTGTTTCAGCTTATGTCTGTTGTTTCTCATCATATACCACTCTGAGAAGCCTGGCTTTGTCGTCTTGATCACCTCCTCACAGATACTAGGAAGCTGCTGTCATGTCCTGAAGCAGTCCATTATCCAGACTGAGCAAGCCCTCATCCCTCATCCTCTCCTGATGGGGAAGGTGCTCCACACCCTGACTATCTTGGTGTTTCTCTGCTGAATTCACTCCAGTGTATTGCTGTCTCCCTTCTCTTGGGAGCCCCAGTGCTGTGTTCCAGGTGTGGTCTAATGAGTGCTGAGTAGAGGGGGGGTAATCCCTTCCCTTGGTACACTGGCCATGCTCTAGTTAACACTGCCAAGGATAATGTTGGGCTTCTTTTCTGCCAGGACATACTGCTGGCTCGTGTTCAGTCCTGCTAGAATTAGCTTATTTCTCAATGTTACTGGTATGGCCTCTGATTATATATTCTCTACTCTGCTGCCAAGCCAAATTTTCCCCTACCAGCTCAAAAAAACCCTGTTTTTCCTTACTGGATTACTTATGTTTAACCTAATTATGTATTGAAGTAATGAATCTTCTGCGCTTAGTATAGTCAGAAATGATAAAGCTTATGCTGGTTGTGTCATTTCAGAGGTGAAGAAACAACCTTAACCAGCTTGTGGGCAGCAGGGACTTACTCTAGCAAGGAAAATTGTATATTGAGATCCAAGAAACTCTTAATTTATATATTTTTTAAATATGTTGGTGTCAGTTTGCCTTGTTCTGCTAATTTCTGAATTACTACTTGCTTTCATCATCAGCCTTTGTTTCGATGTTCCGCTCCCTTCTCTTTGTCCTTGTGAGTGCATATTATATAGCGTTCTGGACAGAGCTTATGTCCCGGAGAAGCTACTTCTAAAAACTGGCATCTCGGCTACTTGTTGTAGTTTTGTGTCACCAGCAAATTGGGGGGGTATACTCTGCTCCATCATCCAGATCATTAATAAAGACGTTAAACAGGATTGGACCCAGTATTGACCCTGGAGTTTGCTGCTAGTTACTGGCCTTGAACTTGAGGCTCACTGCTGAGCAGTTTTACAAAATTTAGTGAAACTCCCACAAGAGGTTTTGTGGGGATTTCGTATTATAGACAATCTCATACATGCATCTTGTCAGGAATCTCTTCAGAAGTTCCACCTCATCAGTCTCTTAAACATTTAAAATAATAGACATCTGTAGCCAATTGATTTGCAGGGATGATTAAAAACTTGGTGTAGTCTATGGAAGAAGATGCATAGGTATGGACGGCGTGGATAGATATTTGAAGGGGAAGATCCTATTTGGCCTACATTAGGTCAGAAGCTTGTTGAGGTGAAGTTGTACCTGGCACATTTCTGATGCAGGATTGAGGCACATATGCAATGATTTTTTTGGACAAAATAAGTTACCCAAAAGAGACTTTAAAACCAATGGGTAAAACTTTAAAATCAAGGTAGAAAATAGATCATTTAGAGATAAAAGGACAGCTTGGACAATTTAGTTAGCAAATTAATTGTTTTCATGAGAGATTTCTTTGCTTTCTGTGTAATGTTGTTTGTTTTGCCAGGTCTGGATGGTGAGCGTGGCAAGGACTGCTAATGATTTTTAGTAATATGTGTAGTTAGTGGATTTAGTGTCTACATTTCGGTTTCTCATAATATTTTTCATGTGAAAGTTTTTGAACAACAAAGCAAGAAAATTGACTAGTGTTTATGAAAAACAATACTAAATAGATGGTTAAGTAGGAATAAAATCTTTCTCATACTTCAGATATGTTGGAATCTTACGCTTCTATCTTTAACCATGCACAATAAATA
Source organism: Numenius arquata (assembly GCF_964106895.1). NCBI lineage: Eukaryota > Metazoa > Chordata > Aves > Charadriiformes > Scolopacidae > Numenius > Numenius arquata. The sequence continues at coordinate 118,784,075 of NC_133577.1, read as the reverse complement.
TTTTGTGCTTTCCTACTGAAATCAGTTTTGTAGCTGATTTTAACATAAGCAAGGTCAGTTGTTATGTGCTATTAGGAAAAGTAATTGTTTTTTCTTAGAGTAAGGAAAGATCACTTGTGTTTATTCCTTTTTTTAGTACTTGGCTCTATAAAATGAAGAAGAGATACTGAATGTTCTGAATGATATTTCAGTTTTGTCACTTTTGAGGACCTTTCAGTGATCTTAACTTGAAAAAGACGATACAGTTAATGTGGTTTATTCTTCAAGCTGTACTACTAAAACGGCTAAATGCAGATAATGGACTGTTTGGGGGGGGGAAAACCACTACTTTTGTTTGCTGTGTAAGATTATTTTTAAGGTTATTCCATGAAAACTGAATTCTGGGCACTATTTATATGCCCTTTAATGTAGTTTCAGCATATTACTTCACATACCAGTCTTTGTAACTTATTTTGATTTTCTTAACTAACGAGAATTAGTATCTTTGTTAGAACACATCACTTCTATTTGATCCTGAGCACGTACAGGTTCGCCCGTCTTGGGACCACAGTCAGAATTCTTCTTTTGAGTTATAAAGGCTAATATAGCTGGTGTCTGTGGTAGAAAACCTATTTTTCATAAAGCTTAACAAAAACTGTGTCAAGGATAACTTGCTTTGTAGCTTTTTTTAGTTTGTTTTTATTTTTTCTGTACTAGTAAATTCTTAAATAGCTGAAGTTGCTCAAGAGTACTCATCTGTTCTCTTTCCAGTAGAACGATTCATCCTTGTATTTCCCCTTGTCAGGGAATTGTCAGTCCTTAGCAAACTCATTTTTTTTCCTACCAGATTGTGTTACTTGACACAGGGTAATTTTTCTTGTTGAAATATTCATTTATTTATTTATTTACACTTGGCCTTTTTTGTTACATAACCTCATATTTGCTGTTTTTAACCCGTTTTCAATTTTTCCCCTCTTCTCATTTGTTTAGTGTTACAGAGATACAAAAATTAAACAGCATCTTTAGTAGACTTTGCAGAGTGATGAACAACTTTAAGTCTCTCAGCATTCTTATTTGTATCTAAGTATTTGTATTTAATATCATAGCCATAAAATCCCTACCATTAATCATATTCAGTTGTTTCCATAAAATATATTTCATGTTATTTCCATAGATCAAAGCTGAACAAGTATTGTAATGTCAGCTTTAGGGTTTAGCTAATGATGCCGAGGTTCTCAGTGTTTTTGAAACTTTGCTGTGTTTTCTTCTGCTGTAAGAAACTTCTGGTCAGTGGTGTACTCCGGGAGTCAAAACCTGGTAAGTCACCCTCCCAAACAGTGTTCTGCTTTCCCTCAAGTTGTTGTTTGGTCTGGTTTTTAGTTTTTTGTACTTTCAAGGTAAATCTGTGCCTTAGTGAACCTATGCCTACTGCCCACTTCCTGTATCTTTTATTCTGTTTGAGCTATCTACATGCAGAATCCAGTCACTCTCAGAAAATTAGAATTCAGATTTTTTATGCATAGACATAGATATATATATACACATATATATATATATACACACATAACTGAAAATCTAGAAAGAAACTCCTTGTTCAATCTTGAAGTGGGCTAGTAGATTTGCAAAAGGCATCTTTCCACAGTGAAGAATCTCCTGGTTTTTGCATTTGAAGAGTGGGAAGAGGAAGGATTCACTGAATAAATGTTTTTCCCTGTAAAGTAGCATCAGGTGGTGGTGTTGCACAGGCTGATGGCAGTTGTTCTCCCTGGATAGAGTCACTGTCCTATCACAGGAAACTCTCCTTTCTTCGTAGTGCAGGTAAAGGAACTAATTGCATGTTTTGTTTAAAGCAGAAGAGTTAGAGGCTGGATATTTCCTGTATCTGTTGCCAACAAAATCTCTGTCAAGGTTATGTGGAATCTCAGTGATTGGCTGTTATTAAACTTGACTTGGAATATCTGCAAAAGTAGCTTTTATATGAAAATGTGATTTATTGCTAGTAAAAAAATTTCATTAAAAAGATTGATTTATATAAATTGTTTCTGTTTCAACGATTTTAATTTTCAAACTTACAAGCATTTTAAAAAGTTAGCAATAAAATGTTTCATTGTGATTTACACAACAAAAACATTTTTCTTCCCCAGTTCATTAATTTCAGTTAACAAAGAGTTGATTTTTTTTTTCTTCAGATTTGAAACAAAACATCTTTAACACTATCTACTGAGATGGGAAAGACATTCCCACCCAATTCCAGTTGTTATTGTTTTCTTGTTTCGTCAAACATAGTCTCAGATTCTCAGCTGACTAAATATGGATTGTCTACTTTTTTTAATTCCTTTCCCCTCCAAAGAAATCAGTTTTAGCTCTGGGATAATAATCTCTTTCTATGTTTTTACTTCTGTATGTAGTACACTGATCTTCTACATCTGTGCTTGAGATCTGGCATCAGAAAAGTTTCAGATGAGTGTATTTAGAGCAAAAACTGTATGGCAAGCTTGAGGCATTAATGCTAGGCATCCTTGTTGTTATTAATCAACTTCATTCTCTCATTAATATTTTTACTTTTAAAATGAGAAGTTTCATTCAGGTTTCATTTTGTTATTTTAGCTAGTTCTGAAAGTTTGTTGCTTTGTTTGTTGTGTTTCTTTTTCTGTGCACATCCAGAAACTAAGAAAAACAGTCTCTATCAGTATTTCAAGATTTCTTGCCAATCCTTTCCTTTCTATCAGTGTATCTAAAAAGCTATTTCATTGACTACCTTTTGTTCATGTATGTACATTTTTTTTTTTTTTGCTTCTCTCGAGTTACTCATAATTTCTTTGCAATTTTTATCAGCTGTAGGTCTGTTCAGTAGTTCAGCTGTTAGCTCTTTAGGACTTCATTGTAATATTGTGGAAATTTGTGTATTTTAAACTGGAATACATTGCAAGTAATTAAAGATAACCTATCACGTGTACAATTAAGGCTTCTTAAAGGCTTTCTATTGTAAAAAGGTTTCTTCAGAAAGTTTTGTTAACATAAATTTCAGCTAATAAGCTATAGAAGAAAATGTAGGTGTCTCTATTCCCAGGCAAAGAACAAATGCTGCACTTAACTATTGTGCTTTAATCTCAAATATTTGTTTAAAATTTGGGTGTAGTGAATCAGACTTTACAAAGCCTGATAACACAGGTTTTGTAATAACACTTCGTGTAACACTTCGTGTTGTTACACAGACGTCACAATGCACAATTGCTTGTTGTTTGCATGGTGTAGCTTTCCTGGGTAAAGTTCCCTGTGCAGAGTCTGAGCAAATGAAATCTTTTGGGAACTAAAATAGATCTTAGAGTTCTGATTTGGTTCTTGATCTTTGCACAAAGATGAATCCATCCTTGTAGGAAGAGGGGAGTGTTTTTGAGGGCTCGTAGGTGCTACAAGTCCAGCAACAGCTGCTGTGGCCTCGGGACCAGCGTATGCTGCAGCTCTGGACTTGGGGGGGAGAAGTTTTGTTCAGAAACCTATTTTTCTAAGAGAAGTCTGATATTCAGTAAATTAATATAAGATATTTCTCAAACGCAAAAGAATTGACAAAATCAGTTCAAAGTACAAAGAAAGATTCCAGCAAATTTCCATTTAAAAATAGCAAATGATACAGAAGTTCTTTTATTTTCTTTATCTTTTTTTTTTAGATTCATCAGATGGAAGTCTAAAAGCTTCTACGCATCATGGGACAATAGATGTTTATGTCAGTCAATTAAGAAAAGTGGATCTGAAATCCCAGAAAGGTTAGCAAACTAAACCAAATGTTTTTTGTGGCAGCTTATGATGTAAAAGAAAAGGAGGTAAAAGGGTTATTTTGTTTATCTGTCTGGAAAAAAGGAGTTTGTGATTGTTGGTTATCTTCATTCTTTTTTACCTCATGATTAGAAAATGTGTATAAACACTTATAATACAGTACACTCTGTAAGGGGCAATGATACTTAAAATGAATTACAGAATATTTTTTTTTCAATACTTTTTTTCCTGGCAATCTACCCAGCAGAATTCTGCGGAGTTGACTTGGATTACAGTCTTCACTTTGCCTCGAGTGCAGTTTACTCCACGGTCTGATAAATGTATGTGCAGAGTGACAACTATCACGTTTCCATTTCTTTTTTTTCTGCCTTTTCCTGGTGAAATGTCCCATATTGGAATTGGAAGGCAGAAAAACAAAGATGAGGATCTTACCCTAACATTCATCCTTCTTTCTCCTGACTACTAGAATTTAACTTCTTAACTAAAAACTCACTTCTGAAATTGGAGTCATAGTTTTACAGTGTCACATCTTCTGAATGGCAAACAACAAAGCCCTGAATACATCTTGTTAACCCTAGTTTTGCAAAAAACCCACTACAGCATTTCTATGGCTGACTTTAACCATCATGTCAGGCACTTCAGGTGGTTTAAATGAACATGGTATTTGGTACCCTCCTCTGGTCTGTGAGACAATGCCTGGGCCTTATTAAAGCCTAGCAGTTACTCAGAAGGGGAACAATGAAAGAAATGCATTAAATCACTTGTGCCAATCTTTTGTGCGAGCTATTCTGGTTCCATTGGTGCAAAGAAATTTATTTTTATATTAGAGATATATATAGTATTTAATATTTTCTATATTATTTCCTAGTTACCTTTTGAATCACTTAATACTAACTCACATCTCTTTGAATTAGTAGCAAAGAGGAATGTATTTCATAAAATCTAATTAATGTTATTTTTCAAAACATTGCCTGACATTACTTCTGGCAGCACAGTTTAGTAAAGGCAAAGTTGATGAAGTTCTGTTTTCGTTTACCCTGTAAATTCAGAGTAACTGCTGACAGCTGCAGTGTAGAAAATGCCCTGTTCATGATAAATTAGCTGCATGTGTGTTGGATTTCATGAGTCACATTACTGAGCAATTCTCCAAGGGGGACCCAAAGATGAAGACCTTTTCCCTTTCTTATTCTAAGGCTTTTGTGTATCCAGCAAAACTTAGGCTTAAATTATACTGACAGCTATGTGTTTATCAGGACTGTCATAGGCAAGTGATTCTGCTGAATTTAAATTGCAAAGCGAGGGTTGCTTTCTGACTGCGACTTAGTTCTTATAACATCAGTTTCCTGATTGTGTCCTACTTCAGATTTTGGAGTGTATTTAAGGAAGTTTTTTAATGTTTTTCTAAAGTGAATGTTGGAATTGTGCAAAAACTACGGAGCACGTATACATAAAGAGTATACTAAATTTCAGTGGGTTTTTGTTTTCATGTGTAGGGTGCAGCTTCCATACATTGTGACTGAGTAATTCCAAATACGACTGACATGGGCAGGTTGGGGGCCCAGCATCTGCCTCAGTCTGATGCATGGAAACACATATTTAGGGGATGCAGAGGTCAGAATTTCTGTTTTTAATCTCAAGGGTAGAATTATTCAGGCCACCAAAGCTGTGATTTTGCTAGTAGTTTACGTTTTGGTGATACATAGTCTAAACTGGTTAGTCACTTCTGAGACTGCATCTGTTCAGGGATGAGAACAGCTGGCCCTGCGCAGGAAAGCAGAGACAACTGGTAGCATTCACAGTGTGTAAGTGGCATCTCCTCGTTCCACAGGAGCAGTTCTCTCATAATGTGCCATGCAGTGGCTGGGTTAATCAACAAATCTGATCCCCTGTCCTTGCTCGGGACTGTAAATATGCAACAAGAAGATGAAACTGAAGTCATAATAATTGTGAGATCTATTAGATTTGCTTCCCTTGATCATTCCTGTAATTACATCTTGTGCCAAGAGCTGTTGCCAGCAGTATATGTCAATGGTAATTTTCATCTCTGCTAAAGAAATACTGTTACACCACTTTTTACGTGTGAAATACAGTATTCTGGTTATGATAAATGAAGATATCTTCATTTATCCTTTCAGAAAAAAAAAAGAGGTTACTGTGTGTGAAGGCTGTTTAAAAAAAACCAACCAACCAAAAAAACCAAACCCACCAAACAAATGATACCTTGATCCAAGTTAGTTAAATAATTGCCTTTGTCATGCTTTGATCTCAGTGTTAAACTAACTTTCTTTTATTTAAATTTATACCAGGTTCAATTACAGTCAAGGTACCTGCCTCTCTCAAAGCCTATTTACAGTTATCTGGAAGAAAAGTGGATGTGAGCTCAGAGATCCAGTTAAAAGAAACACAGAGTGCCTCCAAAGAGGATCACGTAACTCTAAGTGGTAAGGCTTACTCATCTTGGCTTCCAATAAATGTCTGTCTGGCCTTAGTCAGTGGCATCTATGTTTCCTTGCGAGTTTATTGCTCTTGGCTGCTTCTTGTTTCATCTGTTTCAGGTTCAGATGTTTGCTTGTACCATTATACTCCCCATGTTACTAGATAACTTTTCATTTTGTTTGGTAAATGACTTGTGAATGCGAACAACTTCTTTAACAAAAATCTTAGAGCCAAATTCATCCTCAACGTAATTCCAAGGAATTTGTGGGAGGTGATCCAGGGCTGAATTTCACTCATTGTGTTGTTGGCTTAGGCAGTCACATCTAATAAATTGCTAGGGAATGTCTATTAAAAATACAATGAAAAGTTTTCTCTATCCATCTCTGTTGGATGGGAGGGAGAAGTAAAAGGCCTATGTGGCATATTTAAAAATGCACCCTATGAATTTTAAACAGTGCAGGATAGGCTGAGAAATGATGGGTGGGAGATAGCTAGGAGAAGAGCAGAAGAAGCTGGAGCATGGAGGAATAGAGTACATGGAAAGGTGCCTGCAATTACTGGAAGAATTCTTCTAATGCATTTAAAATTGAACTCGGGAATCCCAAGCCTTGCTCTTTCCTGCTTTAGCAAACAGTCGTACAGTTCATTGTCAGGGTGCGTGTTTCTCTCCTCCTCTCCAGACATGTCTATCTAGAAGTTGTTGCTGTTACCAATTACTCGGTTTGCTCAAGAGAAAACACTAACGTAATGTGTCTGAAGGCTCCAGCTTTGTTTTTGAATGTGTTATGTCAGTATGACCTGATGGGATAGCAGATTGGGTGAGGCTTTGAATTTTTCTTTGGTTTTATACCTTAGAAAATGTGCACAAAACTTCTTTTCCTCCCCCATGTAAGATGATCATCTCAAAGTCAAGAAATGTTAGAAGTGTATGTATGAAATTTTAATATCTAGCCGCCTTATATAAAATAGTAGTCTTGAAGAGTATGGGTGTATTTCTTCTGGTCCTGAACAGTAACTACCATTCAAATTTACTAGTGGTTATTAAATACAATTTTTAAAAAAGCTATGGTTGGAAGTTGTCAGGCTAGAAACCTGTGGAAGGGTCCCAGATTCCAGCAGAGCTCTATGGAATGAATTGCATCAGCAGTAAAACACCACCTCTCCCAGTGAATGAGGACCAGTAGCCAGTCAATCATCTTGTAGCTCTGGCAACATTAAGATAAGAGTGGTGTCTCAAATACACCCAGCTGGATGGCTTCTCGACCCAGTCAGTGTTTATGTAGGACAGTCATCGCTGAAGTGGATGCAATTTTTCAACCCACCATTCTGTATGGAAATGGTCTTGGCAGTTGAGGCTGAAAGTAGCTCTAGTTAACCCTCAAATAAACAAAATTCCAAAAGCATGGAGATCAGCAAGAACTATGCAGAGGCAACAGCATTAGGCCACTGATTTTCAGTTTTTTAAAGAGGTTACAGCATTGCATAAAAAAACATTATTAAACATAGATCTAAATTGATCATAATACAGGTGAATGAAAAATAGGCCCCGGAATGGATTTTCTGCAGGATACAATTCAGCTGAACGAGTGCTGGCCTGAAGTAATGTATCTTCATCTGTCTTTATACCTGGCATTTAGCTTTGCTGAGTGTTTTCTCATATAACGTAACCAATGATTTATAGCAGTGCTCTCCTCCCTTTTTGTCACTGGTCAGTAAGAAGCAACAAACCTGAAGAGAGATGAAATTGTTGGGTTTAACATCTGCTTTGCTTTTCTTACCCTTGAAAACAGCGCCTCCCCTTTCTGTGCCAAGTTGGTAACATGCCTTTGGGATGGCACAGGAGATGCATCCTGCTTCTCCTTCTCTTTACCTTATCCCGTCGGGACAGTGTATTCTTTCTGCAGGCCAAGCACTTGTCCCCTCATTCTCAACAATCTCTTCTTCTTAAAGTTGGTATTTGAGAATTTTCTTGGACAAGTAGATTCTGAAATAATTTAAAATCATTATGTCATAGAAACATTGTCCACTCTTTATGTTTTAGGTACAGAGTCTATAGCTGTCCTCCTTCTGCCAATAAAGAAATAGAAAATGGAGAGAGAAGAGGGTTTTTGCCAAGTGGAAAAAAAAGTCTGTATCACAAGAGCATGGCAGTTTAGATTTTTATGCTTCTGAGCTCAAAGGTTACTTAAAAGTAGATGAATTTTCAGAAACTGGCTGGTTCTCACGTGGATAATGCAGGAACTGGCTGCTTTCAGGAAACTTTACTTGCCTTTGGGAATATTGTGAGAGATGTCAGAGCGGAGGCTCTCCAGTGGGAAGACAGGGTTGAGTTCTGTGACTTGGATAAACGTGCACCTCGTCTGTCACCTGCTCAAGGAAAGCCTTCCCTACCACTGTTACGGTGGTTATGGTGTCTGCCATCACCTTGCTTCACAGCTCCCGTTTCCAGCCTGAGTGAGGAATCAGTACACTACAGTCCACAAGCACTTGTATCCAGGGTTTCGTAAGACAGACAAGGAATAGAGCGGGATTTAGTCAAAGGGAGATGATGAAAGCCTGGAGTGAGTGCTCTAGAGGCAGAGTGAGGAGAGCATGAAAAGGTGTTTTGCTCTTTTAGAACAGGAAGGGACTTTTCTGCAGAATTGGGACGTGTGCCGAGAAAGGGAAGGAACTAGAGAGCAGTGCCAGGGAGTTTACTCTGCAGAGGAATTTGCAAGGATAAGGTATCTGTTTCCATTGACTTCAGCAGGCACTCCTAGAAGTAGTATGTATCATATAACAAAATCTGGTATAAAAACAGATTTTTCCATGCTAAGCCCTGGTCCAGCTGTCTAGTTTGAGAGTGCTTGAGTAACTCCAGTGATTTCTGATGGCCACCATGTCAAGGCATTCTTTTCCTTTCCCTGGCAAAGAGGGTAGGAAGAGAGGGTTCTGCTTGGCCCTTGCTGCTCAATGTCTGTGCCTTCCCCATGTCTCTAGGTCTGCCTGTATTCTTAAATCAGCTGATTGAAGAAGCCTGTAGGGATCATTAACTATATCTGGAACTATATATGGTAAGAGGAAGGGTTGAAAAAGGGAAGGGCTGAAAAAGTGAAGGGCTAAAATGCGTCAAATATTCAAGCAGAAAAAGAGCGTAGGAGAGTGTCATGCCAGAGGGGTTACAACATTTTGAAGAGCAGGGTTAAAATTCAAGCAATCTTTATTTATATGCTTTTTAGGTCGTTTTTCCAATAAGTCCTTTTAAGTTCAAAGTACAAAGGTAGGAATAATTACCTGTGTGGTCCCAAAAGGAGAAATAGTTCCATAAAAACATCAGTAAACAATAAGGATACACAGTTGCAAAGAATAAACGGTGAATTAACACGACTGTTCTGTAAAACTCAATCCCTCGGCTTTACGTGGCATTAGTAATACTTTGCTGGAAGGTGTCCAGTTTTGAGTACTGTACTTCAAAAAGGATGTGGACAACTGTAGAGACTCCTAAGGAGAACATATGATCAGTGGCCTAAGAACATGATTTGTGAGGGAAGAATGAAAAACGTGTCACTTTTGTCTAAAGAAAAATGAGGGAAGATGAGAGGCACTTTTCCAGTACATAAGAAATTGCTGCAGAGATGGAAGAAATAAATTGTTCTCTGGCGATAGGACTAGAAATTATGATTTGACCTTACTGTACAAAAAACTTAGCTAAATAGTAGGATAAACTTTCTGGTATTAAGCACTCATCTGGCGAGGCTGTAGGAGCGTCAGTACTGCAGCTTGTGGAGAACAGGCAAGCGTGTCAGGTTAAATACTGTGTGTCCACAGGAGGCTGCTTTCAGCCCCGTTTTCTCCTGTCCTAAGTTGATGTGACCATCTGCTCCCACCCACTCCAGAGTAACTCAGAGGAAGGTTATGAGGCATGTGGGTGGATGAATTTGGGGACTAGATGAATGCAGCAGTGGGCACACTTCCGCCCACTTCCATAGCCAGCTTGTGTGTTGACAACTAGACTTGCTGGAAAAAGTCTTGCAATTGTTCAGAGACTTTCTTTGGTCCTTATAGCTGATGGTGTCAATTTCCAAATTCAATTGTCTGGAATATAACCCCTTTCTTTACACCATGTAAATCTTAAGTCTCTGAGTGGTGCCAGAGACTCATCTGATTCCAGATCTTTCTCCATCACTGGCCCCAGTTCTAGTGTCAAGTTCATATCCAGCAGCAACCTTTGACCTGATGCCATCCATCTACTTGGTGCCAAGTGAGCTTTTAACTTTGGCAGTCGCTTACTCCATCTGGGCTTTAGCACTTGCATGAGTTTCCTTGGTAAAAGTCCCACAGCGTCACAGGTGCTCCTCAGAGGCTGTGGATGTTTGTCTTTGTAGGTTATTGTGTCTCCCTATTCTTACTTTCTCAAGCTGGGAAATGAACCTCTATATTTTTCTGTCCTTTTACAAAGAACATGCTCTTTGGGAATGATTGTCTTAAAATCTTAGAATCATAGAACAGCTAGAGTTCGAAGGGACCTTAAAGATCATCTGGTTCCAACCCCCTGCCATGGGCAGGGACCCCTCCCACTAGAGCAGGTTGCTCAAAGCCCCATCCAGCCTGGCCTTGAACACCTCCAGGGATCCACAACTTCCCTGGGCAACATGTTCCAGTGCTTCACCACCCTCACAGTAAAGAATTTCTTCCTAGTATCTAACCTAAGTCTCCCCTCTTTCAGTTTAAAACCATTACCACTCATCATATCACTACATTCCCTGATAAAGAGTCCCCACCCCATCTCTCCTTGTAGGCCCCCTTTAGGTACTGGAAGGCCGTTACAAGGTCTCCCGGGAGCTTTCTCTTCTGCAGGCTGAACAACCACAACTCTTTCAGCCTGTCTTCATAGGAGAGGTGCTCCAGCCCTCTGACCATCTTCATGGCCCTCCTCTAAACCCGTTCCAACAGGTCCATGTCCTCCTTATGTTGGGGCCTCCAGAGCTGGATGCACAACTCCCAGGTGGGGTCTCACCAGTGTAGAGTAGAGGGGCAAAATCGCCTCCCTCAATTAAGTCAAGACATTCTTGCTCCCTATTTCATCCAGCATGACAATAGTTTTAGCAGTTAACAGGATTTTTAGCTTTTGGTACTAATCCCACCCCATCTACAGCACTAGAGCTTTGCTGAGCCATATCTGAACAGTGGCTCCTCTGAGCCATGCCTTCTGGTGACCATCCACACAGGTAGTATGCCTCTGTCTTTCATGTTAACTTATGCCTTCCCTCAGATGTCTGTCTTGGGGATGGAGAGGAATCTCTAACCTTTTTTCTCCTGTGAAAGTTTCCAGGTAGATGTTGCCTCTACCTTATGGGTTGATCCAGCATCCAAGTATTCTTTTAATCATTAGGAACTCCTTAGATGACCTTTCTCCTCATGTGCCTCTGGAGAGAGACAGTCTATCTAATTAACAGATTCCCTTGAAAAAGATGGACAGTGATACCACTGTCCTGTCTCTGACTTTTTGGGTTTCCTACCTCCAGGAATAACTTACTTCTCACTGGTCAGTTAACAGCTTCTCCTCCAGTACTGGGAGAGCGGCCTATAAAGTGCTGTGGACTAACCCTGTAGGGTTGCTTCAAAGCCAGTGTGTAAGGAGGGAGCTGGCTGCATGAGCTTCCTACACTCTGTACAAGGCTTTACGGGTGTGTTCAGCTGCTTTCGTTATCAGAAATTCTGTACTGGTTACTCTAAGGTCACAGAAGTCATGGAATCACGGAATTGTCAGAGTTGGAAGGGATCTCTAGAGATCATCTAGTCCAACTCCCCTGCTGAAGCAGGATTGCCCAGAGCACATTACTCAGGACTGCATCCAGGCGGGTCTTGAAGATCTCCAGAGAAGGGGACTCCATGACATCCTTGGGCAGCCTGTTCCAGTGCTCTGTCACCCTCACTGTAAAGAAGTTTCTCCTCATATTTGAATGGAACTTCCTATGTTCCAGCTTGTGCCCATTGCCCCTCGTCCTATCGCTGGGAACCACTGGCTCCATCATCTTTCAACCCACCCTTTAGGTACTTGTAAACATAGATAAGGTCTCCCCTCAGCCTTCTCTTCTCCAGGCTAGAGAGCCCCAGCTCTCTCAGCCTTTCCTCATAAGGAAATGCTCCAATCCTTTAATCATCTTAGTTGCCCTACACTGGACTCTCTCCAGTAGTTCCCTGTCTCTCTTGAACTGGGGAGCCCAGAACTGGACGCAGTATTCCAGTTGTGGCCTCACCAGTGCAGAGTAGAGGAGGAGAATCTCCCTCGACCTACTGGCCACACTCTTCCCTATGCAGCCAGGATTCCATTGGCCCTCTTGGCAACAAGGGCACATTGCTGGCTCATGGATAATTTACTATGTACCAGGACTCCCAGATCCTTCTCCTCAGTAGTGCTTTCCAGCAGGTCCACCCCTAACCTGTATTGGTGTCTGGCATTCTTCCTCCCCAGGTGCAGGACCCTACATTTGCCCTTGTTGAACCTCATTAGGTTCTCCCCTGCCCACCTCTCCAGCCTGTCCAGGTCATGCTGGATGTTCCTGGAGTTCCAGGGTTAAATACAAACACGGCTGAAGGGGCAGTGAATAATGTGAGGCGAGTAACTTGCCTTTAAAAGGGAAATAACTGAAAGAGCTTGTATTATGTCAGTCTGCTGAAACTTCAGTTTTTTCCGAAACTGCGCAGCTGCCCAAGCGCGGCGCTCCTTCTCCCACTGGGCAACTGACTCGGGGCTGCTGCATTCCGAGTTGCAGGTCTGGTCCCAGGAGTAACACTATTCACTGCCAAGTCCCTCCCTGTTTTATCTGTTCTCAAGGCACTTCTTCAAAACCTTCCTTCTTTCCTAGAAGCAATTTTTATTGACTCTTTGCCACTAGAATTGAGTGGGAAGAGCTTTGTTTTACAGTGTCCCTCTAAACACTGTCCCTCTGTGAAGCCTTGATTCTTAAGCAGTATCTTAAAAAAACAAACAAAGATCCAGGTTGTATCTGGAAAAGATTACATTCCTTCAAGTCGAATAGAAAGTTCATCCAACTTTTATAAAACACATTAAATGAGATGCTGTCCTACAGATTTTTATTGGTTTCAGCTTGCATTTAACTCAAGCTGTTCACAGCCTTTTTGAGATGTACCACAGTCCTAACAATTCCAGTGAGAAACTCTTAAAGTATGTTCCTCTTGGTGGGCTTTATGATAAGAAAACAGAGCTCTCTAACTTCTCCAGTCTCCAGGAAGACAAGTGAATAAACAGTCAGTACTTGACTGCGTTAAGTTCTGCAACGGTGTTCTCTGCCTTTAGAGACCACACGTGGTAAAAAAGCCCATTTTCCTGGGTGTTAAATTGAAAAGGTGGCCATGGAGCGTCTTCTCCTGAGCTCATGCTGTTGTCTTAATGACAACAAAAGCAGTCATCCTCAAAATCCACTTGCATTCCCTCTGTCTTCAGAGTACAGGCAGTGAGTACAGTTAAGACCAAACGGTATCAAAAGGTCTCCAACTAAGCCTTGTTGCTTGATTAGCGCCTCAGACACAAAGCTATTTAAATATCTTAAGCTTGATTTGAACCTGCTACTGGCGATAGACTGAATAACCTTAAAATAGTTTGAAGATTTTCATCCCGAGGGAGTGGAACTTGACACTCACTTTCCTGTGGGCAGTTTGATATTTTCTGCATTCCCTCCACAGGCAAATCTCCAAAAAAAGCATAAGGAACAAAACATTTTTCTAAGTTCACACAGCAAACGCAAAATGAGAAACAGAGCTCAGACAACAACTGAGCTTTAAAACAGCTCATGGTAATTTGTTTCTGGGTGCCTTCAAAACTCTTCTTTAACTTTCTAGCAAGATTTTCTAGATAGATTTTTGTTTTCATTTCTGATCTATATTATCTGATACAATACTACTGCAAATCAATGAGTCAGGAAAGCCTCCTGAGGAATCAAAGTGTCAGATTTTAACAGATGTCGTGTACATTACATTTGTCCAACTTTGCGATCTTCATCATAGATTTAAGTCCATAATTAGGTGGGGAGCGGGACTGTGGATTGTGCCTCACAGCAGGAATTGTATTGAGACTGGGTGTGATGGAGACTGCTGCTGCCTGGAGCAATCGGGAGGGTAGAAATTGTTCTAGGACGTCCACATGTAGGTCCTTAAAGGCATGTCGTAGTCCGAGAACAAAGGACACTGAAACACCTCTTCATTCAGCGGGAGAGCTCCGTCAGCGTTGGACGGACAGTCTGACAATCCCATACTTTAAACAGTACCTCAAGCTGCTGCTGAATTGATGTGGCTTTGGCCCGTAACCTTAAATTAATCTCACTTCAAGGTACCCAAGTGCTGAAACGCTATTGAAAAGCTCTGGCACGTAGGCTTGAGTTGTGGAAAGCGATGCAGTGATGTCAGTTGGAGCTTCGCCACTGGTTTTGACGTGGCCAAAACTTAACTTCAGCTGTGCTCCAGGTCAGAGCAGAGCATGTTTGCAAAGTTTCTTCAGAATCTGCTTCCCTGCCATCCCTCATGCTATTCCAGGCTCAAATTAGTTCTAAACTTAGAACTCGCTCAGTCACACAAACGCTAAAGTAATAATAAAAGATATTTTGTAAAGATAAACCAAAGTGGAGGCTGATCTTGTGATAAAGGCACTGATTCGGGACCTAAAAGATCCCAGTTCAATTCCCAATTTGGTCATAAATCGTCTGTACAAATTTGGAAGGTCACTTATTTTCTCCTGGCATCAGTTTCTTAATTGTAAAAGGAGGGTAAGTTGAACTTTCTCCTTTGTTTGTTGTACGGTGAGCTTTTCAGAGCAGGACCGGGATTGCTACGTTTATGTGAAACATGTAAGAAGACAGACATTGCTGGGTGGGGTTTTTTTTACCCATTATCCTAAGAAAGCAGTAATAGCAGGAACGTGTCTGCTTGTCTAGAAAATCAGGTCCTACCCATGTCTCTCTTCCGTGTTTACAATAAAGATGAAAAATTTTCAGATTACTTAGCCAGTTTAATGTCTAATGTAGGCTTATTTCCTAGCCCATAATAAAAACTCTGGTACCACATAATAAAAACCGTAACTTTATTGTGATAACATAATATGGGAAATGAGATTAATGCAAAAAAAACTTGTATCACGAATGAAATGGCAGAAGCCCTTGTTAAAAACACGTAAATTCTACCAAATAAAAGCCTTGCAAGTATTTCCAGGGAGCCTGAAAAAAGAAGGCAATGTGAAGATGATGTCAAATTAAACTAAACACAATTCTCTTTTCCAGGTCACATGAATCAAAGGAATGAAACAGACAAATGGATTAAGGCTGACACACAAAATGGCAAAGTGTATCTTAAAAGCCAAAGCTGGATCCAGTCTGTCAGGCTGAAGAGTTCTTAAAGGTGAAATCGCCTGAAGAGATTAAATCAAGAAATTGTAAAGGAACATTTTGTAAAACTATGAAACTTTTTCGATGCATATTCTTAATATAAGAAAGAAACAATATTAAAAATGAGGGTGTTTTAACCCAAGATTTGCCTGTGACAGTGGCTGGTGCTTCACAGGTCTGGTTTCCTTTTAGTGCCTCTTAGGAATGACAAGTTCTTACATATTCAGAATTTGTTGAACTGGCGTGGTAAGTGGGTCAAGTTATAAAGCTGGTAACTTTCAAACTGAAGTTTGGAGCCATCATTTAAAAATAAAAAGCATTTTCAATATCTGGTATTTGAAAATCCGAACACTTACTTCTAAGATGACACACTCTGCAAGCTATTTTATATTTTTTAATCGAACGTCTCAGTACTGTGGGAATTCCGCTAGTTTATGCAAAGCGTAGAGGATTTTCTTCAACCAATTTATTTGTGCCGCGGAGAGGATAAAACCACTTCCACAACTGTAGTTCTTATTTGGTCTCTCGTTTGGTGTGTGTCCTGTGAGCAGATTCTGTCTTATCCATGGCTACTGTATGTTTTAAACTACTTATATGAAATGACAGAACTTGCTCCGTGTCACCCTGACACGTATTTGTGGATAGAAATAAGAGCTCTAGCTGTGTCTACCACTCTGTGGCTGCGAAGAAAAGCTTTTAAAATCTCAAAAGTGCAATGAATTTGGGTGATTTCAAGGAGGAATGCTCCACCAACTGGACTTCAGGTAAGAGTCCACATGAACATTCCCCTAAAGTAAACGCTGCCAACAAACGGAAGTATTTGCCTAATAAATAAGAATCTTTTTATTTGATATATTTCCCCTGTCAGCCTTGCGTGATGGGACTGCAAGCTCTTTGGGACAGAAGGGCAGATGAGAGAGGCGAGGGAAGCGTGTACGTCCCACACAAGGACATACATGATTTTTGTGTTACCATAATGCAAACACACAGTAAAGTAAATGGAGCTTTTAAAAGCCTTTCTGTACATATATATGGCACCTTATAAAAAAGTACTGAAATTTGTGTTTTAAAACTAAAACATTGGAATTCCTGCCAACTGAGTGGATGGAGAGCAGCAATGAGGAATTCGGAGCGTCAGCTCAGGTTTTGAGTTGTGTATACGTGTGTGTACTTTAGATCATAATGGTACATTATGAAATGAACTTCTCCTTTCCTGTGGGATTCCCCAAGAGGTATAATTGCCCCTGGCTAATGGACTTCAGTAGTCAAGGGCAGCGTTTTTACTATAATTCAGGGTAGTTAAAACTCCAGGTTCTGTTTACTGTGGTGTGTACTGTTTGTTGGGATGAGGTGGGCGCTGATGTGTATGGCGAATTACATGTATTTTTAATATAAACACTAATAGATAAAACATTACTAATATTATTACTAAAAGAAATGTTATTAATAGTTATTAGTAGTTTTTATTATGCTACTTTTAAAAGAAACAAAATTAATAAATGTGCAATGGTTAGATTTCCTGAAATTTTTTTGAAATTAATGATTTGTGTGCAGTGCTGCAGACAAAGGGAAAGAAGCACCTCTAAATTCATACTGCATTGAAAATAAAAGAGCGTAGCAGACACTTCACAAAATTGAGTCCATTTAATGGTTCCGTTATTCACCTGGACTGCAAAGCCTGCCAGCCTCTGGGACTAAGGTTGTGCTTTTTGGGACTGGAAGGGGAGAGCACAGTAAGAAAACATGTTATTTTGTCCATGTAAGCAAGCTAAGGCATTCATAGTCTGAACCTAGCTGGAGTTAAACATTGGCATTGGTAGTTATTTGCTTAAAGAAGTTTAAATAAGCCATCAGAAAAACTGTGCTATCACTAAAGCTACTCAGATTATATCCTTTCCAAGCTAATAAACGTTGAGACCAGCTAGAACTTTAACATAAAGGTCAAGAATGAGCTGAAGAAAGATAAATCCTTGGGAGTTTCCCTGAAGACATTTGAGTAATGTCTTGGTCTGCTATAGTGAGGCGAACCTTTGTATTTTCCTCTAGACAAGGAAAGATTAGTGGATTATCAGTAATTAGGATTTGAATGGCAAATCCCATATGTGCTCTTTTTTTTTGTCCGTTTGATGAGAAGACATGTTCTTGTAACTGGAGAAAATTTATCCTTTAACACTTTTCTCATCTGTTCTCCTTTTCATTCAATTCTCCTGACGCTGTCAGCTGCCAGCCAGCCCGCAGCTCTGCACGTGGAAACATCAGCTCGCTTAGAGACCTGACCTCAGCCTGAGAGGTTTTTACGAGAATTAGGGCTCTGGATGCGCAAGTGAGTGTTGAGGAGCAGAGAACTGTGCCTGAATGTGCACGTATAGTTGTTTATTGGGCAATCAGTAGTCACTACCTATTCACTGGTCTTCATTGCTCAAGAACACTGTACTTGATGAGAAGCAGCCGCGTCAAGTGTGAACTTCTGTGGGGAGTCAGAGTGTTTATGTCCTGGAGAGGACCTTCATGGCAAACAAGAACCCCAAACGCACGTGGATTTATTTATTGCTTACTCTGCATGGGACTACGAAAACTTCCCATTACTGGAAGATGAAGACAGCTTGAATCAGCATCTGAACGGTCACAGTGTTGTGTCAGTGCGGCTGTCTTGCTTGAAGGCACACACGCTCCCGCCAGAAGGATTTGCAATGATTCCCTACTAATTCAACAAACCACCTTTTATTAAAGCGTGATTAGTTTTAAGAAAAAAAATATAGTGTACTTTTCATGCTCGAGTGAAAAACCCTTGAACTGCGGAAGATGTTGTGCAATTTCTTCATCTTTCATTTTGAAGAATTTATTTATTCAGGCTCTGATGTGTGTTTTTTGGTGAAGGTGACTATGTTACCATCCCGGTCACATCCAAGCCAGGAAGGAGGGTCAGCATCGCTATGTTCTTGTTTCTCCGATTTGGCTGCGTATTTCAAGACAGCTTGTCTGCAACAAGAGTAAAAAAAAATAATTTCAAGAGTAAAAAAAAAAAACTTGCAGAGGCTGTTTCTAAAAAGAACGTTAAAAGCTAAGTTTAATGAGCAAGAGCTTCTTGTTTCAACTGAAGCTTCCAACGTTATAAGCGATGTCGTGGAAACTTGAAACTAAGGTAATTTGTTAGGTTACCGACTTACAGAATAAATTAGGTTGGAAGGGGCCTCTGGAGATCATTTAGTCCTGGTCCAACTGGACCAGGTGGGTCATGGCTTTGCCAGCTGAGCTCTGAATATCTCTAGGGATGAAGCTTGCACAGCCTCTCTGAGATCCTGCTCACGTGTTTGACCAGCCTCCTGATTAAAAAATAGGTTCCTTGTATGTAATCAGAGCTTTACATTTGCCACTTGTCCTATCAGTGCACCTCGGAGAACAGTCTGCCCGTGTCTTTTCTTCTGTGTCCTCTGATCAGTTACAGACAGCAGTAAGGTCTCCTCCAGCCCGAGTCTCCTCTTCTTGTGACTGAGCAACCCAGTTCTCAGCCTTTCTTTGCACCTCACACGCTCCAGCCCTTTAATGGTCTTGGTGGCCCCCATCGGCGCTTGCTGGAGTCTGTCAGCGCCTCTCTGGGCTGAGGAGCCTAAAACACAGATCTTTGGGACAGAGTAGGCGATGCCATTGGAATAATAGCATTGTATTGTGAAGGAAACAGAACACCAAACAAGATAAATAAACCAGTTACATCAAAAGATACCCCAGTGGCTCTAGAGTGGTGGTGTTTTGGTTTTTTTACAGCTATATAGGAGGCTGTAGTAACTGCGCGGGTCCCTACCTCTACTTTTTTGTTTGGACGGTCTCTGGGGCACCTCCAACTGTCTTTACCCTTTGCTGGTACACCTTCTGCTTGCTTTGTGGCTGACCGCCCCACGTGTAGTTATCTTCTCTCACCCACCTCTTTATAAAAAGTGCGTTGTTTCTGAAACTGAATGGAAGGCGCGAGGGGCAGCGTTGCAGAGCTTCACTGGTACCTGGGCTGGCCCCGAGCTCACCCCAAGGCTGCGTTTTGCAGCTTCTGTGATAGCTGAACCAGAAGAGAACGGCACATGGTCTCCGAAATCACCCATGGCCCCTCTGAGCTCCCTTGGCATTTTGTGGCCAGCGCCCCTCTGCAGGGTTGAAACACAGAAAGAATGAACTAGAGCAAACAGATGGGGAAACAGCAGAAAATCGGGCCTGCTGAGTGAGAGACCCTACAAAGAAGTTGGAGAGCAACTCTCTCCTCTCCCTCCTTTCCAGGCAGCATCAGCCCAGCAGCCTTCATTGCCTTCCCGAGCTGAAGAAACTCAACCCGCCACTTTCAGTCTTTTGAACGTCTCTTTCTTTCCATCAGTTCTGTGCCTTGGCTGCCAGCCCGCTCCGGCTGCGCGGAGCCCCTCGCCTCCCCCCAGCCCCGGCTCTTCCACTCCAGAGAGTCCCCCCGGGCTGAGCCCGCTCACGTGCTCTTGGGGAAGAGCCAGCTCCACATCTCCCCTGTCCCCTGCAGGAGATTCAACCTGAGCTGCTGTGTCGCAGCCGCAGCGAGGTAGCCTTTCTCCCTGCTGGCCAACTTCCTAAGCTCTGTAACAGTATAAGATATGGCATCTGGACAATACTAAAAAAGAAATATCCAAATTAAAGCAGTCTGTTATCTGCCAGTAATGCTACTATGGGGTTTTTTTTTTTTTCCCCCCAAAGTGAAACCGCTGAAGATGGTTACAGAAGAGGCAGCGCCGTAACGCTTGCACCGCCACAGCAGGAAAGGGGAAGCAGGAGGGGTGCAAAAGGCACAAAATGAGTGAAGCAAGGAGGGGTCCTTTGCAACCACTGCGGGGTATTTTTTTAAACCGTCTTAACACTGACACACTGTACGAACCACATGAACACAAGGCTCTATCTGTTTTTATATTAGGGAGGCCTGTGCCATTGAGGAATGTGTGCGCAATTTATATGAGCTACAAGCTCTAAGCTATAAAATAAAAATCAACTCATCCAAGTCCAAATTCCTGTTTTTCATGGAAAGTGCAATGTATGGCGGCTGTCTGAAGCATGTATAAGGGGAGCTGTTACTATTTTTTTTTTTTTGAAACTCAGGCTGTCCCATGCCTGGAGCTACAGTTGATTAGTTTGCCAGAAACAGCCATTCATTAATCATCAACACATGGCAAAATAAGTCATTTATTTAAGATATACTGTGCTATGATAGAGCCTGCTTATTTATTTACATAGTGTCTTAAACAAGCACATTGATGAATAAAGGCATTTCAGCAAATAATTACATCTTTGGCAAAGCAAATATCTCTTGGTGTAAGAAGTCAGACAAAAGTACTGGCCCAAACACATGGCTCGAGCAGCACTGGAATATCTAATTGAATCCTCACCCAAAGTTTCAATCCCTTCTACTAAGAGGGAGTAGCTGGGAAGCACAGTTCTGCATCACAGGCTGAATCCCGAGCCATTCCGAAAGTCAGAAATGTTTGACTGGGTGCATCATAATAAAAAGCAGAGCTTTTGGAAAAGACTTTTTGAGATGAGGTTACAAAAAAATAAGAGTAAATAGTAAAGTTACAAAAAACCAATCGAGTAAAAAGTAATGGAAAAGACAAATTTAAACATGGGAGAACTGTTTATAGTGCAAATAATACAGGAGAAATTAAGCAGAAGCGAGAAGTGGAGGCAGGCAGCTAATGGGAAAAGCAGAGAGAATCCTGCAAGCGTGCTCCAGGTCAGAAAAAGTGCTAAAACTCCATAAAATCTGACGTATTCTGAGGTCTATGTCAGCTGCAGTAGTTGTGTCTTTTTATGGCATCCAGTTCAAGAGCAGAGGATGGCTGAAACATGGCGCTGCAGGAGCCGCCGTCACTTCTGAAGAGCAATTTGCAGTCAGTGAGAAGACAGAACGATGGTATTTTTGTTGCTTCTTCAAGAGGAAACTTAAGAGTAATTATTCTTAGTCCTTTACCAAATCATGTGTAGGCTGTCTTCATTTCCTATTACGTGTGTGTTGGACTCCCAAATCCTTCCTGCCTTGAGACGTGACTATTTGGATAATACCTAAGAAATTCTGCTTTTTCAAGAAAACAGAGTTCTTGAATCTCCTTGCTAACCAACAGCAACCATCAGAAAACACACCACCAAAAAACCAAAACAAAAATCAGAATGTTCTCCAAATGTCAAATGTGTTGTAGCTATTAAGACCTAATGTCATTTCCATTTAAAACACAAAAATGGTAATAGTATTTGTTGGAGTCACTCGTTAACAGAGTAGTCACGAGTTTAGAAGAATTGTAACTGGTTTCTTATTAGTGCAGAGAAAAAAGAAGGAAGTGTTTAATTTTGCTCTCAAAGAACAGCTTTTGGTGGAACCAAGCTGTTCCAGCCGAGCTGCAGTTTGGTGAGAGCACGGGGCCGGCCGGCGAGGGCTTCTCAAGGCAACGAGAGATTTCCTCCCTCGCTTTGCACCCAGAAACGTCGATAGAGCACCACGCCTTTCGCAGCGCTGCAGCTGACTTTAAAGGGTATTTGTGCTTTGAAGTTTAAGGAGAATGTTTCACAGGGAAGAGAAGTGCATCTCTGAAGATGCCCGTGTGGTATTTCTTCTAGGATTAGTCCGAAGTGAATCACGAGCAATACAGCCTTTTCCTGCAGAAGCCACATTTTTAAAAGCAGTTAATTAGCTTTCTTTTCCTCTAGTAGAAGATAGCATTTGTGCCAGTACCATTTACTCCCAGAGGCAGGTTATCGATGATTCTTTATGGCATTTAGAAACGGCATTAATTAAAAGGTTGTTTAGCCCCTGGATACAGAAATATGCAGCAGGGTATCAGGCCATAGACTTTTTTTTCTTCTAATATTTAATAAACCTGGAACCAGGCTGGTGTGTTGGCAAATATAATCTCAAATGCTACCCGATACTGGAAAGAATGGACAATTTATATGCTCGTAAGTGTTTCCTATGAAGCTGCATCAGACTGAAACTTGAAGAAATTTGTGGCTCCATATGTTTTCTATTTTAATCTAACGAAACAGTAAAAATAAAACTTTGAAAAAGAATGTGACACAATACAAGAGATATGCCTCAATATTTGCAAGGCTCAGGCTATTAAGAGCTGTCTGCTAGGACTGGCTAGCGTTTAATAATAAATAATGGGGAATTCCTTTGGCAAAATGAAGTATATATGATTTACAGATTTTGTAGGGCAACTTTAAACTAAAACCACATTTCTTCTATTGCTTATTTAGAACCTAAGCCACTAGCATGTTTAGTTCTCCAGATTAATCTGATTTGTATATAGATGTCGTCTTCCATCTCCTTAAACAAGGAAGGAAATGTCTCTGAAATGTGTTTCACACCCACAGAACATAAATTACACCTGAAAACAGCCCTTTCCTCTGCAGTCTGAAAATCTAAAAACCCAAGTAAGATTGTAAGAGTTGGTCTGAAAACACAGACTGAGGCCCTGTTGTTCATTTTTCTGACAATATGTTCCTTATTGTTCATTACTAAAAACATACAGGTTGTGAATGAAATACATAGTTCTATAAAATATAATCTGACATCCAAGTGACAGTACTGTCACTGCTTTTGATGTCACGGTGTGTTGTCAGAGTTGGAAGGGACCTCTAGAGATCATCTAGTCCAACTCCCCTGCTGAAGCAGGATTGCCCAGAGCACATTACTCAGGACTGCATCCAGGCGGGTCTTGAAGATCTCCAGAGAAGGGGACTCCACGACCTCCCTGGGCAGCCTGTTCCAGTGCTCTGTCACCCTCACTGTAAAGAAGTTTCTCCTCATATTTGAATGGAACTTCCTATGTTCCAGCTTGTGCCCATTGCCCCTCATCCTATCGCTGGAAACCACTGAAAAGAGTCCAGCTCCATCATCCTTCAACCCACCCTTTAGGTACTTGTAAACATAGATAAGGTCTCCCCTCAGCCTTCTCTTCTCCAGGCTAGAGAGCCCCAGCTCTCTCAGCCTTTCCTCATAAGGGAGATGCTCCAATCCTTTAATCATCTTAGTTGCCCTACACTGGACTCTCTCCAGTAGTTCCCTGTCTCTTTTGAACTGGGGAGCCCAGAACTGGATGCAGTATTCCAGTTGTGGCCTCACCAGTGCAGAGTAGAGGGGGAGAATCTCCCTCGACCTACTGGCCACACTCTTCCCTATGCAGCCAGGATTCCATTGGCCTTTACAGTAATTACTGAAAATCTGCTGCAAGATGACTAACAGTGTAGCATCACTGCCACATTTTACTGTGCTTTTCATGTCGTTAGTGGCAGAAAACAAATGGTTCTTATTGTCCTTCGCAATATTGGCCTTGAACTACAGTAAAAAAGTTTTTTTCGATAGTGTGACACATACAGGATGTGGAATATACCTTAATCTAGCTGTGAAGTCCTGTGTTTTCTGGATATCATTCTATCTAAAGACAATTTTAGAGTCTGCACTGAAAAGTCACTCTGATCTTGACATGGTCAATCTATTCTGCAGCCTGGCTAGGTCAAGGGAGGCTCTTCAAATCTGTTGAAGGAACAAGCAAAAAATCTTCAGTGCTGAATTGTTCTACATGATTGATCTGACGGTTTTTGTCCCAGACTGAAATGGCACAGGGTAAGAGTTTCCTGTCATTGAACATACGGTGCAAAGGGACTGAGGCTGGCAAAGAAAAGAACCATCCACCATCGCATACCAGAAAACCAGGCTCAAGAAAGTAAAATTGGCAAAGTTTGCCTAGTTCTAAAAAACACAAAAAGGGCAAAGATAACACTGGGTGGAGATGTGTGTCTCGTGGTTGCTTTTTGTTTTGTAAAGATCTCCAACTCTCCAGGGCTTTTTTTACAGTAAAAGTAACTGGTTGGGAAATTCCTTGGCTGAGTCAGAAGAGTTTAATCGAGATGTTTGGAGAACCCATAGCATGAGGGACTCTGAGGCAGAGGCATAATCTTGGGTCATCCTGCAAAGGCTACAATAATGCAAACAGTCTTCTGAGAAGTCAGGTCAGCTCTTTGATCATGGTTCACCCAACATAAATTGGAACTGAGCCCAAATTTCTGTCCCTACTACATCTCACTTCTACGGGAAGATGTATAAGGAACCAGAGCCCAAAAGGGATGACACACTATTTAAAGCTCTGAACACAGATATGAAGTCACAGAAAAAGCAAGTCAACAGCAGTAATCCAGGGGTAAAAGAAAACCCCTTGGGGCTTAATATGAGAAAAACTGTAAATCAGGAAGTTATGAGGAAATTATATTTGCAATATCTTTTTTCAGAATGAACAGTGTAGTTCATTTAGAATAATTTTTTCAATTCGTACTCTTGCATACCAATCCTTCAAAACACTTTACCTTACAAGTATTTAATAAGAAGTAGAGGTTTTGCGATGGAAGTTCTGAGATGACATTAAGAAAACCAAGTCAGAGAGAAGTAAAGAAAATAAAAGTAATGACAGCAGAATTGTTTGTGGTGAGACAGTTAGAGGGAAAGAAACCAAGGACGGTTTGGAAAGCATGAAGCACACTGGAAATATCTTCGAAGTTATTAAGATCTGCCTTGGTCTTGTGGTCTCTACAGTGACTATTAAACCCTGGAATGATTTAGCACAGGGTGTGTTATCTACAGTGGTCCTGTCAGAGTGGGGTTAGAGCTCTCCTAGGGTTGATACTTTCCATATAATATAGCATTATATATTTTTTACTCGTACTGAAGTCACAAAGTTTGATTAAGTTATACACTCAGATATATCAGCCATGCTTAAACTTTAGTTCTTTTCCAAAATAGTTTCAGTCCCTTTGGTGTGTCTGGCCACTGTGCAGTTCTGGGTGTACGGCACCCGGTCTGTGATGTTCTTAATGCCCATGGAAGGGTGACAGACATTAGATCTGCATCTTTTAGACACAAAGCTGAAAAATCATGTCTAAACCTGACCAGAGCTGACTGGCTTTTAAATGCCGTGGGGAATCAAGAGGCTGGGTCCATTTATGCCAGTAGGGAAGCTGGATTACATCGTGGCAGGCGTCCTCTTTTTTCCAGTTGTAGATAAAAAACAAGTATATTTTATTTGTACTTCATGAAACTATGCTTATGATACCTTGACTCATTCCCTGCAGCCATGCTGCGTTTTGAGCACAGGCCCACATCAATGGTCAAATCTGCTTCTGCTGTATACTGACATGTGGTCACTGGGAAACGGGCTCCCGCAAACCCTCGGAGTGAGCTCAAGTACATCACGCGATGGCTACGAGCATTAGGCCCAGTCTGATTTTCTCCTTCATGGTTCCATGTGCCCTCGAGATGAGATCCTGTGTCTGTAGAAACTTCCCTGAGAGGACATTGTCTGCCATAAAGACAGATGGGGTCCCTATTTCCCTTCACTTCTGGCTGACAGTAGGATATGTAGATACCTACACCAGGCCACAGGACTCCTGAGGCAGCATTGTGGACACCCGGTAAATAAAGAAGGGAGGTGGTTCAAGCCAGATACCCAGCATGGCACCCTGATGCCAATGAAGAAAAAAACCTCATGGTTTTGGGTTATAGCCCCCTCTGAATTAAGATATAGGAAATATCCTCTTACTTGGTAATATTTCTACAGTACGGCATCTTGAGAATCTGGAGTTGCTTACAACTTTTCCAAAGATATCTCAGTGCTTTGTCAGGAAGATGAATGCAACCCAAGACATCCAAGAACTGGAGATAATGGCAAGCTGCAGCCAAGTTTTGGATACAGGTATCTGCCTTCTGTAAATGAAGCTACAAGACACAGAGAAGTTAGAAGAGTATTGAATAGTCAAAAGAAAAAAACACAGCGGGGGAAAACTATGTTTTAGAATACTTCGTGGAAGTAAAATTTCTGGCACATCAGAATTCTGAATCTCTTCAAGAGGCTTTACAGGAACTATCACTTAAATATCCCGAGCATATTAGGTCTTAGTTAACTGTGATTCCTGTACAGTCTAAAGTATTGTGGGGTTTTTTTCACCTAATCAGAATGGTTTAATTTTCCAACCTCATAATTTTGCATGTAGCATATATGAGCCTTTAGCCTGACTCTCCGTTGCACTGTTCTCACTAAACTATTAGGCTGCACTTATAGTTTGGTTATAACCGTTTTGTATCTCAGTTCTCTATGACAAACGAGCATCTCACACCAAGACCCTTCAAACATATAGTTGTTTTTCTTTATCTCTGCAGTAGAGCTCTTAGTTTCACCTCACAATTCCATTTTTCTAAACTGATAGTCATTGCCATTAATGCTGGAATTTGCATTTGGGAAACACATGAGACAGAGTCCTTAAGGTACATAAGCACTCATGTAAGCTACTTAATTGCTCCACTGACTTCAGTAGAAACAGTCAAGAATAAATTACGTATACACTTTAATTACCGTATTCAGTCAGGACCAGAAATTAAGAGGGGACATGGTAAGACCTTTAAAAGACACTTGATTAAAATCAGCAGAGTGGGATGGTGGAAAGAGAGATGAGAGTTTCACTTGCATGAAACAGCCAGTCTCACGAGAATCTGAAAGGGACAAGTAGGCGAGATGAAGCTGGGACCTTGGGGTGTGGAACAAAAAATAGCACACTATCTCATGATACAGTCTTCCTGGAATATGGAGATAATTCTGTGCTTTTCTTATTCCAGATTTAGCTATATGTTCAATATTAGTTCTGCAATAAATTACTAAGTAGATTAAAATATTAATAAAGAGATTAATATTCCTACTGAAATAAACCAAAGTTGTTGACTGAACTCAGTAATCAGTATCATATGCATTTAAGAGATATCTACATTCATCATACACTTAATCCTATTCCCTTAAGAGTACTGAATTAAAGAATTCATTGTCCATCAAACAGCGTCTTCACAATTTTGCTACTTATATAGCTGATTCATTCATTTAACCAGAGATTTATATTCAGTTCTTGCTATATTTTCTCATGTGTAGGATATGTTTCCCACAGCAACTTCATTTTTTTCCTATGAAATAAGAATTAGTCTTGAATCAGGCTCATTTCTTGCGTAAGACTCAGAACAGCTCTGCTGAATATTTTAGTATCAGCATTTGCAAAATGACTTGTACCTGTCCTAGGAATATAGAAACGTGGCAGGGAGGCTCACTGCGCTTTCACTGAAGCAGTGGAGTTTGTTCAAAGACAATTAATTTGCCCCGGTAGATATGATAAATTGATAAACTCTTCTAATTTTAGAGTAACCTGCATAGCACATGTTAAAACATTCTTAGTGGACATGTATTTGTATATTGATTTTTTCCAAGTTCTCTTGCTATGATTTTTTTTAAATTCTTTTTTGTTTATATAGTATAACAGGACATGACTGCCAGACATTAATATATATCCTTTGGAACAGGTTCATCCTTATTTTAATCTCCTGACCATTCTTAAACTGTCTCTGAGTGGAAAATATTTCCTTACTATGCAGCTGGATCCCCTCAATTTACACCAGAGATGGCCAAAGTATTTGAAAGACCCATTAGTTTTAACAACCACAGGTGTACCCATCTCATTTTATGGAGTTGCAAGCTGGACTCAAGTCAAAAAAAGACTTGTAAACTTGTGTGTAGGTTTATTTGAAAGAGTCTCGATGTTCTTTTCTGAAAATAGTAGGGTATTAGCAGTTAACAGATTGGCTTTATAACCGTTTAAAGAAAAGATACCATCTAGGAACAAAGCGCTGGAAGGGGATTACTAGGTCACTGAATTTACTTCTTGTTCCCATTTGCAGGAACTACAAAAAACAACCCAGTTCATTCCTTTATCAAGAGCCATCCTAACACTCCTTAATACTTTGCCCCCATCTCCTTTCCTAGCGTGCTATTTTACAATTCACTGCTCTGATAATCAGAAACTCTCCCATTTTTCCAGCCTAAAAGCATCTACTGCCATTTTATAGGTTTTGGGGGGTTAGGTTGTTTTTGGTTGTTTTTTTTCCATGTTAGTCTATAAGGTGTAGTGGAAAGCATGGCAGAGAAGACTGCTTGCAAAGATACCTAACTTCAACTCCTTTGGAAAGATCTCCATGCCAGCTTTGATTATCACTGTTATTATGGACAAATACCTTACTATCTATCTAAAAGCAAAGGATACAGCAGATTGAGACCCAGGTATATAATAATTAATGCTGTACGATAGGTATCTGTAAGATATAAACCAAGAGCTATTGTAAGACACAGAGCAACTTCCTTGGCCTGGCAGATCTGAAAGACAGCCTGTGGGTTTTGGCCTAGAAGCTGAGAAACTTACAAACTTTTGGAAGACTAAAGAACCAATCAGAATGCGTATAATTTAGGGCCAGCAAACTAGTCAGCTGGGTCAGCTCAAACTAGTTGGCCAGGACGCTAAGGTGTTCAGCCACTGCAGTGAATAAGAGGAGATGAGAACTGTGTGGAGGGCTGAAAGGATAGTCAAGGGTTATGGAGATGGATGTCGGAGAGGAGGAAGGCACAGGCAAGCAATGGCTGCAATCTTATTGTGGAAGGAAAAGGGACGTGAGCACTTCCATAGGAAAAAAGGGGTAAAACTGTTCCAATGAATACGATGAAATTTTAAAGGTGAGTTCAATATTAACTTTTGGAAAAGTATTCATAAATTTAGTATATTCCCACTTGATACTGATGGAAGCAACACTACACTACAACAACTTTTTCCAAGAATGAAAATACCAAGAGTTAATAAAACAAAGACACCATCCTTTGGAAACACCCAAAACACCAGAAGCTGAGACAGTGTTTGCAGGAAGCATCACTAAAAGACCTTCTCTCTCTTTACCCTTCCCTAGACATGAACCCCTGGAGAGACAAACGTTTACCTTATCCAGGATGAACACCTTTATGTTGTAACTGCAACCGTTAGAAGAACACCAGACACTCCCGAGAGCCAAGACTCAGAACCTAAAACTCACAGAAAGTCAGTTGAACTTAAACTCTGATTTCTAAATCAGTTGAGTCCATTGTAGAATTGTGACAAAACACAGATGCCAGCAGGTCAAATTTCTGAACGAAATTCTAAGTACTTCTTTGCACTAACAATCCCAGAACTATCGCCCCATTTCTTTCGCATACCCTTGGGAATGCTCTGCTGACAGACGTCAGTGCCTGGCAGTGAAATGCCATTGCTTTCACAGCTTCGTCCGTCAGCTGAGGGCAGTAAGAGACACGGCAGTGTTCCAGGTATCTTGTGCCCTTGCAGAACTCCTGAAAAAGTGACAAACAAACCAGTCATTCTTAGGTGACATGCCTACTCTATTTTTCTCAATTTACAATACATTTACATCAATCCTTTCATCCACTTCAGGCAGTTCAGTTCCCTACGTACTCTTTATTAGGAGTGAAGTCACTCAGCCGTTGGCTGTGAACGTCGACAGAAGAAGAGATGCATTAAGAAGCTATTTTCCATTGCTTATATATTATACTACGTCTTCACTAGACTAACATTCATGTAAGTTCCACTGTGTATATTAAAATATGTTGAATTTGGGTTCTATAAATTGAGCACAACCCAGAACCTAAATGTTTGTGCTTAAAGGACCAGCCCCAAATACATTTAGTCTTCTACTCTCTGCAAATGCATATTTTTGTGTATATTAACTTTTATTATTATTTTTTGCTAAAATGAACAAACTGTATTTGTATAAATTACACTATTTTCTTGGAAAGGAATGCATAAGAAGCTCAGGACTGTCACTTGGGAGTTCTAGGTTCTGGTTTGCTCTGTGGATCTCAGGCCAGTTAACTGTGGCTGAAGTGCCGGGTAATTCCTGCTGTGATTCCTGTTGACTACAATTTCTATCCCCGTTTTTAGAGCAAATAAGCACCTGCAGATCGTACTGACTTCAATTCCAGCACCTTTGTAACTCAGGTATTAGCTTTTTCGTACGCCCTTTAAAACCAATCATTTTGGAAAATAACAGACCAAACTGTCCGGTGACATTTCCCAACTTATAAAATGGAGCGGAGATAACCTCACACACTATGAAATTGCAAAAGCTGTTTACAAAACATTTTGGTGACCTGCAGATGGCAAGTGATCAATAGGTGTAAGACAGTATTATTATTATTATTGCTGCTCCTATTAAGATATTCCAGTTTCTACATAAGTTTTTCTACATGTTCCTACAAAGGGACAATTTGACCAACTCCATGTGTTTGTGTATTTTTCATCTTGTATTTCATAGTTGCACCACTGATGGGTGGTCATATGAACACAAATGTTTTCCAAAATGCACTTTAAAGTGTGTATTTTAAATAGCATCAGAGAATCCCACATAAAACTTTGTTTCTCATGGGTAGTTATAACTTTGTCATACTGTGCACATTTATTCCTTGCAATGAAACTCCTAAAAAAACCCCCACAGATTCATAAAATACACTTTTATCCTTTGCACTCTGAAACTTTGTTACCTTTTGGCCTGAATCTTTTTCAAACTTGAAAATATTCACTTGTGGGCCTCCAAAGAGAAGGAGAAGTTAGACCATAATTTGTGCTTGTGGAAACCTTCTCTTGAAGAGCCTGCAGATTTGTTAAGTCAAGAACCAAAAAACCTAAAATGGTATTTCTTCACCTAATGGTGCCATGATGCGAGCTTTGCAGAACATTTTTCTGCTCAAGCAAAGCCTTAGCTTCAGTGAGAATCTCTCCTCTTCTGTGATGTCTAGTCTGAAGCCACAGTGAGATGCCTTAAATTTGTCACTAAGCTGATCTTCCAGGTCTGCTAATCTTGGCCCAAGGTCAGTGTAATTTGTCATTTACTGGAATGGAAATTCTATCTCTATAGGGGAAAGAAGGAAATACTTATGTAGTACTTATTATTCTGAAAAAAAATCCATAGTAATCGAGCATTGCCTTTGACACATAGCTATTTTTTCCTCATGAAAAACAGGAACTCGGGCACTAACATATGGTGATCACTGGTAAATATCAGCTCTTCCATTACCCAAAAGTATGCGATGCTGTGTGATTTTCATAAGTCTTACCTAAACAGATGCAAAGAAACAGCTTATAAATCTGAGATTTGTTTCACAGATTTTAGTACTCTTTGTCTGTACCCTCACTCTAGCTTCATTTTTTCTGTCTATCAGTAGAGCTGTAGCAAGGCACAGCTTCTTGGGCTCCTTTTATTTTACAAATAGCAGGATGCAAATGCTTTAACTTAGGACTAGTAAGAGTGGCAATTGAGAATTTATAAAATTTGACTTCTGTACCTTTCTTATTTCAGTCTTAGCTTTTCAGGCTGTTACCTCCAATACAGAAACATTCTAAACCCAGTAACTGTTTTTTTATCCACGTGTAGGAGAAACCGCACACCCTTCAGAATTAGGCCTCAGATATGATGACTTAATCACTACATTCTCAGCTGGGGTATGTAGCACAAGCTGAAGCCAAGATTTCAGTGCCTGTGAGATACTATTATCTTGTTTTTACTGGCAGAGCTTGTCTGCATACATATTTAAAATATCCTTCGAAGTTACGTTCAGAATTTGCTCATAACTTTAACTCTGCCCCTAAATTATTTTGCAAATAGCACCAAAATTATGTTTGCAATCAAAGGAAATCAAAGAGCTTTGTTTGCTCTCTTCACCTCTGCATCCCTGGTTCTTCTAACAGAAGAGGTTGTGAAGATAAATGATGTTTGCAAAACATTTAGACACTACAAAGAATTGAATACCATATGAAGGAAATAACATGATTTTCTAACTTATTTGCACAATTTTAATTCTGCGTAAGTAATGAAAATACAGAATACTAAACTGCTGCTCATTTAGTGAGCATCAGAGTTATGAATAACCAAAGATCCTATTTATAAAGTATGTGATCACATAAGCATTTATATACTGTTATAGTATATCGTAAATGAATTAACACTGTACAGTCAACATTATTTTTGGCATTTTATAACTTTCAGCAATTACCTTAACAGTGTTAGTCCTCTTAATATACGTTTTCTTTTCACACAATATAAATGTTCTTCATATAGAATCATAGAATCATCCAGGTTGGAAGAGACCCTTGGGATCATCGAGTCCAACCATCTACCCTACACTACAAGGTTCTCCCCTATATCATATCCCCCAACACCACATCTAAACGTCTCTTAAACACATCCAGGGATGGTGACTCAACCACCTCCCTGGGCAGCCTATTCCAATGCCCGACCACTCTTTCTGTGAAAAATTCTTTCCTGATGTTCAGTCTAAACCTACCCTGCTGGAGCTTGAAGCCATTCCCTCTCATTCTGTCATTAATTACCTGGGAGAAGAGACCAGCACCAACCTCTCTACAGTGTCCTTTCAAGTAGTTGTAGAGAGTGATGAGGTCTCCCCTCAGCCTCCTCTTCCTCATACTAAACAGTCCCAGCTCCTTCAACCGCTCTTCATATGATTTGTCTTCCAGGCCCTTCACCAGCTCCATTGCCCTCCTCTGCACTCGCTCCAGCACCTCGATATCTCTCTTGTATTGAGGTGCCCAAAACTGGACACAATACTCGAGGTGTGGCCTCACCAGTGCTGAGTACAGGGGCATAATCACCTCCCTACTTCTGCTGGTCACGCTATTTCTAATACAAGCCAGGATGCCATTGGCTTTCTTGGCCACCTGGGCACACTGCCGGCTCATATTCAGCCGCTTGTCAATTAGAACCCCCAGGTCTCTTTCTTCCAGGCAGCTCTCCAGCCACACTTCCCCAAGCCTGTAGCAATGCACGGGGTTGTTGTGGCCCAAGTGCAGAACCTGGCACTTGCCCTTGTTGAAACTCATACCATTGATGTTGTCCCAATGATCCAATCTATCTAGGTCTCTCTGTAGAGCTTCCCTATCCTCCTGGGAATCAACACTCCTGCTTAGCTTGGTGTCATCTGCGAACTTGCTGATGATACACCCTATGTCCTTGTCGAGATCATCAATAAAGACATTAAACAAAAATGGTCCTAACACTGAGCCCTGAGGCACACCACTTGTGACCGGCCGCCAGCTGGATTTAAATCCATTGAGCACCACTCTTTGGGACCTTCCAGTCAGCCATTGCTTGACCCAGCAGATCGTATGCTCAAATCAAAGGATAACCAAGATGTGCAGCATGCAATGAGATTACTCTACAAATTTTCAATTTACACAGAAAGACCTGCCATTTCATTTGAAGTTAATCCCTTATCTCTTCATTTTTCTCTTGCCCTCCCTAGATTCATGACAACATGGCTTCCATAACTCCTATGTGTACTCCCAGCTGTATTTTCTTCCTCAAAAAGTTCAAACTCGTATGGCAGGAAAGCAAAGCATAAATATTTCTTTATTCACAGTCTTTTTTTAAACTTATTCCGCATAGTGAGACAACTGAAATAGCTTCTCAGCCATAAGCACAGCACAACGCAGAAGTGAATATTCTCCTCTGAAAGCAGCAGCACTAGCACTGCACAACTTTCCATGATACACACGAGATGTACATACTTGGTCATTGTTTTGGTTAAAAATGTGGACCTTTACCCAGAACATTCATGAAAGGCGAGTCAGAATTATCCCTAAAGAAGGAAATCCTAAAGGCCTGACTTGTATGTTGGGTAACAAGATTCAATCCAGATGCATCCCTTGTGGTGCAGCAACAACTGACTCATTCTTACAATATATGGCTATAAAATGATGGATGTTGGAGCTTTATAATGGAAAAAATGTAGAAGCTAAAGACTGGGATTACGTGATGGCATTGCCTGTACCTGCAGCCTTATGATCTGCAAATGTTCATGGGCATGAAATTTACATCATTAGGAACATAATTTAAGTGTTTCTGCTATAATGGTTAGGAACAATTCTCGGTTACAGTAAAAAGTGCTCTTATTTAGATACAAATCCTCTCTCCTTCCTAACAAGATGGGTGGTTCTTTTTTTCTACTGTAAAGTTACCAGGTAGTGTTTATTTCTTATATTGCTCTGAAACACAAAGCTGTAAATCTATGCAATCATATTGAATTTTTCAAATCTCCATAAGGATTTAGGTAAACTTCAAGCAACCTGTGATTAGGAATTTCACAGCTTAACTATAAATTTTGGAAACAGATATGTCCTTTTCTTCATTCTGAATTTCCAAACCACTATATTATGAATTTCCATGCCCACTGTATTATGTGTGGAAGGAAACAGCAAGAAGTTGACCCCTACCCACTCTTTTCACACCACTTGTGATTGAACAGATCTCCATTGTATTTCCTCAGTCATCTCCTTTCCAGACCACAGGTTCCTTGCTTACTTATCTGTTCCTTTTATGGAGATTGTACCATACCTCTGATCATCCCTATTACCCTCCCTGAATCTTTTCTAGTTTCCAGTACAATGCTTTACCCATAAAAAGAATTAAAATAACACCGAATAATTGATTTTACCAAAACTAGACAATGAGTACTAATAAATCAGAATTTAGTGTGTAGTTACTGCTTTGATGATAGTGTAAGTCTAATAAATATTTGGATGTCCAGTCTTGTTGTTGACATCCATTTAAATGTAAGTCAGAAAAAAATTGATAGGCATTGTAAAATGAAATTAAAATACTGTATTTGTATTAATATTTCTATGATAATTGCTGATTATTCAAATGAGAAAATATTTTCTCACAGTGTAACTTCATAACTTATCATTAATGTAAATAACTTTCTTTGTGGCAACTTCAATTTGTAAGTTGCCTTTCTACTAATTAATTATCCTGTCTGATTACTTTATAAAGATTATTGACTCTGGGAAATTTCTAAGTTCATAGGCTAACTTTGAGATCAGAACTCTGAACAACAGCTGTTTTAACCTAATCTTTAAGAACAATAAATAGCTTCACATTTCCCAAATCCAATATTTAAATTTCAAAACCACTGTATATAATAATTTTAGAAAGAAAAACAATGGGAAAAGTGAAGTTCAGTGAGACTCAATGGATGCTTTGCTGTGAGCACGATGAGGTGTTTAGAATAAGAGATGAATATTTCAAACATCTAGCTTAGAATACATTTAGTCCCTTTTCTAGCAGATATCATGGTTTGGGCTGAGTTGGCCAATGACAAGAGGACAGAAGCTCTCCCCACCTCTCACTCTGAGGAGAGGAAGACAAAGAGATTTATGACTTTAGAAAAAACTAAACTATTTTAATGAAATGTTAAGAATAAAACACAAAAGAAATAATGAAATAGATACAACATATACAAAACCATATCAAGCTCCCAGGGAGACGTCACCAGCAGGCACTGGGAAAGTTCCAGATTGGACTCCCATCTAGGAACTGGATTCCGGAACATACTGATGGAGATTGAAGGTAGACAAACTGACAGCGTCTTCTTCAGGCATCAGTTATTGAAGAAAGAGAGCCACTGAAGAAAGAGAACCATCAAAAAACCATTGAAGAGGAGCCACCCTGCCCCCTTTGCTCCCTCAGCTTTTATCCTGAGCATGGGCAGATGGGATGGAACACCCTATTGGTCAGTTTGGGTCACCTGACCTGCCCACGCCTCCCCACAGGTGCGACCCCTCCCTGGGCTAAACAACCAAGTCAGCTGACCCTGGTTGCCACAGCAACAGGTACAAGCAAGAGCTTCTCACCGAACAGGAAGTTGGGCCTGCTCCACCCCACACCAGGACAGCAGATTAGTTTCCTCATTAGCTATGAATAAATAATCATAGAATCATAGAATGGTTAGAGTTGGAAGGGACCTTAAAGGTCATTGAGTTCCAACACCCCTGCCATGGGCAGGGACACCTCCACTAGAGCAGGTTGCTCAAAGCCCCATCCAGCCTGGCCTTGAACACCTCCAGGGATGGGGCATCCACAACTTTCCTGGGCAACCTGTTCCAGTGCTTCACCACCCTCACAGTAAAGAATTTTCTCCTAATATCCAATCTAAATCTCCCCTCTTCCAATTTAAAACCATTACCCCTTGTCCTGTCACTACATCTCTTGACAAAGGGTCCCTCTCCGGCTCTCCTGTAGGCTCCCTTCAGATATTGGAAGGCTGCTATGAGGTCTCCCTGGAGCCTTCTCTTCTCCAGGCTGAACAACCCCAGCTCTCTCAGCCTGTCTTCACTGGAGGGGTGCTCCATCCCTCTGATCATCTTCGTGGCCCTCTGCTGGACCCGTTCCAACAGTTCCATGTGCTTCCTGTGTTGAGGACTCCAAAGCTGGACACAGTATTCCAGGTGGGGTCTCACGAGCGCAGAGTAGAGGGGTAGAATCACCTCCCGTGACCTGCTGGCCACACTTCTCTTGATGCAGCCCAGGATGCGGTTGGCTTTCTGGGCTGCCAGTCTGCACTGCCGGCTCATGTTGAGCTTAATGCATTTGATGTTTTTACAGGACATTTTAAAAGATTTTCTTCAAATAATGATGCAGGGCAATTTGTGCTATTTTCCCCATAAAACAGCTACGACATCTATTCAATCTGGAGAAAATGCAAATGCATTTCTTATTGAAATATAATTTGTTCTTTCTAATCATAGTAATCGTACCATTTGTGCTGGTAAGACATATGCCTTTAGAGGCATATTGAGATATATTTTTGTGTCACTAAGAGATAATGATGTGTAGCAATGTATCAGCAGCACATGAGAAAACAAGTGTAACAGATTAAGATTAAGAAATTCAACTATTAAGAAATTAAGAAATTCAACTATTAAGAAATTAAGATTAAGAAATTCAACTATTCCATTGAGCTTGGCTTGCAAAGCCATCTAAATGTGGCGTTCAACAAATGACTGACCGAGGAAGCAGAAAGCAGGACCTGAAAGCCCGCAGCGGTGATGGGGAAAGTATGTTTTAGGTAGAAATTGGTGAAGGACTTGTGCGGCAAGAAAGAAATAATAGTACCAACAATTTAGACTGCAATTTGCACAGTACAAATAATTCAATTGAGAAAGCAAAAAAAAATTACATTTTCCTAGCTGTTTAGAAAGAAAGAAACTGAAGAAAAGTGGCATGGTGTGAAACACCTCCACAGGACACAGACCAGGACTCTCATAAAGCAAAATACGTTTACAGATCTCCAAAATTTGGGTTTGAAAGAACTTTTCACAAATTATTTTGTTGGAAGAACAAAATCCTATTTGCTGCAATCAAATAATATCTTAAAATTGCTTTTATAATTGGTTTACCGGTAAGGGCTTTATGCTTACAGCTATGGTACAAGACAAGATTTGAAATGCTGCTGCCACACACTCACAGATGCATGAACAACCCCCATATTCGAGACAATAGGGAGGTGAAAACTTTGATAAATTCCTATTTTAGAAGTGCAAAAGGATCTGAAGATGCTTTGTGATTTTTTACTGCTTGTACACCAGGAACAGGATCATGTTTTGATCCTAAACTTGCTAATCTGAAGGAGAATTAGATGTTGATTTTGTAAAATGTATTTTGATAGTCACAGCAGAACACCTCTCTGCTTCATATCAATAAAATCAACTTTACTGAAAAACAAAGTTATCATTTTATTCCATATGGTTAATAAATTATCTACAATTAGACAGTGAACAGCACTGCACAGAAAAGAAATATCATCTTGAAAAAATAAGCACAAGTAAATAGTGTCTGGAATCCAGATGTGAACACTGTAATGACAGTGCTGGAAGAGTGCGGCTGGAGTTCAAATTTTGCAAATTCCTGAAACCTCACAGGCTGAATAAAAACAAAAAAATGGAACAATGATAGAGATTCCCAACCCTGGTTACTTACGAAAACAAAGAAATTTGCATTTTTCTCAGCAGACACAGTTACGTGGTGACCATTACTTTCAACAGCTTCATGAAAATCTACAGATTTCAAATTTTTGTTGGCCAGAACACTCCTATTCAAGACAAAAAACCCCCAATTATGTACTTAAACCCCAAATGGGGTTATGTCAGAATTTGAATTCCTTACAGCAGAGACTTATAGTGATTTGTGTAACCTCATGGACATAATTTTTTCTTGCATTTTTCTTTATTTAAAGGTGGCACCACTTTAATATACTTGGTAATGAAATAATAAAGAATATTATAAAGACTTTTTTTGCTACATGACAACTAATGCTGCTATGACTTTAAAGTTAATTTATAATCATTTTATATGATTAGAGTGATATTGAATCACAGAGTAACTAGGGTTTTTTTCAATTAAAATCAAGGTCTCCTTTGAGCTGTTTCATTAGGAAGGGATTTGAGAAGGGAAAGAGTGAATACAGGGAAGACAGGGAATGTCATTAGGAACTATCACATAGAAAAACCACAAAACTTTTACATCCTTAAAAATAAACTTCTTCAAACTAGCTCTATGGAGGAAGTCTACTCTATATGAAAATTTAACTATTATTTTTGTATTTAACACATATACAAAGGAGCCAATTATCGCTGGTTTTATTCGACTCCCTGATTTATTCAGTAGTATTCCCTGATAAATGATGTCAGGGATCCCCATCCAGGATCCTGACCTATTTCTAGAGACTTTTATCTTCTATACTAAGCCTCCAGACATTTTTGAAAGATATGGTCCGATCTATCACATTATTATTGGAACTCCTGGAAATAGAAGCTGGCAAAACAGATACTGTGCAGCATAGAGACTAGGATCACCCACTCTCCGTGTTTCCAAAAATGCATTTCTCCTTTAACATGAAGAAATCACCCCACGTATCTTGGATCAATCTTCCGTTGCCATGGAAAAAAGGAAGACTTTGTCCTGCATCTCTTGTATAGCATGTATATTACCATCTCCATTTAGAAAACAACTTCAAAAGAAACTTATTCTTCTCCAACAGCTGTTTTTTTCAAGCAGTTTTTACATATTTGTTTTGTTCCGTTTACTTTATTACTTGACGCCTACAAACATTTGCAGGTCATTTACTATTACTTCACCAAGGTTTTTGCAGATGAGAAAATGAGTACCTACCGTACCAACCGGTGATGGTCTTCTCCTGCTAGAGACAAACACCAGGCTATGGCAGAGCAAAGAACTACTCTTTATTACTGATATTCACAAGCTGCAAGTCTCTGCCTTTCAAGTGCTGACTGCAGTGAATGTACCGTCTCTTGCTAACAATAACCATGTGCTACACTAGTTTCAACTTCTTCTGAGATTTCTGTTCCCATATCTCTTTGTAACCTTAAAGGTCAGCATCTGTAATGTGTCTTTATGTTCCAGAGATATACAGATGTTACTTCCTGTTCAAACCCCAAACCAAACAGATTGACCTCAAGCACCTCCAATCTTGGAAGACAGCTCTTAAGAGGTATCTCCCACCTTCCATTTCTGAGTCATTTAATATTAAATGTCTCAGTTTATCCTCTAAAATGTTCAGATTTCTGCACAGATTACCCACAGTCACGCACCAGTTTCATGGATTAAACACTAGAAGAGAAGAATTTAACTCCTATCGTGCAGTATGATTTTGCTAATAACACTACGTATGTGGAAGGACAAAGGCGGTTTCAGACAGCAAAAGCCTTCTGGAAAATGGGTAAGTTCTTAAGCAAGTGTAGCTGTACTGTTTCCGACACGTGAGCTAATATAAAGCTAGTTCAGATCTGTTTGTAGCAACTGTAGAAACATTTTTCTGTTGCAGTGTAGAAATCCCCCTTTATGACTGTGTATAATCCATGCCATAAAAATTAATTTTTGTACCTAACACCATTTGCAGTCAGACCAGGTGACAACTTATGAAAATATGGTTGCCAACATTTCTTGACACTAAGTCCAGATGACAGGGCTTCCATTGTAACAAAATGTCCTGTAAAAATACCAAGCCAAATTTTCAACATTGCTCAGTTCCTTTAATTCCTAATTTGCATTGAAACTCAGGGTGTTAGCACACCTGGCATCGATTGTAATGACTCTCTGTGTTAGTATTTCCTATTTTTATGCAGAATTAAGTTTCTAAGTCTCCAGGTCAAATTCTCTCTTTCTCTATTCCCCCAAGGAAATTGGAGTGCTAACATATGAATTTGGCGCCCACTGTAATATATTTTAACATTTCCTTTTTCCTGCCTTGGGAATGCACGTGATATGTTACATCCTTTTCTTTGGAAATCAAATGCAAGTACTAATTCATTTGCAGTCTGTTGCTGATTATATCTACTAGACCTTATAATATTTCTTTCTCAACCTATACAAGGCTCTTGCTCAGTCCCATTGGCTTAATTTTCTAATGGACCAAAATGTCACCATAGATTCAGAATCCCACAAAGAGTGCAAAGAAATTACTCTAGATAACTACAGGAAGCCAAAACGTCACTGGGTTTTTTTTATTTCTCTGTCATCTATTTAGAAAATTGTTATTAAAATATTAGTAAATATTTATGTTGCAGCCTGGCCTTTAGGACCAGCCAGGATCTGAAGATCATCAAGTACAAACACGTAAGAGAAGAAAGTTGAGCTAACTCTATATGTCAATATAACCACTACTCCAGAGTTCCCAACGATTACAAATTATCCCCAACTTTAAATAGAGTAACTACACATAGCACACAAAAAAAAAATCTATGGCTGATTAACTGACTTGATGCCACAGACAATTCTTGAGGAGGCACTTCGTCCAGAAGAGAGGATGAAGCCTTAGATTATTACAAGAGAGAATTTAATGCATGACAGTCATTACAGAAAAATGCAGAAGCAAAGATTATTTCTCTGTATACTTCATATTTCCTTTTTATCTTTGCTTTCAGAAGTGTATCTGGGTTCTTTGTATTTTTTAAGTATTTTACCAGTTTTCTGGTTTAGGCTAATTTTTTCTCTCTCATTATTACACTGCATAGAATTTACCACTGATATTAAGCTTCCCTGACTGTATGTCAGGGCATCTACTGTTTTTGCTGCTGGATGTTCTATATAACTCAGGAGTCAACTAAGTTTCTTTAACAACTCCTTTTATTATTCTTTGTTATGCTTTTTCTGACTAGATCCTGCTTGATTTAAGACAATGTCCTTACACTTCTATACTTAGGGGTTTTTTTATGTCCCAAGAAGATGGGTGGTCCAGGCCATATGCATCAACAGCGTGTGCTGAAATGAGGAAAGCCAGGCAGCCGCACGCTTTCAGACTCTCAGACTTGGAGCAAAGCTGCCAAAGCTGTATCATATAGACATCAGGAGAAGTTCAAGACATTTTAACAATAATGTGGAGAGTATGAGAATAAAGCTTGTAACTGCTTCTCAGACTCGTGGAAGCATTTCCACCGAGTCTGCTTTTATAAGAAAGACAAATACGTTTTGGCTAATGTTTTCAGCTCTATAATAGAAGCTTAAACACCTTGCATATATTGTAAATACCTTTACAATCATATCTAAAATGACTTGTGATATTATCTATGCATTCATGAACATACTGACAATTAAAACACTATGGTCCCTATTCGAGAGAGTTTAGAAGAGCAAAATGTGAGGGAAAACAATGAGGGATGGGGATAGATAGAAAAAAGGGAGTTTTCTCAAAGAATTTAAAGGTAGTTTTTTTCAAAGAACTCAACATCTTTGCTCTGTCATTGAGATTTGGGGTTTTTTAAAAGAAATGCGGTCACTAAGTTGCAAACCTTTTCCTTTCTAAGTCTCTTTTAAGTTGTTTATAACTCTAAGAAACCAATTTCTAGTACTCCAGGAATAACAAAAACAGAACATACGTGCTTCCCACTATTAAAAAAAAGTTATTGAAACTTCAAAATGTGTGTTATTTATTTTTTAAAAATCAATTTTGAATAAAGAAGAAAATATATTCTGAAATGCAAAAGGATGAATGCTAAAATAGCTGAGTTAATAAATTAATATTTAAAATGTAATTGGGGGGTGGTGTTATTTAATATTATGTATTTTATGAGAGTAAGAGCAATACAGTCAAAGCCTTAATGGGAAAAGTACAGTAACTTCTTCAATATGCCACCAGTTTCTCACATGCATAAAGCTGACATCCTCTTCATTGGATGATACTTGGTTTTGTTAATGAATGGTCTTTGACTTATTTAGCAAGACACTTAAGCACACATACAACTTAAATATGTGATGAGTTACTTGCCTTATTCTAGCTTGTGTTTAGAAGTTTGCCTAGGCACTTTCTCTCCATATAAAATGCATAACTTTCTACACAATACCAAAATACGAATATATGCAACGATTGTTTTTATTCGATTTCCAGTTTTTTTTGTTGATGAGTAGACTCAGAACAAGGATAGTGAACTTCTCCAAACATAAGAGATACTTCTAATGTATTTCTTATTAGCACTACATTTTTTAATTACTGTGAGTCTACAGGGTACTGTAATTTATTTTTTTTTATTAACAATATCTCTTGTCAGGGACAATTCTAAGAGTCAATATATTTCACAGAATGATAGAATTGTCTAGGTTGGAAGGGACCTTTAAGATCATCTAGTCCAACCATTAACCTAACTGATAAAAAACCATCACTAAACCATGTCACTAAGCACTATGTCAAACCATATTTTAAATACCTCCAGGGATTCTTCCAGGGATTCTCCAGGGATTTCTTCCAAATGCAACACATTCCCTGAATGGAAGAGAGATCGCAACAGGAGCATTCACTTACTGGGCACCAATAACTACAGTAGAGGAAGAGGAAGGCACCAACAGTGGAAAAAACTTCCATTGTGATTGTCAGTCATACCCAAGACACAGAAAATGTGTGTGTAAGAAAATGTGACTCTACTGCATCTTTACTCCTCTCTTTCATTTATGTCATTCATATTGCAATAAATTGTGCTCTGCTTTGATGAACAGAATGATTCTGCTGTCATTTGAAAAACCAGAAAGGAAAATTCTCCTGTATTGCAAACCCATGTTGCACATTCTACATTTTTCGCACTACGTAGCAAGCCAGCAAAAGCAACAGAGATCTACTGTTGGAAACCATACGAGCCTGGCAATTTTTCTTTATGAGCACAACATAATGGTTTTGGTTACCGCACATAAAACATTGTGCTTTCCACTACATTTTTAAAGCAATACTTAAAAAGTCTAAATTGAAAGAGATCTCAATACAACTTCATCTATAAGCTAATGAAATGCGTAATATAAAGTCAAAGCATACAAATAGTAGCTTGTTACAAAGCAGACCGCTAGATTTCCTTTTATCAAATAATGTTTTAAGATTACAAAATGTATTTATTATCCAAGTGTGAATGGTATATACTTCAACACAGCGAACAGCAAAAAACATAACAGTTTTGTAGTTAGCACTAGCAATCAGATCAGAAATCACAAAAATGATGAATGGTCAATTTCCGGGTTAATTTATCTCTCTTGTGGGAGGGAGGCAGCTGAAAAGCCTTGGAAATGCAGTGTAAGCAAAAGAGCTTGGCTTATTGCCGAGGTCACGGGCTGTGCTATGTGAAAACTAGAGTAAGAAGCAACGCTGCATTTCAAAAGACTGGCTGTGCCAGACAAGGAGAAAGAAAACATTTATGTTGAAACATTGTGGGACTGTAATTCGGGGCATTATAAATTTCATTCATATATAATTGTATGATATTTTAAATTATTACATTAAATGAAGTCATCTTGGACTTCCCAACCCTCTTTATTTCATTTAATTTTTTTTTTTTTTATTTTATTTTCAGGCCTCCATAAAAGATAAAGGCATT
The DNA here is from genome assembly GCF_964106895.1 of Numenius arquata. Taxonomy (NCBI): domain Eukaryota; kingdom Metazoa; phylum Chordata; class Aves; order Charadriiformes; family Scolopacidae; genus Numenius; species Numenius arquata. Next base: position 118,739,907 of record NC_133577.1, on the reverse strand, counting down.
TTAATTACTTTTGCATATTTTAATTACTTTTGCACAAATTCTGTGGTAGAGCCAAATAATAAACTTCTTGGTCAGAATTCTGTTTAAACAGTGCCTGAGTGAATAGTCTCTATGGCAAGTTTTCTTCACGAGGTTTCTCCTAGATTCCTGCGTCCAGTGAAAAGGGTTTGCCCCAAAAGTAAAAGAAACAGCAGAACTGGCTCTGAACCCCGCGCACAAGGCAGGGCCTGCCAAGAACATCTAATGTGGAGGCCTGTGATGTTTAACCTGGCTCCCACACTCACTGTTTTGCTTTCCAGAGTCTTAGCAACTTGACACATTGAAGACACCTTGTTAGTAATTCTTTCACTAGCAATTATTTTCTAGACCACAGTGTAGAGCAGTGCCTCTAGTAGAGCTAAAATTCAGGGGTTTTCACCATAAAATCTAGTTCAAGAGTATTTATTGATTTTAAAAAAATGTGACTTATACATGCTATTCTGATTCTAGAAAAGAAATGTAGAAAATATTTATTATATTTATTTTCCTACTCCATACAAGTCAATATACAATTTGCATTCAGCAGCCCATATGGTAGATAAGTACAAATTAATAATGGTATTTTTAATAGCCTTTTAAACCCAAAAAGGAGTCAGAATAATTAATAGCTCAATTAGAAAGATACTGCTCTTTGGACCTGTTGAAAACCAGAACTTTCTGAAAAAAAGTCTGTTGGAGATTATGAGAACTTCCGTTAGTTCCAACACTCAGATATGACAGCACCCCAAAAGACAGAGCTTGGAAAACATATCTAGAGAGTATGAGAACCTGTTTAAACATAGTAATATTTGGTTTAGTATCTTCATTAATTTAAGGAACTGAAAAAATTTAAAGGAAAAATTATCTTCTAGCACGGAAGCAAAAGTCATAGGTAGCATATGTATGTATGTAGTAGCTGTTCTGTACACATCCATGGAGAGTTAACCTAAGTTCTTCCTCTGAGTGTTTCACTTAATCGCTTGTATGTCTCACACATTAATCACTAACTCCTAACATACAGAGAGGTTATAAAAATTAAGTAGATAGATAGATAAAAAACCTTTCAGCCAAGTTGAAAGGGATGGAGAACTGACTAGAATTTGGATAAGTGTTTCAATACAGTTCATATCTCTGCTATGTTTAACATCACTTGTACAGTTAGCTTTTCAGTGCATGCCCAGTGTTTCTTCTGTGTTCCTTGGTGAATGAAAAATGAATCCCAGAATTGTGTAGGACACAATCGTATTTTGGCTTCTACAGTTTGTGGTAGCACTCAATACAGGAATCACTGCAAATCCCAAAGTCCTAGAAACGTAAGGGTAAAAATAGCACTATTAAAAAAACAAGAACCAGAACAGAGCTTCATTGTGTGACCACAAGCTACAGATGAAGCTATAATTCATGAAGTGTTAAGGTAACCACTATGCAATAATTCAGCCACTGTGGTAGTTCTGGTGTTATTTCACAGTGCAGTTGGTTTTCATTCGAGATAGTTAAATTTAAGAAATATACCTTCAGAAAAATTAACTTGCATAAAGTCTGTAAAGAATGCAGGGCCTGGCAAGACAGTAAACTGAATTTAAACAAAATTTAAAAAAAAAATTAAAAAAATGAAAAAAGGTATTCTGTAACTACATTGGGTCGAGGGCTGAAATAGTGACATAACTTTTGAAATAATTGTGCTGTGAATACACACATACACAGTTTCTCTAATCGGCTGATTAACTGTATGGGAACACAAGCCACACACTGCTTTATCATACATGAAGATAACATACTTAAACTGGGAAAAAGTGCCAAGGCTATGAGCCACCACATTACCTGTGTCCATTTTCAGACACCTATTTACTCACATTCTATTATTTCTTAATTCTAATAGTCATGGTCAGTTAATTTTCTTCGTTTTTCACATGCAATGAAATACTTCCTGTAATTTAAGATTTCTGAATTGTTAGATTTGCTCTTTCTGTCCCTTTCATTTCTCAAAAAAATTTCCATATGAATAAGTTGGAAAAACTTAGACTCCTAGTCTAAGATAAAAAGTCAATGAAAAAAAGAAAGGAAACTTAGTGCTCCTAATAAGATGGCTGAGCATTTCAAAATCTGTTTTTAAGATTCTCCCACCAGAATGGTGCTTCCCTTGATTTCTGTGAGAAATTCCTGAATGTTTCTAACTCACAATGTGAACTTTTATAGCAACACACTGTCCAAGTAAGAGAAACACAAATACTATCAATTCCCATTTTGTATTTTCGTACTTGTTGAGAGAAACTCTTCACTAAGTTTAGACGTGTTACAATCTGTAACTTTGTTAATGATCAAACTTTTACAAGTGTCTGCAAAAAGAATTAAAAAAAACTACAGGATTTTACAATAGCTTTACAGTTGCTTAAAATCTTTTGTTAAGGTAATTCAGCAATTCTTTAGCCGTAGAGACAGTAGACACATGTGCGAACACACTCACAGCCCGAGATCTGGCTAACAGACTGGAAAATCCAGCCTTCTAAATGTTAAACCAGAAAATGCAGGCAGCTGTTCCACCTGCCCAGCTGAACTACCAACATGGCATCATGGTATTACTACAGCACTTCTCAGCGCATCTACACGCGATGTCATCACATTTTCAGACAGGCACAAAAAGTACTTTCGTTGCACATCAAAGCAGAAACCCTAAACTTCACGTGACATCAGAAATTTTAAGATAAGCAGCAATTCTAGCTTCTTTGTGTTATTTTATAGATGTGTTGATTTTGAAACGTTTGGAGTTTTTGCCCTCCCTGTTCCCTCCCGCCCTTGACTCCATCACCGTGTCCCAGACCAGGGAATGAGCATCCAGCTTTGGAAGCCCTTTCATTTGGCTTTGTTTCTACTGATACATGACGCACCTGAAGTGGAAAACAGTCTTCACACAAAATATATCCTTTGTCTACAACATAAATTACAATTGTAAAAAATAGACAGTTTTGTTTACATCTTAGTGCTAGACAGTTATAAAGTATTATTTTAATATTCACTAAATCAAACAATATCCAAATTTTAATAGAGTTGTGGCACTGACATTGTCTTTGGTTATCATTTTCACCTTCTTCATAGCCACATTCCAGGACCAAAATATGCCAGAAGTAATATTACTTCTACAGTTGATTTATTTGCTTGAACTGGAATAATAATTAATGGAATTTTGAATACATGATATAGGAACAAAAACCTACCTCTATGAAATATTTTTAAAATATTAAGATAGATGTATTAACATTCTAAGAGTTTATTTTTAAAACTGAAAGATGTGCTAACAGGACTGATTACGAGTATAATTAACTTTACTAAAACTCCTTTACAATGGTTTACAGAAATTTGGATGTGATATAGTACCTTATGCAGTCTGCTACATCCAGCACAAGAGTATGCTTCAATGGCAAAATCATCTTAAGAGCAGCATCTGTAGTCCTCTGGCAATCTGCCATATGAATGTGCTTGATGTATGGGCAGCATTTACTCATCAACTTGAAACTTAAAGCAGTAATTTTGTTATTCCCTGCTGAATTATATAAAGATGGAAGTAACACATCTGACATACATGAAGGGCCTGATCCAAATACCCACTACGTTGAAAATTATTTATTTCAAATTTTCTGAAAGAATTTTAAAACCACATCATCCTAATAATTTTGTGAATTATTATACTTCAATGCTGACCATGACAGTTTACATTCAGCAAGACCTTTAAAAGTTGTATCAGTAAGATGTGGAGAGTCAAGAAAGACAACAGACATTATCTGTTGGCAGTTTTCAACCAGAGCCTTCGAAGGGAAAAAGGTGAAATAAAATATTCATATACCTATGCTATCACGTAACAAAAGATCAGCAAATGTTCTGCATATCATACCAAATGTTTTGATTTCAAACAAATAGTTATAATCCATTTTAACAGTAACTTCTAGGTTATGAGTGGTATATAAATGACTGAAGTTCTTCATATTATGTCTGGGAACACAAGGAAAAGAAGTAAGTAACTGGAGACATGAAGTATGGCAGACACCTGAGACAGTGGTCTAGTTAACAATCGCTTTTGCAGAAGCCTGAAAATTCTTTTCCGATGGGCAAAATCAGTAGCAGAATGCTGCTCTCATATATTACATTTGCTTTAACACTGAAAAAAAAAAGATAAACTCTCATATATAAACTGGAAGATATAATTCAGCCATACCCAAGTAGCAAAAGAAGACAAGACAACTGAGATTTTCTGAAAGTAACTGCACATCAGCAAGGTTTATAAGCATAATTAGATAGTAGTTCTTTAAAATATTTTAGGAGAGAGATTTTCCTCTTAAATCGTATCTGCATAGCTTTAAAGAAAGTCAGTTGAGAGAATAACCCAGTTCTAACATCAGAAAGTTTCTCAAAGTACAGATTTATTTTCAATTTCTTACTTAAATACATCTGTCTGTAAGAGCTGGCATTTTGTTGATTAGCAAATCTTGAATCCTACTGCAGCCACTGGAAATATTTCTGAAGCCATGAACTGAAATCTAAGTAAGAAATAAAATATTTATGTCTTAACAAGCCTAACAAAGACAGTACAGGAAAGGCTTGAGATCTTTTCAATACTTCAAATTCGTAGGTATCCAGATGGTCACTAAAACAAGAAATGCATTAATCCCACTAAAAGAAAAACAGACGCATGAGGTATACATGTTATTCTGAAATTTTAACAGCATAATCCAAATCCAGGACCTATTCCAAAAATGTGTCTAGTAAGCAAGCAAGAGAGAGGTACAACAATTTCTACAGTCAACACCATTTATGGGAGAAGTGGTGAATGTCATTGTCACATCCTTCTACCTTTGTTTTCCCAACCCAATGAGGTATTCACACATGGCAAATGCTCACATCTAGTTTGAAGCAAGGTTTGAATGTGGTAAAATACCTTCATTGCTTTTTCTAGATCCATAGTAAAATGTGTGTTAAATCCAGGTGGGATACAGAGAAAGATTCTATGCAATCACAATAACATGGAGCTTGTTTACAGAATCCTTCATGTAGGACCACATCACCAACTCTGCACACTCTCACAGCAATATTCAGGGATAGTATGAATGGACAGGTGGATCTGTCAATTCAGTTTATTCCCTTTATCACCCTGGGGAGTAACTCCAGGCAGGCAGTTCTTCAACTGCCCGAATTCAATAGATGTCAGCTCACTCTTGGGAATATAAAGCCATTCCTTTGACATATACATCCGGTTTGAAGGACAGTTTCCTTTTAGCCTCATGTTCTACCGACAACATGGATGTGAACCATTCCTCCACGTGAAATAGTCCCCCCTCATATTTGCCTGTAGAGATCTCACTGTTTCCCAGGGGTTTGAAGTTGTATGATATAATAGTCCTGTGCAGCTCAGACTACAGCTGTGCTCTGCACCAGGAATTCGTTTCAAAAACATCCACAAAAAAAGCAGTCTGGCATGTTCTTCTGGGTACCAAATAAGGCCTGAGGAGACAAGAATCTAAAGGAGGAAACTTCAAAAGATAAAGTGTACTGGGAGGGATTCTTGCTGTGCCCCACCTCTCCAGCTGCAGCAGCAGCCCGGTTTGCTCAGTGACAGTGCTTAAGGGGAGCGGCAGTGTGAAACACAGGCTTTGTTCGGGGTATACATGTTGTCTGGCAGGGGACGCCGCTAGCAGACAGGAGGTAGTCACAGAAAAGCAAGCTCGAAGCTAAGCAGCAGCTAGTCAGCCATCACATGTCAGCATGGGAGCAGCGCGTCAGAAGATGCTTCCAGTTCTTGCATTTGCAGCCTCCAGCCCTGGTAGCACATTTAACTGCTCCCCACAACTACTTACCAGTGGGACCAAGGGCCAAGCCTGCTCTCCTTCCGCTCCAGCATTGAGTGAGGGGCTTTCTGGCTCTTCTTTTTGCAAACTTAACGTTTGGGTTCTTTTTGCGTGTGAGATTTTTTTTTCATGGACTGAGTATCTGATTTAAAGTTAAATCAAGGCAGACTGTCTCTCCTTTTCTGGCACAATGCCTCACCTTTCAACTTACGGCCAGGTTGGCTTGCTCTTTATTTTCAGGCTGGAGCGGCCTTTTAAACAGATTCTTGTCCCGGTTTGAAGTAAAACCGAACCAATTTTCTGTTCTGTAACTTTACATCCTAGCTAGGCCTCCTCTAACTGTCTGAAATTAACGGCATATTGTGGAGAAAACTGCTCGTTCTCAGAATGATAAGACCAGTGTTTGTGCTCCATGCCAAGGAATGGTATGCAGGGAGGCCCTTGCTTATACTTATTGCCATAACAACCAAGGTCAGCCAATTTCGTTATTTGCCCCCTTAGAGGGTCGGAAACGGAAAAAACGTAGAGGGGTCACATCGGTGGGGAGGAGTGGACAGGACAGGTGACCCAAACCTGACCAACTGGGGTATTCCATCCCATCTGCCCCATGCTCAGTATAAAGGCTGAGGGATCAAAGGGTCAGCCCTCTTTCCTGCGATGGCCGACGTCCAGAGAGGACTCTGTCTGTTCATCTGCCTTTGATCCCGATCCGTGTGTTCCTGACTCCAGAGCTGGAATCCAGTTCCCATTCGTCACAGAGTCCAGTCTGGGACTTCCCCAGTGCCTGCTGGTGATGTGACTGTCATCCTGGGAACTTGATACGGTTTTGTATATATTGTATCTATTTCATTATTTTTCTTCTTTATTTTTATTTTAATATTAATTCTTCATTAAAGTAGTTTAGTTCATTCTAAACTTCTGAATCTCCTTATCTCTTTCTCCTCCTCTCTCCTCTTTTAGGGGGGGGAAGGGGGGGGAAGGGCCATCTGCCGGTTCGGTTTTGGTAAATTCAGCCAAAACCACGACAATTCTTTATAAATTGTTTGAAATATCTGAATGTTAAATGTCTCTCCTTCAGAAGGGATTGTGGCACTCTGCACTTTTTCCCTTGTGCAGGGGGGTGTCAGCACTAGAGGGGAACTGGCTACGTGTCACTCAAATCTGCTCTTAGGCTTAAAGTGTTTGTGTAGGTCTCATGTGCAGACAGGCAGAATATGGTGTGGCTCATGACACGCGCTGGCACCGGTAGCACTGTGGATGCAAGTCCAATGTGTGTTAAGCTCAGGGCAAGTATAGCATGAATGTTTTTTCCTACAGTGGCTCTGTAACAGCCTGCAAAATTAAAACCCTACCGTCAAAATAACTATAGAAAATATTTTACAGGTAATGCATGGTGATATAAATCCCATCAACTATGGTTTTGAACTGAAAGAGGGTAGATTTAGCTTAGATATTAGGAAGAAATTTTTCACTATGAGGGTGGTTAGACACGGGAACAGGTTGCCCGAAGAAGTTGTGGAGGCCCCATCCCTGGAAGTGTTCAAGGCCAGCTTGGAAATTCAGGAGGGAACATAAGCCAAAAAATTACTAAAAATACTGAGGTAATTTTGGACATGGTTGCAGGGTGCAGTCCTTGTCTTCCCCTAATAATAATTCCTAATAATGTTCAAGGCCAGGTTGGATGGGGCTTTGAGGAACCTGATCTAGTGGGAGGTGTCCCTGCCCATGGCAGGGGGGTTGGAACTAGATCATCTTTATGGTCCCTTCCAACCCGAACTATTCTATGATTCTATGAACCACCCTCTATTGGCTCCCAGTGTTCAAGGTCAGGTCTGATATGGTGCAGCTGTGTAACCGTGGATCAGGCTCCTCTGAAAACAGCTGTATTGTAAGAAAGACCTGAAGAAGGAAAAAAAGCAACATCTTGGAGGGTAGGAGGGAAGGCTGCAGAAAAGGATTATACAGAAAGATAACCATCTTGTAATCACAAACTGGTCAGAGCATGTAGAGCCTGCTGGTGCACTCCAGGCACTCACACACCCTTCAACCAAGACATGTCTGCTGGACAAAAGGACACCATGACTTTGGGAATGTGGCTGATGTGGGTAACACATCAGTGGGTAACACCCACCGGCACGGATAGGTTGGATTTGCCTACCCCAAATGACTGCAAAACAACCAGTACTAGTGTAGAGCTACTGTGGCAAAGGCAAACCTCTTTTCCAACCAGTAATGATCACCAGAAGGTAAAATGTCAGCATGGAAAGATGGGTGCTAGTTTTCAGGACAGAATATGAAATTCAGTTGTCCAGATTCTACAGTTTCATACTCACGATTTTGTACTCACTCTCTAATGTAGGACAATGTAATCCTATCTCCCCTTTCCTCAGCCCAAAACCTCCTGTCTGTATGAAAGGGATTAGCTTAAATCGTGAACATCACGCAACCAGCTGCCTGAGGGAACTATTGGGAAACCTCCATGCTCTGCTGGTCAGGAAGCACTAATTGCTTTAACGTGGCATGACCAATTAATTCAAGTAAGAGTTCACCTAGTCCTGCAACAGACCTCCTCACTGTGGGCTCTCAAGCAGAACCACAGAAGACAGCACATTTCTGCAACACGCACCAAGTAGTTTAGTATGTTAAAATAGAAGAACTCACCCCCCCGAAATTTCAGTTTGAGAGGTGAAGTTCTGGTAATTGAGTCTTGTTCCTGGCCCACGTACTACAAAGAGCAAACCATTCCCAGTAGAAGAGAGGGTGTGTTACACCATGCAGTTTGTTGCAATACACGATAATAACACTGTCCATTATAATCTGAACATGATGCCTTTTCAAAAGCAGGCTGAGGTTTTCAGTCTTATAAAAAATCAGCCACAGTTTGTTTAGCAATTTGAGTATGCTTTAGCTGTTATAACAGTAGGATTTCCCCTTGTAGCTGCTGAGCAGATTCGCTATAATGAGAAGAAATAACTCTGCTCCCAAGGAAGAGTCGCTCAAAAGCTGAGCTTGTGCAGAACAAGGCATATTCAGCTCTGCTTATTGTTCAAACTGAAGAGATTTTGTAAGACTCAGCTAAATGCACGCACCAGTTGTAACCAACTACAATTGGAGCCTGCTTTTAGGCTCCTGACTTTGCAAATGTTAGCTATTTAACTGAGCAGCAAGATAAATGGCTAGAGCGCAGCCCTGAGGAGAAGGACTTGGGGGTGTTGGTGGATGAGAAGCTCAACATGAGCTGGCAGTGCGCCCTGCAGGTGTGTGGCCAGCAGGTCACGGGAGGTGATTCTACCCCTCTACTCTGCGCTCGTGAGACCCCACCTGGAATACTGTGTCCAGCTTTGGAGTCCTCAACACAGGAAGCACATGGAACTGTTGGAACGGGTCCAGCAGAGGGCCACGAAGATGATCAGAGGGATGGAGCACCCCTCCAGTGAAGACAGGCTGAGAGAGCTGGGGTTGTTCAGCCTGGAGAAGAGAAGGCTCCAGGGAGACCTCATAGCAGCCTTCCAATATCTGAAGGGAGCCTACAGGAGAGCCGGAGAGGGACTCTTTGTCAGGAAGTGTAGTGACAGGACAAGGGGTAATGGTTTTAAATTGGAAGAAGGGAGATTTAGATTAGATATTAGGAAGAAATTCTTTATTGTGAGGGCGGTGAAGCACTGGAGCAGGTTGCCCGAGGAAGTTGTGGATGCCCCATCCCTGGAAGTGTTCAAGGCCAGGCTGGATGGGGCTTTGAGCAACCTGCTCTAGTGGGAGGTGTCCCTGCCCATGGCACAGGGGTTGGAACTTGATGATCTTTATAGTCCCTTCCAACTCTAACCATTCTATGATTCTATGAAATATTTCTGAGGCTTACAGGTTATTCTGGTAATCGTAGAAGAGGAATCACAGTTGAGAGGACTTTAAAATCAGGGAAATAGGCAGGAAAAATGCTAAATCAAGAAAGTGCCAATAATATTGATAATGATTAAAAAAATAGACTGCAAATACTAAAGCCTTTGTTTACTCCACTGAAATTAGGAATATAACTGAGGTGTCTGTGTTAGACAATTATGAAACCTGGGATCTCTGTATAGCAAGCAAAGAGCAAGAAAGATCCCAAGACCAGTCAGACCTGAAAAGGTCTGAATGACCTCTGGAGACCTCTCTCCCTCTCTAATTGTTATATAGATAACTTAAGGTAATTGTCTAGGCACTACCTTAGGTTAGATGCCTAAAAATAAGAGAAAGTCCCGTTCTCAAAAGGATAGATAATAGGTAACAGGTAATTAGATCAGACCCAACCACGCTGAGGGGCAGAAGTAGCATATCTGTTGCTGGAATTCAGTAATGATTGCATAATGTTAACTACAGTCTAAAGGACTTTTAATCTCTTTGTCTGGAAAAACACTGTTTGCTTAACACAGCCATTTGATACCACAAATAGCAGCAATTTAGTGTTTTCCTCTATGCAAGCCAAAAACAATTATACTGAAGCAGCTAATAATACCCCTGCACAGATTGTTTCAAATTTTTTTCGCTTGAACTATTTTTTAACTTAAAGCTGGATCTCAGGCATCAGGTTGAGAAAGCTCCAGTGTGAAACGTGTTCAGATGAGATTCAACTAAATTAGTAAACATTTAGATCCTGCTGCAATAGCATACGGATCTGTCTTATTTTTCTTTATTCCTAGAACAACAAAATCTTAATCTTGAATTTTGTTTCTAAAGCTCCTATGAATTATCTATGAAACTCCAGGCATTCTCGAAGATAAGGTGCAGAAATACAAAATTTTGTGCACATTTTAGTAAAACAGTTGCTTTCTCAACTTACTTGGAATTTCAATGTTTAATAGATTGCCTCAAGAGTGAACAGCTTGACCCAAGAATCAATGTTTGGATACACATGGAATTTAATACTGTATTCTTTGCCCCGGATCAGTAAAATACCACTTAAACTTCCTTCTTCAAAACAATTGTGAGGGAGGATGCTTTGAAGCTTATTATGAGTCTTATATCCTATAAAATTCTGAAAAACTGACTTTTCCTGCATGACTCAGAAATGTATTCTTTTTTCTTGCATGTACAGGATCAGCAGTAAATGCAATAATCATATATGAATATAATTCCTTGTCTGGGAGGAGTCTTCAGTCTAATATTTAAAAGACTGATTTGGGTTTTTTTCTTAACTGTATACTAGTAAACTTTGGTCTGAAATGAAAGTACATCAAAACAAACATTCAGCAAAACACAGCTAAAGGTTTGTCCCCATAAACTTAGAAAATAAATGCAGTTCAATGATTAAATGCCTGTAAGAATGTCAAAATTAATTTTATTTCATCTTTTTTATAGTTTCTTAATTTCAAAGAATAGGAATACACAGAACTTTTATTCCGGTTTTGGCTTATTTGCTACATATACAGTACTACTTTGAAATTCCTTCTTTCTCTGCCTGAACCGATAGCATTTGTAGAATCCACCCTGTACGGCAGACCACTGTCTGCAGCACAGAAGGGATTTTGAGGAAACACTATTCTATGATTCTAGTATTGTCAATGCACTGTGAGTGGAGAAACTTGAAATTCAGGACTGAGGAAGTGCTCTTGTGGTGCACAAGGGGCAATCTTTTTTTTTTATTCTGTGTTTGTCAAGAGCGATAAAATGAATTGTGACATCCTTTCAGATGTTTGGCACACTACATTGGTGGCTTGCCTCCACATGTTATTTTTCTTTTAATTTTCCACTGTCTGAAAAAAATCTTATATTAACGCCTGAATTAGCATATTTCTAAGAATATTGAATAGCGCGTGTGTAACTCATAATAAAGTACTCTTTCGTTACACAAGTTTGTACTGAGGAAATGTAAACAATGAATCCTCTTCTTCAATAAATAAAGAACACGGCTTAGATTTTTCTCCCCAAGCGATGGCCCCTTTTTGCTGCTTGATACGTCTGAAGAAGACAGAATTTGATAGCAGCTGCTAAAATAAGAATTCTGCCAACGAGGCCAGAGCAGAAAGAACTCAGATGGTGAAAACTTGTAAAGCTTACACATTCGCCAATAGCTTCTCTGACATCCCCACAAACACTGCAGGACATCAAGATATGAAAGATTCAAATTTATTTTTCCCAGTGTCTTGTGATCTCTTATCCAGCTGTTGTAAACTACAGCAACTGATAGACCACTCAACCACATTTTGGGCCAGAATAATTCCAGTCTGAAAATTAGCCATAGATGTTGGCACCAAAAATAAAAGTCAAGTTCTTTGCAAATCTCCATGTTTCTAATTTAACTGAAAATATCTCTCACCAAACTGTTCTAGTTGTATAATGTCGGTAAATGACATGCAATTGCTTTATACTCTTCCATCTTTTCAGTTTTGTGTCTAACAGCAGAAAATTTTCCACCTATACTGTTCAGCATCAGCAACAGGACAGAGAAATGTTAGGCTTTCTAGGTAACTCTCTGAGAATATCAATGGCATAATAGGACACCTTTTGAGCAGGACACAAGAGAATCTCTATATTTTTATGAAAATATCTTGAAAGACATTAATGGAAATATTTACCATCCATGTCATAAAGACTCAATTACTGAGATTTTATGCAAAAAAATATACCTACAATTCATCCAGTATTATTACCATGTATTAATATAATAGTCAAAGGAAAGTCTGTCTTGTTTTATGAAAAAAGACTAGAAAATGTGTGCTTAATTCACAGTTTTCTGCCTAACTATGTTTTAACAAGCTATTTAAATGTCCAGGTCCTTAAGTTGCCCCTCGCAAAATCATTAGCATAATCAGGCATTTTACAGATGCGCTTTCTAAATAGATATTCAAATCTTACAGTAGTAATGGTAATATAAGAGCTCATATAAAAAGAATTGTAATGTTAAAATGAAGGAAAAACAGGAAACATGCAAAAAAAAAGGGAAAGCATGTACTATAGAATATATATTCTGCTCTATAGAACAATTTTTAGCATAATTTAAATGATTATACTATAGATTCACGATATTTTTCTAATTCTGAAACATTAGCCTTACAGAAGTTCCTTTTGTTTTAGTTCATCCAATGAGGGAAAAAAAAAAAAAGAATTCCATCTTACTAAAATGCTTTCTGCAGCAGTGATGTAATTTGATGCTCTTTTTGGTTTTAACTGTTTACTTAAGTACTCAGTCATAATCATTAAGCACCGTTCCAGAACCGTGGGGAAACCCAAAATGGAGGAAGCTATGGAATCCCTCTCAGAGCTCTCAAACACGCTGGCGAGCAAACCCACTTTCCTCTGGAAAGGAGAGGATTGTGGTTTTCCCAGTTCGATGATGATCACACTTCTCTGACTACTATTCGACCATGCTTTCTAGAGGCAGATCCTTGCAGCTCGTGATTGCACTTCTGAACAAGCAGGAATGTTGCTTTTGGAAAAAATGAGCAATTACTGGCATTTTGAAAAAGTAACTCAGAGGTAGGTAGTTCTTAACTTTCCTCTAACCTTAGCCCTCAGTCCAAGTTTCACACTCTCACCGCACAATAGTCTCAGCGTGATCCTCAGGAAGGAGAAACAGACACTCAGAGTAAAGAGCAGTCAGAACACGACTGTTACCCCATCTGCCTTCATCCTTGGTTCTGAGAAGCTTCTGTTAGATGGGACGTTAAACCCCATTATATGCCTCAGACTCCATCTCTTTATCATTTCACATGTATTTTGTAATTTGGAGAATCTTCTCAGTGTATAAAGAAATATATGTGGGAGTCTTCATAGAAACATTGGCAGACTTTTATTGCCTTACAGTTTGGCATTCATACTGCTTTTGAAGTATGTTTCCAGATACAGTATATATTTGAAAGTTTCTAAAACAGTACCATATTCTAAAACCTTGGTTTTCTTTAGAAGTTTAGTAGGAGACTAAGATAATGTAAACCATTAACTATTTTTAGAATGCAGTTATAAATACTACTTTATATATTTATATATTAAACCATTATAAAGCAGTAACAAAAGTTCACTTTTTAATTAATTTCCTTCTCAGGAAATAAAATGTAAATTCTTATTTTTCCAGTGCAGAGTGGTTTTTATTTTTTGATATCTTTGTAAAAACTGCATTTTCAAAGCTCCTGGTTTAAAATCCTAACTAATCATGACACAGAATTAGTCTATTTATGGCTACAAAAAGCAAGCCTTGTTCTCATTATGCAGTAAGTACTAGCTGTTTATAGATCTGACAGTTTGTTGGAAGTGATCCAAACCTATAGTGCTATTATTCCTTAGCAAAATTTAAACAGCTGTAGTCATGTAATTCAAAACCCTGGAAGTCTGCTGCAGCGCTTGTTCAACTTCAGTATACCATGAATGCAGGATGCAGCCAGTCATATAAAGGATTCTCTTCTTCACAGAATGAAAGAAAGACGTGAACTACAAACCCGGATGCAACCTGAAAGGTCCACATAGATGAGCTTGTGACAGCCTTTTCCAGAGCCCAGGTACCGTAAACCTTTGTCTCTGAATTTTCTGCAGTGAGCTAAATTCAGATACTGTAAACTGGGGAAGCTGCTTTGCAAAAGAACAAAAAAAAATAGAGAGAAATTATTACAAGGCTATGTTACAGAATCAAAAGAACCTAAAATACCATAGTTAAAGTATTTGGAAACTTACTGTAAAGAAAAGATATTCTATATGAAATAGAATTATCTCCTTGCTGAGGTTTGAAAGTCCCTTTCTTTTGCTGTACTTTTTCCTCTGCTCTTTGTATTGCAAATTCCTGGGTAATAGCACTATCACACGATATATTTCACCATAAGAAAACAGTATCATTTTAAAGTTATCTCAAATAACTGTAAGAGCATACTTTTTTAATTAACTGGGATTTTTGTGTGCATACTTTGAAAGCAAATAGACTTTTCAGTATGAGTTTGCTGGACTGTCTTTGCCATTGATTTTACAAGCAGTGCCTGCTGGAAATGAAAACCAGGACTCTAGCAAAAGACGTTAAAAGCATAAATATACAGTCAGAGCTTCTCAAGTCATATAATTATTTACAAGAGTACTATTAAAAGTATTTGAAAAATTGAAAGAGATACAAAAGGGAATTATCCAAAAATGAATCATCCAATGTTAGATTGTGATCAATTCTTTTGGAAAACATTTCTTTATATTAAACATTAGTTAAAAGAAAGAAAACTATATAAGTGGAAAATATTAATCAACAGCACTCTGTAAAAGCAAGAATCTATACTCTGAATATACTTAAGTGTCTATCTGCAGCTTTGGTTTATAACATACTGAAAACTATTCATTTTACTGAACTACATTTCTAACTGGAATAAATAACAATTGCCACAAGCACCACGAATGAAGGCACACAGAAAATCGAAACCTAGAATTAGGACCTACTGGTCTGGTAGACATTTAGTTGTAGGGATATAGTCATGCAGTTCTGCGAGTCAGCAAAAGTAGGCATTTTGGAGAAAGATGGGAACACCCACTGAGGAGCTGACTGCTTAAGGAGTGGCATACATTTTTGGAACTGACTTAATACTTTCAATATAGAGTAGGGAAACATGCTAACTTGAACTGAATGCCAAAAAAAAGAGATAGGAAGCTGGAAAAGAATGTTATTCTATAAAAAGGGATCATAGAAAAATAGTAAGAAATTGAACATAACATTACATTTCATGAAAAAAAAAATCTAACAAGAACCAAGACACACAATGTGCAACAGAACCAGATATTAGAATATAAGGTCACGTGTTTGTAGTGTGTTTTTTTTTTTAAAGGAAACACTTAATTCATATTAAATACAGAAATGTATCCTTCTTTGTAGAAGCATAAGCCTCTTTGCATTTTAGTGACATATTCCACAGAAATGAGGGGGTAAAATCAAACTCAGAGAGAGTACACTTCCAAAGTTATCTGACAAAATAGATCACAAATTAAGAGTCTGGGATTTATACTCTGGTAGTCCTGAGACTTTTAAAAGTATAAGTTGCTGCAATGTTGCACAGATACAGGGAGGCCTTTCTTATTGTATTTTGAAGACTGTGATCAAAACCTTCCAATACTTTTGAAGAGGCACTGATTTTCTTTACAGGTCATGTGACCCATTTTTATGAGCCAGGAATTTTAGCACATGCCTTCTTCTAGCACATGCCATTTTTAAAGGGACAGCTTTCTTAAAACTTAGGCTTGAGCACACAGACTACAAAAAATCCTTGTTTTCTGTTATAGACAAATTCTGCAGGAATTCTGTCATACCGGTTTTTCAATTAATTTAAATTCATTAAGCTTCTGACACTTATTCCTGATAGGCAATATTCATGTATGCCATATGCAACAGAACTTTTGAGAGGGAAATTGTAGCTGATTATCTGTATTGTGTAATATGGAGGTCAAAATGTTTGTATGGAACAGCAGGAGAGAATCAAAAATGACCCAACAGTTTTGAGCACGCTCAGCCTACACTTCACTTGTTCCTTGATCCAGTAACGGACATCTGATATACAACAGCCAAATTCACATGCAGTGTTATGAGATGCAATACTGCCACCTCTGAGAACTTTGTATTAGTTACCTCACACATAGGACCTGCGGTGAGCTGACGCCTTTGGGATGGCTTGTAAAATGTTTATGAAATTTGTCTGCTATCAAAATCTTCACAGGACAGCAACTTTTCACACATCCTCATAATCTCAGAAACAATGAGCTTTGCTTTTTGTTCAAAAATTGACAATAAAAACAGTGGTATCTTATGGTTTTAAATGAGAATTATCACGTGTGACTGGGAAAATTTCTTATTAACGAGGTACAAGTTAACTGCAAAATATGTTTTGTCAGTGGAGATTTTTTTTTTTTTTTTTTTTTAAATGTTGATGCATTGAAAGCTTCACCTGCTCTGGAGAATTCTTTCTTGGGTACGTGCTATTTACACATCAAAAGAAATGAACGGTTCTAACTTTTGGTGGCAACAGCATGCTCAGGTAACCGGAATAACATACGCTGAGATTAGCTATAGAACAGCTGTTCCAAACTTCCACATAAATATATGGAAATGTAAAAAGACAAAATATCAGCCAACATGGAGAAAACACAGGTTATGATAAAAATAATACTGATGAAGAGATGAGCGCTAAGACTGGAGACGCTAAATGCAAAACTTTGCCAAAACAAATGTTAGTTTTATAAGGATATGGCATTATAGATTAAGAGAATACAGAGAAATTATCCGAGCAGCCATGGACCAGGTTAGGCAAGCTAAATCCCAGATAGAATTAAATCTGGCCAGGAACATCAAGAGCAACAAGAAAAACTTATATAGGTATGTTAGTAATAAAAGGAACACTAGAGAAGATAAGAGGCTCTCTCCAGAAGGAAACAGGGGACCTGGTCATCAGGATACGGAGAAGGCTGAAGTACTCAATGACTTTTTTTACTTCAGTCTTCACCGGAAAGGGTTCTAACCATATCGCCCAACTTGCAGAAGGCAAAGGCAGGGGCTATGAGAATGAAGAACAGCTCACAATATGTGAAGATCAACCACAAGACCAGCTGGGTGGAGAATATCAGAGCAGTCCTGAAGAGAAGGACTTGGGAGTGTTTGTTGATGAGAGGCTCGACACAAGCCGGCAACGGGCACTTGCAGCCCAGAAGCCCAACTGTATCCTGGGTTGCATCAGAAGAAGCCTGGCCAGCAGGTTGGGGGAGGTAATTCTCCCCCTCTACTCTGCTCTGGTGAGACCCCACTTGGAGTACTGTGTCCAACTTTGGAGTTCTCAGCACAAGAAGGACATGGACCTGTTGGAAAGCGTCCAGAGGAAGGCCATGAAGATGATCAGAGGGATGGAGCACCTCTCCTATGAGGACAGGCGGAGAGAGTTGGGATTGTACAACCTGGAGAAGAGAAGGCTCTGGGGAGACCTTATAGCAGCCTTCCAGTACCTGAAGGGGGCCTACAAGAAAGCTGCAGAGGGACTTTTTACAAGGGCATGTAGTGACAGGACAAGGGGTAATGGCTTCAAACTGGAAGAGGGGAGATTTAGATTAGATACCAGAAAGAAATTCTTTACTGTGAGGGTGGTGAGACACTGGAACAGGTTGCCCAGGGAAGTTGTGGATGCCCCTTCCCTGGAAGTGTTCAAGACCAGGCTGGATGGGGCTTTGAGCAACCTGCTCTAGTGGGAGGTGTCCCTGCCCACGGCAGGGGGGTTGAAACTAGGTGATCTTTAAGGTCCCTTCCAGCCTAAACCATTCTATGATTCTATGATTCCACGCTACTGAAAGCAGCTACTCATGGTGGTATTATGGCTGACTATAATTTAATTAGCAGACAGAATGTAATAATAGAAATAAAATGCCAGTTCAGATCCTGGAGGTGGAAAAGAAAAGGAAAGAATATTAGCATAATTATTTATTGCCTTTCCTCCCCCCAAGTTCTTTTTTCTGTTTCCGAGCTCTCCTGGATATAATGAGCTATCACGTTAGCAGAACAATGAACAGTTCAAAACAACATAGAAGATCCCAGTTATGATTCAAGTTATTAAAACACACGATCAATTTACACTGACTGGCATATAGCTGCCAAAAAGTAACAAATAAAGTTTCGTTTTTTCATGTAATGGACAAAGTCGTCAATGTAAACACTCATTCACACTGTGAACTAACAGAATCTGAATGCAGATAGACAGCTGGCAACTGCAGGAACAAAGTGGAGAAACCAATCAATGTCTTGCAAAGGTACCATTAACAACTGGCCACACGGCTTAGGGGAACGCAGTAGCACACACAGACCAGACTGTTCCATCTGTCTAATGAGTAAGAACTGCACAAATGCTGAGAATGCCCAACAGTCAAGATGTGGATCTACCAATTTAAAAGTTCTATCAAGAACTTCACCTGATATTAGTTGATTTATTGTGCCACCTTTCCTCCAGATAAAACAAGTTTTTTGAGCCCAAAACAATGGAGGTTTAGAAACAGAACATCTGTGCGATGATCTGCACTCCAGATTGGGATTCAATACCTTCCAAGGTGCTAAGGTCAAAAAAGACTGAGCATAACATAAAGTTGTCCACATTCATACAGAAGAAGTACGTAAGTAGTTAAGCCAAACAGTGAAGAATTAAAAAAAAAAGTTTCAGAAGGAATGATACTGAGTAGCAAAAGTAGGAAATTTTTGAGACAGAAAAAAGGGTTAAACCTAAAGGGTTAAAACATTTCTAAGGAAACACAACCTTGGGGCCAAACTTCACTAAAAATGAAGGAAAAGGGCAGTGAACAGGAGTACTGTGGGAAATTCAGGAGGGAACATAAGCCAAAAAATTACTAAAAATACGGAGGCAATTTTGGACATGGTTGCAGGGAGCAGTCCTTGTCTTCCCCTAATAATAATTCCTAATAGTGTTTAAGGCCAGGTTAGATGAGGCTTTGAGCAACTGGTCTAGTGGAAGCTGTCCCTGCCCATGGCAGGAGGGTTGGAACTCGATGATCTTTAAGGTCCCTTCCAACTTATATCATTCTATGAATCTATGATTCTATAATGACTATATTTGACTTTCTTGGAAAGGCAAAAGCTCCCGGCTTACCTCTCTGTACTCTCCTTCCTCAGGCGGCCAGACACAGAAGTGGTTTGAAGCAGGCCGCAGCCAGGACCTGCAGGTTCCCTTTGCACTCTGCCCACACTCTGACGACACAGAGCCTCATAGGCTCTTGCAAAATGTTATTTTTGGGTCCTTTTCAGAGCAGTCCAGCCAGCTTTGTCTACCTGACACGGGCCATAACACTCGATTGTAGCAGGGCTAGTTATGATAAATTGGGGCTCAACCTGAACACAAGTCCACACTTCAGCGCAGTCTAAAACTGGGGGTTTGAGAGAGACTGGATGACTTTCCCTGGTCGGGCTCTGTATGTGTTCCAGTGGGTCAACACCCAGAAAGCTGGAAAATAACAGCTTCAAGCTCCTCTTTCAAGCTCATCTTCCAAGATGAACTTAAATACAAAGAAGATTCAGCCTGATGCCATTTTCCTAAATACATGAAAGCCTTCTAACAAAGATCAGTTAGAAATTGGTCCATATAGTTTCCCATGTTTAATCAAAATGAATAACAGTAGATCAGAGCCAGTAAAAGCAACCAAAAAAAAAAAAGGTAGGATGTTAAATCTTCAAAGTATTTGTGAAGTCCCAAGTAGTGTGATGATTGAGTACTTGACTGAACGCTGCATATTATTAACAAGCCTCCATGAAAATGCCTGTTCCATCTGTTCTAATGTTTTACTTTTCTTCCAACGCAGGGATCCCACACACCCCAGCTGTGCCTCCTCAGATCTGTACAACACTGAATAAGACTGTCCAAAATTTTCAACTGTTCCAGCTGTCACAGAAAATAACTGGGGAGAGCTGAATGTCAGGATGCAAGTAGTTACTATTATACTACTACTTCTTCTTTGTAAAGCATCTGACTGTAGGAAGACAAGGAATAGGAGTTTGAGAAACAATGAAAGAGAAAACATTTTAAGGAGAGCATCTAGCACTGTTAAGCGCAATGCCCAAGGCCTTCCATGTGATATATACACTTATCTTCATGAGAAATACCTAGATTGTCAGGAAAGAAAATTGATTTTTGTGGCACCTGATTGGCCAGAGGATTTAAAACACATGCTGCTAGCAAGAAACAGGATTCGTAAATTGAAGAATAATATGTTTTCCAAGTATAAAGCACTGAAAAGTCTGGATTTACAACAGAATGATATATCAAAAATTGAGAGCGAGGCTTTTTTTGGTTTGAATAAACTTACCACACTCTTACTCCAGCATAACCAAATTAAGAGTTTATCCGAAGAGATTTTTATTTATACGCCCAGTCTAAACTACCTACGTCTTTATGATAATCCCTGGCATTGCAACTGTGAACTAGAAACTCTTATTACAATGCTTCAGGTTCCAACAAATAGGAATTTGGGAAATTATGCCAAGTGTGTGCACCCAATAGAACTGAAAAATCAAAAGCTAAAGCAGATAAAAGCTGAACAGCTATGTAGTGAAGAGGACAGGCAGGACCCCCAGAACATAAAACAGGATAAGCCTGAAGCTGTCAAACCAGAATTGGATTCCTCTTTGTGCCACATGTATGTGTTTCCTGTACCAACTCTGAACTGCAGAAGAAAAGGTTTGTATCCGTCCTTATAACTGAATTAATGATTTTAATATTCTTGCTCCCTTACTACATTTATTCACATATCACTTACAGCAAATTAATGCAGTACAAATACTTGCTTTACTTACTTTAACTAATACTGTTAATTGTTTTTCTCCCATTAACTACAAGCAACAAGTAGGAATTCTTTCTGCATTTTACCCCTACTCTGCAGCCCCAGTTCCACAGATATTCTTTAGTGCTCTAGTATGAGATAACCAACAAAAATCAACAGGAATAAAATTAAGCACCTACTTAAATTACTGAATGACCAGCACCTCACTAGTCCAATTTTACAGCTATACACATACCAATTGGTCAAATTACAGCTGTGTTGAAACTGTTGTATTGATAGAGAGAAGCACAGAGTGTCTTTTCTTCTTTCCAGTGTACAAACAACAAAGATAGCAACAGCTTTGACAGAAGCTAGCTGTGAAGCAGGACTGGAGGAGCCAGCTGTGCTGACAATGCCCAAAGGATGCTGATTGCAAAGGAGGGCCATTGCGTCCTCACATTTTCTGTGCAAGATTTCTTCTACTAAGGGAAGAAATTGCATTTTGTTCATAAAGAAATACCTCCTCTTTGTTCTTCCTCCCAGCACCCAGCAAACATTTCAAAGTTGAAGGGCCTTCAAGAAATGTTTTTCAGACACTTGGAACCATTCCATTCCTAAATCCTTCTCAGGCTCCAAAAAGCCACAGTTAAGCCTTAAGGGTAAACCAGCTGGGACATATATCAACACAAAAGTGCACATTTATTCATGCTTTATATTTCCCATATTTTATCCCATGATGAAACAAAGCAAACAACAAAACGATTCAGAAAAGAGTCATTCTTTAACATTACAAATCTGGAAAAAAAAAGCATTACTAGAAGTAGCCAAAATTGGGAGGATTTTTTTTCCCAACTTTTGTGAAGCATGACCTGCAGTATCAGATCCCTGCAGGATGTTTTGCCCGCTTCTACCTTACAGTGTGTTTGCTAAACCTCTATTTGCTCTAACACTGACTTAAATTTATGTAACAGCTCTGTGTGCCCTTATTCTTGGACCTTAATGCCAGACATAAGCTCAGAAGTCAGTATAAGGAGCCAATACCTAAATATAAAGAATTAATGATTTCAGTATTTGATTACATAGTTTATCTACTATGTACGTTATAAAAAATGGTCTACATTTTGGTCTACATCCAAGGCCAGGCTGGATGGGGCTTTGAGCAACCTGCTCTAGTGGGACATATC
The DNA here is from genome assembly GCF_964106895.1 of Numenius arquata. Classification (NCBI taxonomy): domain Eukaryota; kingdom Metazoa; phylum Chordata; class Aves; order Charadriiformes; family Scolopacidae; genus Numenius; species Numenius arquata. Next base: position 118,717,646 of record NC_133577.1, on the reverse strand, counting down.
CCTGCCCATTGCAGGGGGGATGGAACTCGATGATCTTTAAGGTCCTTTCCAACCTAAACCATTCTTTGATTCTATAATTCTACATTTTTACTTTTTTCCGCCTATTAGTAATTTATTCTTTTTACTGGCTAACATTTATTAATTTCTTAATATTGACCTACCTTACTTTCCCTGTAAATAGGACCTTAATTCTTACATTACAGATTACAATCTTAATTATCCTTCATAGGATCTTAGTTATGTCATTATTACCTTATGCCTCCTGTAAACTGCAACAAATATATATATTATAATCTTAATATAAGAAAAGACAGCCTTTCTAGCTCTCCCCATTTAGTTGTATCAATGAGATGAGCTGAATACATTAATATAATCAAAAACTTTTGGCAAGAAAAATGTTACTTTTTTCTCTAAGTTCATAGAAACGCTCTATGTGGTCAGCTTTTTATGGCAGTTTCACAGGCTTTTACAGTATTTAAAAAAAATGGTTTATTATCTTTAGTACTAATAATGAAGGAATAAAGTTACTTCAATCTCTACATGAGTGCACTAGAGGGTACAGGGACTCCCTCCTTCAGGTCAAGAACTTAGCATATCACTCCAGGACTTCCTGAATGTCTACCATGGACACATGAGTATGCTCAATATTTTTTAGGAAGTATCAGATCTACTGTGCATATGCTTGACAGCTGGATGCAGATATGCCATGGACATTTGGGATTTCTGGACATATGGTAATCTTTGATGAAAGCATTGTACTTGCTGCCTTTGCATATGATTACTGTGCAGCAGATGCACAATTTCATTGGAATTTTCCTCAGAAATAGGAGTATAATGGACCCAAAAACCTGAGAAAACATAAAAATATCTCTAAACACATGAACAAGATTTTAGAGTAGGAAAAAAGGTGCATCAGTTCCCAAACCAGCAAGATGACATGAAAAGCTGCCATCCATTATTCCTTTACAATGGAGGGGATGGAGTGACGAGCAGCATACCAGTACTATGTATCTCTGAGGAGATACGCCAACAGGTCAGCAGCTTTCGGTCAGAAAGCTCATGGAAGAAACATCTTAAAAATACATATAACCATGTATATGTTCTCCTTTTTGAAGAACTTCTTATATATATCTCATCAGATCAGTGATACACCAGATCTTTCAGTACTTGAGAATGAAAGTATCCTATGCCCTTGATTCTGTTTTACCAAGAAGAGCAACAAAAGTTGGATGCAAAAGTAACTTCTGTTTGCTTTTCTGCAAAATAATTTGTATTTGCAAGAGCAGTTGAAAAAAATCTGCTTTCTAGTACTGCCAAACTCTCGAAGTCTCTAAATTAATGTATTATTTGCATTCATTAGATCATAAGTAGGCTCTGAAACTTTGACATCTGCACAAGCAGGAAGCACTCCAACCAGAGTAGACTGGAGTACTTAAAATATTTATGTCTTTATAATACCAAAGCTCTGCTCAAAATCAGATATAAGGCAGGAAGTCTCTGATCTGTTGCTTTAGTCTCAAGAATACCTGATGCATTAGACATCCTCAGAACTTCAGAAGTACACTGACAAGACAAATTCAGCACAAATCCAGAGACTACTTGCTTTCATTCAAAGATGGTCAAGTAAAAGATAGCACTCATTTTCTTGTAATAACAGCCCAGGATGAGAACACTCATTGAGTGAACATAATCCTGGAGATTATTTTTATTAACATTGTCCTGAGAGGATTCAAACCACAGTTTGTACTTCTCAAGAATGTGCCCTTACTACTGGACTAGAAGTTATTCTTTCTGTAACTCTTTTGCAAGGAAGACTGTAAGAGCACGTACGGAGCTGCCTGAGAGGTGCTCAGCTACTTTGGTAACGCCAACGGTACAGGTAGGATGGAGAAGCGGACAGACAGAATGCCACTGTGCTGTCTGGACATGTAACAGCTGTAGGTATTGGTACAAATATAAAGACTTAAATGTTACTGAAACACGACATAACTGTAATAACAACTATAATTATGTCTACTACTATAAATACTATAACAACTAGCATTTTTACTGATGATAAAATTTAGAACATCTTACTTTTTGGCAACATGAAACAAATGATGTAAGACAACACACCACGGTTTCATTATGGAAGATGTTCACATACCAATTAGCATTTTTTATATACTCTGGTTTCTTTTCTTTAAATGATCAAGCCCTTCACACATACTTTTTATTAGTATAGTGTCTTCACTACCTACCCTGTCCCTATGCAAATGCATAGTACAGTTCTATTAAAATAAAAATATAGAACACAGAAAGAGGCTTTACTATAAGCACTAGTGAAGAGAGCAATTTCCACATGAAATGTAAAGATAAAAGTGAAAAAAGCAATGGAATTCAGAGGTTGAAAAAACATGCTGACACTAGTAGCAGGGGTAAAAAAATGAGAAACTAGGCTAGACTGACAACACTCTGTGTGGTACGCAACTGTAATACCACAAGCAGCAAAAACAGTCTAAAGCTGACGCTAGTTATGTCTTTTTCATTTTTTAAGATTTAAAGAAAGTTCCGGGTAACATACCTCCTGATATAGTTAAACTTGATTTGTCCAACAACAAAATTAGACAACTACGAACCAAAGAGTTTGAAGATGTCAGTGAACTGAAGATATTAAACCTGAACAGTAATGGAATAGCTTACATTGATCCTGGTAAGAATAATTTTAAATATTAATTAAAAAGTGATTTGTTTTTTATTAATTATAAACTTTGATGATTTATCAGATATAAATGTGGGGAAAAAAATAATTAAGAAATCTAGAAGTTGGTGCATATTTTACCTTTTGTACCACCAACTCACACAGTAAAGTTTTGCACTGAAATGTATTCACCGTGGAAGTCAATGAAGAGAGTCTGATTTCAGCTGCCCTTTCTTAATACTAAACCAATCAAGTGCAAAAATTTAATTCTGCAGACTGAAGACTAATCAATTCCCAAAATGCTAAATAGTTGCATGATTTTTTAAATATCTTTACCAAATTTAAGAAAATATGTCATATATGAGGCTGTTTTTAAATTATACTGGACAATAAAGTAATAGACAAACTCTTTGGGGCTAAAAATCACTACATATAATTTGTCTTAAGTTGTATGTTATTAGAAATCAAGTGGCCTTCTTGGGAATTTGCTTATCGCCTATGTGTATTTGGTTTTTAAATGAAAGCAGACACAAGGAGAGAGAGATAGAAAGTATGAAGCAAAATGAGCCTTCTCTAGTAGCATTTTGGAAGTTAAACAGCAGTAGAAAGTGGTAATATCAGTAAAATGCTACTTATGAGGTTTAACATTACACATAGTCAATTTATTTAAATTAAGACTTCTGCCATTAAATGAAACAGTATACTTGCAGAAAGTACAAACTGCTCTTTGAAATGTCATTCCGAAGCATTATTATGAAGGTCCATATTTATTATCTTCTGCATCTTAAAATATAAATTTAAAGGCTGTACACACTCACACAAATACATACATACATACATACAAAAATTACCAGCCCTGCATATTATGTCATAGATAATCAATTTCCATATTTCTACTTCTGTATCATAGCAGTAACAGTAGACTTCTATGAGCAAACCAAGCATTCATGCACCCTCACTGTCCCTATTCTACACTCATGCATGCTCATTAGGTGTTTTATAACTTCACCAGCAGTACAACCCCCCTAATGTCAATATATTTATACCAATATGTCACTTTTCAAGGCACAAGCCATATTTTCAAGTTCAGTGTTTGAAAAGTCTTTTTTGTAGCCTTTTAAAAAAAAAATTAAAATTAATAGAAGTGTAATTATGAAAATGTTTTTCCTTTTGCAGATATGCATGTTTTTTCCTAACTTATCTTTATAAGGTACCAATAACTATTTTTCTTATTGACTAGCTGCTTTCTCAGGCCTCAATAACTTAGAGGAGCTGGATCTATCAAACAACAGCTTGCAGAATTTTGAATATGGAGTACTGGAAGATCTTTACTTTCTGAAAATACTGTGGCTGAGAGACAATCCTTGGAGATGTGATTACAACATTCATTATCTTTTCTACTGGTTGAAGCATCACTACAATGTTCACTACAATGGCCTAGAATGCAAAATGCCTGAGGAATACAAAGGATGGTCTGTTGGAAAATATGTTCGAAGTTATTACGAGGAATGCCCGAAAGACAAGCTTCCCATTTATCCAGAAACTTTTGATCTGGACAAAGAAGATGAGGAATGGGAACGACACAAAGAACAATCAGTTCAAACAGTACAGAAGCACGGTGTAATTGTCACTGTGATAGGCTAATAAGGGAACCCCCCCCCTTTTTTTTTTTTTGGTACATTCAAATATTTGATACTTTGACAAAGAAAAACATGCTGTTTACATTTTTCGTTTATTATACTATTGTTTGTATGACTATCTGATTACAAAGATTCCTGTTTATTGCAGTTAATAATCACTGAATGGCATTAGTTATACAGCCTTTTTCATCAAGTAATTGTTTCTGACAATTTGTTCTGGACATTCTTGTGAAATATTTTGGCAAATATCTGAAACTATGCAGTAGAAATCAATAGACACAAATGTACATAATGTGGTGGGAAGGAGCTGCCTTATATATGAACACAGCTTATGTGTTGAGATGGAACTTGCTGCAGGATTGTGACCAAGACTCATTTTTCTTGAATGTATTGACAGTTCTTTGTATCTACCAGTTTCCTGAAATATTCCCAGAAAACTTTTCTAAGATTTTTGTATCAGCTTCCTGTTGTTTTATTGTATACCAAAAATCAAACTGAAGACTAACCTTAAATACAGCTCTAGAAACACAGAAATGGCAGTTGTTATACTGATCAGGATTCAAACCCAGAAGTTGGGTCCTACTCACTGATTTACCAGTGCTCCTGTTCAGTCTTAATAACTCAGCCTCTGCCTCTTCCGTACCTGAGCTGCCCCAAACCATGAGTAGGCAAGACACGGCTGGTTCCCAACATCCAGCTCCATGTCCTTATATTTGCTTTGTTTGGTTTCTGCAGTAGGCAGAGCTGAAGTCTTTCTAGGAAGCATTTTATGTTGTCATGTTCAGTTTGACAGATTACATGACACCACTTCTAGATGAAGAGGACCACATAAAGACTGCTGTGGTCTGCCTCCAGCATGCCAGTGCCTATCCAAACTGAAGGTAAATACACTTTTGAGCACTCACTGAAAGTGTGGGACATCCTCAAAGTCTGTCCTTCCCCCAGCTTATCTGTAAAATGCACATTATAGTATCTCCTTATCACACAACTGTCTGTGTGAATATACATTCGTTAAAAACTGTGGTTATTCTAACACTAGGGCAACAGAGTCATACAAATACCCCAGCTAAGTAGACAATATTTCTAAAGATAAAATTCCTTGCTACGTAATATACTGGCTAAAAGTTCCTTTACAGAAAAGCTGGTTTTACTGAATGATTATTCTTGGCTTTTACATAATACTTCTGGTTTTTTAATTTCTGGATCAGTTCATAATGATCTAGCAGAACTAGTGCCTCTTAAACACAGATATTATAAACCCTTTTTTACACGTGGAAAGGATAAGTAACTCCCCAAGCTCACATGGTGGACAAGTAGGAAATGCTGGGTTAAAACTTCAGTATTCCCAGCTCAAGCACTAGACCAATCTCCTGCTCTTAGATCAGCAAGAAATACATAAGTGTAGGATAGAGATTCAGGGCCAAAACTTTAACCAAGCTGTTGGCTATCATGGAAGAAGATCTGGAACACTGCAGGGAGAAGATTTGGTCCTTTGAAGGTCTGCACACAGTTACCGCATTTGTGGATTCCTCTGGTGGTTTAGCCACAAGCCCAAAACATCACATATTTTGTTTTAGAAGTGCAATACAAAGCACTCAGCACTTTTGTGCTAACATGAAATAAAAGAACAACAAAAAGAAAAAATTTGGAAATTATTAAGGGTAGTTGGAATGCCAAAGCAAACACATCCTATTATTAACTGCTTTCCTTCATGTCCTCCATTATTCAGATTATAAATACATTTAATGATGCTTCACTGATAAAGAGAATAATTCAGCCATTTCATCTGCAGCATCTTTTAAAAACTTTATAGCAAATACAACAGTATCTGACTCATCCCTGCTCCTGGGAATATCTTAACCATTATCTTAATTATTAAAAGTTAATCCTGAAAAGATGGAATGCAGATGAAAATCCCATTTGGCCAGTAATATTCACTAAATGGGGCATTTTCTAGAAATGTAAAAGTGCTGAAAGAAAAAAAATCTGTCATAAGTAGTAGGCAGCGTTAAGTGAAGTACTCCTCCTCCTCCTCCTCTCAAATTCTGGAGGATTATTTCAGTACAGAACGGAACTACTGGGAATGATTGACGAGGACAGACAATGGAACCACAGCAGAACAGCTGTTATTGGCAGCCCAGCCAATGGAGAAAAGCTGAGTAGGAAAAAATGAATGTATAAACCATCTTAGGTTAATTTCTGCAAAGAGTCAGTGTGAAGAAAAAAACACTAGCTTCAAGTTTGGCTAAAGTCTGGGTAGGAAAAGCAATCCAGGAAAGGAATATGGGATGAAAGCTGGGTGAGAGGTCTCTGATCTCTGTGGTCAGCAGAAGGTTACCAGTTGGAAAAGTTATGGGATAAGACCGAGGACCACAAGCAGTGGCCTAATTGTTGTAAATAATAAGTTTGAAGGCCCTGGGGATTCCTAAACAGATGACAAGATGTCCCTCTTAGGACAAAGGCTAAAACCTGGGTGTTGCAGTGATAAATAGGACAATTGTTCAGTACAAGCCAGCGTTAAGGGGGAAAGGATGTGTTCACTCAGGTTCTCAAACAGTAGCAGCAGAAAGTGTTGCATCTGCTAAAGGTTCACGGGGGATGATAAGCTGAACATGCTGCCTATATCTAACAGCACAAGATGTTTGGTGACAGCTATTAAGTGTGAAATCTGTGAGGGACAAGTCAAGAAGGACACTCTAGAGGAACATGGTTCAACAACTATTCTGCAAATAAACGTTTCAGTGTGAACTTGCGAAATCAGTGTCATCTCAGAAGCTCTATGAAAGAAACACTGCAATAACACTAAAACGAAATTCAATACTTAAGAGCGAATCTGTCTAGACCTCTGAGATTCAATAAGAGAAAAGGCTTCTAGCAGTCAAGAGAAGAATGGACTGAAGTTTTCAATGCTGGAATTGTCCTTGCTACTATTTTCCTTAGATGGCCTCTGGAGCTTTCAAGGAGTAGCTAGAAGTTCTATTCTTTTAACTACAATGCACTATAATTTTATTCCTTACCCTTTAAAGTTATTGCATATTTCAGTTTTTGCAAGGATACTAGAGAATTGTTATAAAATAGATATAGGAGTATTCAAGTGGCAGTTTAGTTTCCTATAATTAAAAACAAAGGGGTGGAGGGAAGCCCTCTTTGAAAAACTAGATGGAACACATTAGTGTTTTCTGCCTGTTGGCGTTTTCAGACACCCATAGTGAGGATGTGGCAGAATACACAGTAATTGCAATTGCAAGATAAGACTGTATGAACAGGAAAAGCATACAGGAACTATGAAAACAGCACAGGAGGTGGAAGCCCAAGGAAAAAGATGAAAATATATTTGAAAAACATACATATGGGGGAAACGAGTAGCAGTTGACAAAAACTTCAGCATTACAGGCTTAATTGCTATTTCTCCGAGTTTCTCTGAAATGTACTGTAAACTAAAGCACACCCTCCATGTAAAACCATGGCCACAAACCACAATTTAATGTTGATGTTTCTTTGTTTCTGTGCTATTTAATCACAAAAGTCCCAGAAGCACTTCCACGTCTAAAAGAAAATCAAGGGCCTTTCTCTAGATGCTTTTTCAGTTCTTTCTTTCAGTAATCTCTCTCTTGAGTCCCCTTCTTTCTTTGTCCATATCCAGGAAACAATTTCATGATAGTGCATTGTCTTCCTGATAGGCAGTATCTGGTAAGGGATAAACTTTATAGAAGCAGCGCCCCTGTCTCTACACAGCACGCATGAAACACAAAAAAGATTATTTTGTGCCATGTTTTGCCATGACAGGGTGCAGGAAAAATGGACAGGTCTGCCAATACCGTGACCTCTGCTGGGAATGAAACACTTCTGAGGAAATTTTAGCTCCTGCACTATGCATGTGAATGGCAGCTTTTAAATGCAGTTCCCAGTCACACATGGATGTTAAATGACTCTCAAAGATCACTGAGTGGGTGGAGTAATACCACAAACAGCTGAGCTGTAATCCGTGCATCTCATATGCTCATTTTTCTTCGGCACCATAACACATTCATTTGCCAAAGACACTCTGAGCTGGAATCATATAACGTTCATATGTAGATATTAAACAATGATGACTATTTCATGCAGACACCGCATATCAAAGTTGCAGTACATAAAGTCAATTTTTAAAAATTGCAGCTAATAAATTTACAAAAAAATATTAACACAATTAACCAGCCAAACAGACCTAAACCCCAGTTAATATCGTTGCTGTTTTACCATTAACAATAAAAACATGTTGCCAAAATCTGTGTAATCTTGGATTTATTTGGAAAGATGAGGTCAGAAATGTAGCTTGGGGAAGTTCGAATGGAAAGGTTCATCACATCTGTAGCTTATAGCTGAACAGACAGTTCAACACAGTTTCTTAGCTGAAGAAATGTCAAAGGAAGAGAATTTCAGTATGATTTTCAATCACTAAAAAAAGATAGAGAAATAGTTTTGCAGCAATTTTAAACCATTCACAAGAGGTTCAAAAGAAGGCAACAGTAGGCTGTATGATCAATATCAATTAATTTTAACAGAAGAAATATGTTAGTAATCTAAATAGCAATAGTACACTCATATAAATGTGTTTCATTCTTAAAAAGAACTACTGGGTATCTTCAAAGTTGGAAGAATGAATCATAAAACTCAAATACGATTTGTAAATAGGCTACAGAAATAACAGTTCTCCTACGCATGCATCTTGCCCCTTTCACCAGTGTAACAGTAACTCTGGCATAATCTGTTTATACATACATTTTGTAGCTGTATATATAGACAGAAAAATCATTGCCATGCTTATTTATGTTACTAATGACATGTTGGCAACAAATAATACAATTAAGTATATCAATAAATTATCATAGGGATGAAACTGTTGATTTTTCCCTTGAATACTCTGTTCAGGTTATAAGTGTGAAAAAGTTCAGTAGTTATTAATCCATTTCAATGTGTAGCTCTCCTATACAGAAGAAAAATATCCCAAAGTTAAGCTTGCTAGAAGCACCCTTGCTCTTCTCAGCTTTTTTTATTACAAATAGTCCACAGATCCCATGGTGTGTCAATACCACTCTGATTTCTAGACTTGTCAAAACTATGTCTTTAGCTTAATTATAACCATGGTTTTCCATGCCTCATTAGTGTTCTGGGCTTTATGACCTTTGGCTTGTTTTTTATGTATATTCATTATACCAAGACTCTTTATGTTGCTTTCCTTCTATCACTTTGCATGTTAGTACCTCTTTCCTTGTGTTTGTTCATATTAATTCAAGGTAAGAATGTGATGCACTGTTTGAAAGCGTAGGTGTTCCTCTCACGACTCTTGCTCCTACGTGGTGTATTTTGTCTTCAAACATTAGCACCCCATGGCATGTGTGGGATTGAGCCCTGGGAATGTGTATTTCCTTTTGAAGTTTGTTTGCATGGCTAAGTCAGAACAGGCCGCAAAGTTAAGATTTCTGAGCACAGAAATAAGGACTGATTACCCTTCTTTTATTTTCAGCATCTCATCCATACACATATACATTTTGTTTCCATAATTATTGCAAACTGTAGACTTTGTACATGTTGACAGATTAATTTCATACTAGACTATTACAGAAAACTAACTTAGAGACTGATTTGCATCTATTTTTCTAACCTATTATATAGAAAATACCCCCTAAATAACAAAATTGGTAAAAAATCATATCAACTGAAATAACGTGCTTGTTGGTATATACAATATAGGTTAAATGAAAAAAATTGGATTAAAAGATGTGACTCCTGTGACTTACATTTTTCTTATAACTGTAGTAGGTTAAATAACTGCATTTCCAGTAGATGTTCATAGAAAAAAAACCGTCACGATCTACAGCAAATACTATATGCTCAGTCTTCTGTTGTCTTTATTAATGATTTTTACTGAACTCAGTCCAGTGATTAATTTGTGCTAGCTCTAGATATGGAACTCTTCAGCTTCTCTTTCCACTAAATTGAACCAGTCAGTACTTTTTGTGGATATATGCAGAACAATCACCTACTCGAATGGCAAAAAAAAAAAAAGTATTAAAATATGCTCTTATACAAGCCTTCTGTATCTTTCATTAAAAGCTTGATTGGTAAAACTGATATTCATGTTCTTAGTTATTAAAGCAGACATTGCTCAGATATGGAAGCAATTACTCCCATTCAGTTGCTTATCTCTCCCCTGCAAAATATATGCTAGGATAAAATAAAAAGTGACTGTTGATCAGGACACTATCACTTCCAGTTCTATGACACCTGAGAGAAGAGGGATGTTTAGAAACATGGATTTCAGTCCTGATTTATATGGAAAAGCTCACTAGACAATAAGCCAGAGCACCTAGCCAGATTTTTTTTAATGTTTATGAATAATAAAGAAATCATACTAGATTCTTGCTTGTTTCATTTTCTAGAAAAAATCAGTATTTTGAGAATGACTGGGATTATTATTTATCATTTCCATTTTGCAATTGTTACTGATGTCACACAAACATTTTGCATATTACAAGGTTTTAAATGGAGTTTGGAGTCTCAAAATCAATGTGCAGGCCTTTGTACAGCCTGAATGTGAAGACTTCTAGATGAAAAAATGAGAATCAAGATTTCAGTAGTTCTTATATACATGAAATATCCTCATTAGTCTGATTGCCTATGGTATAGTCTATACAGAAGTTTTGGGTATAAATATTAAACATTTATAAGTTTTGGGAAAAATAATCTCCGGTTCAGTTCTGCTTACTTCATTGACATAATAAAAGCATGGATTTTACCCTGCATGTCATCTCACGGGGGAAAAAAACAAAAAAAGATAAAAGACCAAAAACCTCTCTAAATATTTTCCTGCTCCTTTGCTCCTTTTTCTATCTGTGTTTGCACAGCTGAGGTATTGAAGCCACTCAACTGGAGATATAAGCACAAAAGGCAGCCACAGTAATAATTGTACCAGATGCTTAAAAGCTTCTCCTCAAAGTTCTGCTTAAACTTTTTTTTTTTCTTTGAGGGATCCTAAGTCTTGCTGCACTCTCAGTAGGGAGCAGTGTTTTTTTACTTATGGGGGAAACTGATGCCTTAACCTTAGCTTTTATTGCCATTCGGCTGCTCTCTTTTACAGTATTTTAGAACTGAAAAACATAGTTTCAAGATCTCGTGTGTAGATGATTGTCTCCTTAACTTGATACCAGAAGAAGCATACAGCTCTGACAAAAAACACTTCTTTTTTTTTTTAATAGCAAATCAGGAGGAACAGGAGCTCCTTTTATGAACTTTTGTGGTCTTCACCCAAATGGAAGAGAAGAAACCTTTTTAATTAAATTTTAAATTAAAATGACTGAACTCAGTTTGAGTCAACTTTCAAATTATCATTGTCAGTTACAGGAGAATTACACGTCCTCTTTGCCACCTTCTGCGGCATACTGTACTATAGTATCATCTTAAATGATGACACCAAACTGAGTGGGGAAGTTGACACTTCAGAAGGAAGAGCCATTCTACCTGGGAAGGTAGACAGGCTGGGTAGGCTGGAAGAGTGGGCTAACAAGAACCTTATGAAGTTCAGCAAGGACAAGTGTAGGATCTTGAACCTGGGAAAACATAATCCAGGAGTGCAGCACAGGCTGGCATCTACCCGGCTGGGGAGCAGCTCTGTGGAAAGAGACCTGGGGGTCCTGGTGGACAACAAGCTCAGTGTGAGTGAACAGTGTGCCGTTGTGGCAAAGAAAGCCAACAGGATGCTGGGTTGCATCAACAAGGGCATCACCAGCAGAGATAAAGAAGTCATTATCCCACTCAACTCAGTGCTTGTCAGGCCACATTTGGAATACTGTGTTCAGTTTTGGTCCCCACCATACAAAAAAGGTGTGGACAGGCTGGAGAGGGTCCAGAGAAGGGTGACAAAGATGATCAAAGGACTGGAAAGGCTGCTATATGAGGAGAGGCTGAGAGAATTGGGTTTGTGCAGCCTTGAGAAAAGAAGGCTTAGGGAGACCTTATCACCACGTTCCAGTATTTAAAGGGTAACTACAAGGAAGATGGAGACTCCCTTTTTACAAGGAGTCACGTGGAAAAGACATGGGGGGTACAAGTTACCTCTGGGGAGATTCCAATTGGACACAAGAAGAAAATGTTTCACAATGAGAACAGCTATTGGAACAACCTCCCCAGGGAAGTGGTGGGTTCCCCAACATTGGACACTTTTAAGATTCAGCTGGACAGGGTGGTGGGCCATCTTGTCTAGATTGTGTTTTTGCCAAAAAACGTTGTACCAGATGATCCTGGAGGTCCCTTCAAACATGGTAGTCTGTGATTCTATTATTCTATGATACATTCCAGCAATTTGTCTGCTCCTCAAAATATGCTGCTGTCCCACAACCTGTCTGTATTCACTTCATATAAACTACTTAAAACAATTTAAACCATCAATTTTTCTGGCTTTATGTTTTTATTCTGGAATCTTCGGACCTTGCTCCAAGTCATACTCATTTTAAAGATATTTAGGTAGTTCAGAAAGCAATTGGAGACTTACAAAGATCTCTAAAGTACAGAAATGTGTAGGCTCTTTATAATAGCAAATTCATTCTGTACACCCCATCCCTTCAAAGACTTGCATCCTTTGATAATTATAGTTGGACCCATCACAGGCTTCTCTAACCAAAAGTCTGTTTAATTTGGACATGTGGATTATTTCCTTAACTTCAAAGCTCAATCTAATTTAAAACTCTAAGGAATTCTGACAGAGTTGAAAAGCTATGTGACTTGTTAGAATGACAAAGAAAATATTGACTGTATTATTAATCATTAATAGGGTTTCATTTCATATTAGAAGAATAAAAGCAAGGCTTTTAATTTGACACTCTTTTGCTAGTAACTTTTTGAATTTTCAGTTCTAAAAATTCTATTGAAACATTTATTTCATGTTAGGTCAAGACCACAGTAGCCAGCTTTAAAGCACAGCAATCATTTTCTGTCAATAATTGAACATTAGGGTACTGTGGTATCACTGACTTTTTTAGGAAACTGTAATTTACAAAGAAAATGGGTTCCAGCTGGCCCTCGGGATAGATCTTGTCCCAGAAGTAAACACAAAATGAGAGATTCTTTTTTGCACGGGAGCAGAACAGAAAGCTGCAATAAATGATAACATTTTTACTAAATTACTAACTAATATTTCCTGAATACTCTGTGATTTTGAAATGATCCACCACCAGATATCATCTACCATGCCAGAGGCAATAAAGTCTCCTTGTCATAAGTTTCTAAACTTTAGAGAAGTCCGGGCATGCTTTATTTTCCACGGCCTGTGAATGCTCAGAGCAAACACAGATTTGGTCTGGAGAAGACAGCACGCAGTAACAATCTCCTGTTGAAGGAGATCATACCTACATACTGGATCCACCAAAAAGACAACATGAGGAATCACAGAGGGAAAGGAAGAAAGGGAGAAAGGGGGGAGAGAAGGAAAAGGGGAGGGGGAGGGGGAGGGGGAGGGGGAGGGGGAGGGGGAGGGGGAGGGGGAGGGGAGGGGGAGGGGAGGGGGAGGGGAGGGGGAGGGGAGGGGGAGGGGAGGGGGAGGGGGAGGGGGAGGGGGAGGGGAGGGGAGGGGGAGGGGAGGGGAGGGGGAGGGGAGGGGGAGGGGAGGGGGAGGGGAGGGGGAGGGGAGGGGGAGGGGAGGGGGAGGGGAGGGGGAGGGGAGGGGGAGGGGAGGGAAGGGAAGGGAAGGGAAGGGAAGGGAAGGGAAGGGAAGGGAAGGGAAGGGAAGGGAAGGGAAGGGAAGGGAAGGGAAGGGAAGGGAAGGGAAGGGAAGGGAAGGGAAGGGAAGGGAAGGGAAGGGAAGGGAAGGGAAGGGAAGGGAAGGGAAGGGAAGGGAAGGGAAGGGAAAAGCTCTACCTTTCTGCAGCAAATGGTTAGGCACTCAGCTGCTGGGAAGCTGTGGTCTGTGCCAATAAACAGAAGAGCTCTTTCTGTACTTTCTGTACTGAACAAAGTAGTAACAGCTCAAGAAAAAGAAACCAGGTGACAGCCACACAGATTTGAACTTCTCTCTTTATCAAGGGAGCTGCACTTTTTTAAAATACAAAATGGAGGCATTTCAGTAGGCTTCCTGCTTTTCTGTAATTTTTGTTCCCTCTGCACTTTACACATAAATAAAGCCATTATTTTCTGGCTTGTCCCAAAGATTCACAGTTCTAGCTTTCAGGCCACACATGTAATAACTCACACGACTTATCTCACATACGCAAAAAATACTTGCAAAAATACTTTTAGCACAGCTGGCTCAGCCTGTTCTCTCTTGCATGTCCTCAAGGAGACCCTCCAGAAGGTGTTCCCCAGCCCTGGATGCTTCCATGGACCCCTCCCCAAATCCCTGCTGTTGTCTTTTTGTTTAACCCAGTCCTTAACCCTCCCTACTCCAACATAACCCAAGAGAATCATCTCCCATTCCCTGTGGCCCAACTTCTCTTGGGATAGCTCCCTAGGGAAAATAGGAAACTGCTGCACTCCCACTCACCACAGCAACTACAGCAAACCCCACCACAGCTGTTTGTCTCACCACTGCACACAAAAAAAGGAGGTGGGAGGTGGCAAACCCTGTCTAGCACACCAGCCAGTTAACAAAAAAAACCTCCGTTCTTGCCTCAGCTTTTGTCTTCATCTATATCCCAAACGTATGCCCTCACTATCTTGAAGTAAAGTTATTATCTTCATTCTGTTAAAGACAGAAGTTGGTGGGGTTTGGGTTTATTTTCCTGTGCTGTAAAGAGAGGGAAATAACAGAACTCAACCACAAGAAAACAAGACTGAAAAAATTAATTAATAACAGTAATAATAATAATAATTTTAAAATTATTTACTACATACAAATAAGGATAGAAAAGTACATTTGGTTCAGTTCAATGAAAAGCAGATATTACATACAGGAGTATATGAAAAGGTGCGCAGAAACTGGCTTGTACATGTTGTCTTTAGGAATACAAAGCTATACAATATGTATACTGCTTAAGACACAGGATTTTTACATTTCTTTATCTTTAGCTGTGTGCTCAGTCACAAGAAAAGAAAAGAACCGTGACAAAAAAAAAGGCATATTCCTGAATGGGCATACTGCTAGTTAAAGATCTTTTTAATTAAAAGGAAATTTGAAAATACTCATAGAATGTTATTTTTATTTATTTTTTCCTGAAAATTCAACAGATATTGGTCACTCTCTAGTGAAAAACTCAGCATCATCATTACTACAATGGAGTTTTGACTAACATTCCCTAATATATTCACCTTACCCTACTGCTGCTTTTCACTGCAGCGACACAATTCTTGGGTTCTTTCACTGCAGCAACACAATTAGTTTTGATTTCTTCTATGACATAGGATATCCTTAGCTCTACCTTTTGGATTTGGATATTAGATCTGCAAATGTTATTTAAATAAAGACAAACAAAAATAATTCCTCTTCCTACAATGACATACTTATACATGGATCACAGAAATACGGCTTGAAATTTGTGTGGATTATGCAATTTTCTTTTTTCTCATTCTTGAGGTTATTATTTCCTATTCAAATCAGTAGAATTCTCACTTCCTACTTTATTTTCCTCATAAACACACATTAAAATACACACTATGATGGGACCAAAGTCTAAGCTGGCGAACTACCTTGCTTTTCAGCTCCAGAGCTCAGAGTTGGAATTGCTCTAGAAATGGAAGACAGCAATGCTTTCCGCTAAGCCACTAAAGTAGCACCAGTATATTTGATTTATATAGGCTATAAGATTAATCTTATATATACACAGAAGAGAAAATTATGTAATGCATTTTCACAGCTGCTCTGTAGCCTTAATCGAAAGGTATGGCTACATACCTCAGAAGAGCTGTCATTCTTTTTAATATTCTAATATCCGGATTCTGGTTTTCATGTGCACAGTCTTTACGTATGTGAGATCTGATTCTTTGTGACAGCAGAACATGTAACTGTGAGCGTGCTGTGACCTTAAAAAAGAGCAGCCTACGAGGACAGCTTAAAATGTCACTAAATTCTGAGCTCATGGTTTGAATCTCAAAAAATCAAGGCTCATGGATTAATATAAAATAAACAGATTTCTCCCAAGCTACAAAAAAAGGAATGATACTATCAATATTGATTGTTATAAACTACCAGAAAGATTAGACTATTTCAGGGTTTTTAATGAAGAAAGGATGCTAGTACAGACCTCAAAATTTCTGAAAATTTGAATAATTATTTATTTATAGGTATGGAAAGTTTGATAGATATGGACGCATGTAGGCTTTAATACTATCTTTAATATATATATACATATATAAATACACACACATACTTTCATATAATACTACCTTTTATATATTATATTATTGTAGTGTATGATATTATCAGGAAAGAGAACATTAGGAGGTGGCACTGTAGATCAAATTTTGGTCATTCTGATATTCATACAGTAAATGGATCTCTCTCCCTGTTTTAGTGGTGTTTACGCTTATATGGGAAGAACATTCCCTTTTGAGTGCGCTGCTTTTGAAGAAGAGGTTCTTACTACAGATTCTTCCTTAACTTGTATCAATGTCTTAGTAATCAGAGGTCTGAGTATTATGACTCCCAAATTTTTTAGCCGAGATACTGCTGCTGCTGCTGCTGCAAAGGGCCCATATCTGAATCATTTGATAGCAGAACTTCTCTGGTTACTGAATGAGACAGTACTAAGAAAATAGCACAGACTAAACCCACTGATGGACCTATGTCAAAATAAACCAGTCTCACGTCCATGAAGACTATATGCACCACCAGTGGAATCCATATAGATAACATCAAGAACAACTAAAGCATCCTGTATTTTTGGCGAGTAAGGTCTGTAAACTAAGTACATGATTTACCTTACAGATTCAAGTTTCCTGTTACATCAGTGGCATTACGCGCATGCTTAAAACTAAGTATCTGCATTTGGTTTTTAGACTTCATTGGATAAAAACTGAATTTTGAGTTCAGTTGACCATGAGCACTATGGTCCATACTATTTAAAAGGAAAACATATCATGTTTTTCTGAAATACCACCTTAATCTCTTTGCAATGTTAAATTGATGGAAAAACACGATAGGACAAATTAAAGCTTATAAGAAAATAAAATTAAAACATTTTAGCAGTAGTTCCAATGTATCCCTCAATGGCAATTATTTTCAGTAACCAACCTAAAATTTAGTTAAACTGGCCTCTACAACTGAAGGCCCCACAACCAGTAATTAACAATTCTGTTCTTTTTCTAAAATACTGCCACAAATCAATCTTCTTGTTTCTGGGTAGAACTACCTTCTCTTCTAGAAGTAGCATATTAACAAGCTTTCACTCTTAAAGTTACATTTTGTAAGGATACAAAAATACCAAAAAAGCACAACCTTTTAAACAAATTGATTTAAACAAATTGAATAAAAATCTTTGGAAAGAAATCTTTCCCTACCCACTGTGCCCTTGCAGTAGATTCCTCTCCTCTCCTCTTGCTTTCTGGCCTAGCAGTTTTTTCTGTCTTAAGGAGCTGCATAATGTGCATGCAGTCTTCTCTGCATTGTTAAGAAAATTATATTACTTTTGAATTACATGCAGCACAGAATGTAATTCATACTGAATTAATGCTTCCCATCTCCTTCCAGTACAAAGGTCTCACTTCTCCCCGCAGAGTTTTTGCCTCCAAGCATCCTTCCCGTTATGAGATTTTGTTCATATTTTTTCTTATCTTCTTATTTGCTTACACTACAATCTCAGTAGAAGTTCTTCTCAATATTTAAAGTTTTCTTGCAGCTTAATCCTGATGATATCCTAAAACATCAGTCTTGATTATTGCACAGCTGTGACACATACAAACGAAACTGCATTCTTGGATGAAGTCCAGTGAGTAAAAAGAGAGAACTGTTTTTCTTTGCCTCTGCCCACTTTTCACTACCACCACTCTCTGTGGTGCAGTTGGATAGTTCACATCTAAATCTTGCCATTCAGAATCTGCTCTGGCCTCTATAAGCTCATCACCAAAATTCTGACTATGCAATCTCACCATCCGCTTAGGCTTAATTTTCCCAAGCCATGGCCTTTCACCTAGGCAGCCTGTAGGTAGAAATACTTTCTTCATTTTCTAATATCTGTATTGATTCTGACTTGTTATTACTGTAATACAACTGATCTATGTAAATATAAATCTAAATTTTAAAACCAGAAAATATCTGAAGCAACTGCCACATTTTTGATGCATTGAGAAAATACAAGAATATAATGGTTTACTCACTGTACAAGCTCAAATGATGCAGTACTGCTTTCCTTTCAAGACATGGACTCTTGCTATTATTAAATTAATGTGGAGCATGTGCTGGAATCCTTTTCAGGAAGCATGGTGGGAGTACAAGGGAAAAGAAGGCAGCCCTAAATCAAAAGCATGCTGTGAATATAGAGCAAAAGACTTGCACAATATACACGCAAAAAAGAAAGACACCCTGTCAAGTGGGCCCTCACTCTGTAGAGGCAGAGAACAGTGCAGGCAGGCAGAGGGAACAGCCTGGGAACTTTTGCATGCAAGAGAGGCCTTCCCACATGCTAATTAGAATACTATGTAGAAACAGAATCAGAATATAATGTAAATGGGAAAGGATCTCTGAAAGTTGTTGAACAAAAGTTGTGGATGCCTCATCATCACGAGTGCTGAGAGAACTGGCAGATGTTATTGCTGAGCCACTCTCCGTCATTTTTGAGAGGTCTTGGAGAACAGGAGAAGTGCCTGAGGACTGGAGGAAGGCAAATATCACACCAGTCTACAAAAAGGGCAAGAAGGAGGACCCAGGGAACTACAGGCCAATTAGTCTCACCTCTGTCCCTGGGAAAATGCAGTCCTGAGTAACGTGCTATAGGAAATCCTGCTTCAGCAGGGGAGTTGGACTAGATGATCTCTAGAGGTCCCTTCCAACTCTGACAATTCTGTGATCATTGGAAGTGTTCAAAGTCAGGCTGGACAGCAACCTGAGCAACCTGAAAGATGTCCCTGCCCAAGGCAGGGTGGTTGGACTAGATGATTTGGGAGAACTTTGTAGTGTAGGGTAGATGGTTGGACTCGATGATCCCAAGGGTCTCTTCCAACCTAGACGATTCTATGATTCTATGAATCTTTGAAGGTTCCTTCCAAGCCAAATCATTCTGTGATTCCATGATTCTATGATTCTAAGACCAATATGAAAATGCAAAGAAAAATATTTCTGTATGCACAGACACAATGAAAGGCAACTGTCTTCAGTTTAGACACCTTGAATATTTATAAGCACTAATCAACACACTGATTCCAACCTTGGCATCTCTTCAATCTTCTTAACAAAAGATGTAATTTGGGAGGTATATCTTAATGGTTGACTATATAAATATTATAAATACATCACTTATCATTTTCATTCATGACAAATAATATTATTTTAAATAATATACAGGAAGTTAAATGGCTTTCATCACAAATTTCTCTATGGACAAATTTCCCAAAGCCAGTCCCAGCGTTGGTCGGCTACTCCCTCTGCTGGATTAAACCAGTACATGTCTGCCATAGGAATGCCATTTTTTATTATTTCAAGTTTTGTTTACTCCCCTCCCTCTTCCCCTCTCTTTTCAAAGAGACACAAGCAACTTTTTTTCCTTTGGATGTTCTGAAGGGTCTCCAACACAGGAAATCCAAACTAGCCAACCACATACTGGAGTACAAGGCCTCTGTTTAACATTCGAGAATTCCTTTATAAAACTTTAATAAGGAAGGAATTGTAACACCTGGTCTTGCAATCCTCATTCAAGTACTCTTCAGTGATGCTTGGGCCAGCTGTAAAACCGGAAACAATTAAGCCGAATCTGTACAAGTCTGGGTATTTCTATTAGACTTCTACAAGACTCTCAACAAACTAAGAGTCCATCAACAATTTTTCCCAACCTATAAATTTTACTTCTTCGTAACATTAAACAACTAAAAGTATACTCATGCATCAAATGATCATTAGTCGCATATCATCACAATCTCCAGCTAACCAAATACCAAACAAGTATTAAAAAAAAAAAAAAAAATCAGCAAAACTGCTATGATGCAACTAAATTATCAGGCTAGAGTTACATATTTAGGTCAGGTTTTTATATGAACTGCTTCTATTCATCAATCTGAAAAAGCTCATCTGTTGTTTAAAAGTTCACAAAAGAGAAGTCCTAAAATCCTGCAGCACTCAGTTTAAAGCTCAGTAACAGAAGAACGCTTTTTAGTTTCCCTTCCTGTGTACATTTAGCAGCTGTTAAAAACACACTCATATCTACATATACATGTTCTCATTCCTTATTCATGTATGAAAGAGAGCTACTGAGAATCAGCATATTCATCATCTGAATAAAATATTTGATACTGATATCCAACAAGTTTTACAAACTTTTCAGCTGTAATACTTTTTTTTCATTGAAATCACCTCAGTACACAGGGCAATAGCTTTGTTGATGCTAACACACATTTTCTAAACGGTAACTTTTTTATTTCCAATTTATTTCCAGTACCAAATAGCCAGCATGACTGGGTAGCAGGGATGATGACTATCAACTGTGCCTTAGAAAATATTCCCTAAGAGGACAAAAAACCATCCATGTCTTTTCTATAAAGTTTTTCAAAGCAAAAAGTTTCAAGATCTAAGTTCTGTGCCTCAAAAGTCAGGTAATCTAAACATAACATATTCATTTTTATCAAAAAATTCTTAACAGTGGCATATTTTCATCATTTTCTCTTACTCCTCGTCCTGGGCAAATCAACACAGCATCTACCCAATAGCAATTTATTAGAGATATAACAAGCTTTAAACTTAATGATTCTCCCAAACCCCGTAAGCTATCCAGAATCAGTAGCTGCCTTTGGGTGTAGTTTTGTTAACAACTCCTGTTGTTTAGTTGCAAACCCTCATAACGTGCAATGCTTCTCCAGGAGCACCGATTAAAATTGAGAGACCGTATGTTTTCCTGTTGAATATCAAAAAAGCCAACTAAATAGGTTCTACCACAACTCTTCTGTGTATCTTAGACAAAAGCCCTTGACCTTGATTTGTTTCGACATGTTGCGACTACTGCCTTTCCCTGCTCACCAGTACTGATCTCACTGTGTCTTTGTGTTTCTCATGCCCACCTGTGTCTCTTATGTCCATTTGCTGAAATGGACGTCAGTTTATAAGGCACTTGGGCAGGGAACATCTTTTGATAAAAAAGTACAGCACCTAGCACAACAAAATATCCTCAGTCATTACCTAGGTTTCTAAGCATTAGGATGATGATGACTATTACAAGAAGTAGTTTGTGAGATCAATATTTTAAAAAAAATAAAAAATTGCCAAGAAAGATATGAATTTTGTTATTTTGATTTGTTGCTACAAGTGTGTCATTTCCCTGCCTCATACTTCCAGTGCTGAAGATGTGCTGTTCACTGTACGTTCAAACTATATTACCATTTATACTTTTTAGCTATCCTATAACACCTTGCTTAAATGTCAATGTAGTGTTATAAATGCTACATACTATTATTTCACATCTACCTGCAGTAAGAGACTGCACCCTAAAACCAGATGCATTTTGCAAAGACAGTAAAAGCCCACCATCCCCAGGAGAAGTTCTAGCAGGGTAGGCAGCAGCCCAAAGCAGCACAGTAACAGTGATAATGAAACAGATGCAAAACTGTGACAAAACAGTTGTCAACTTTGTCTCTTGTGGAGACCCAGAAAGTCTGATCTACTGCTGCTGTTCCTGTGAGGGGAAGAGGAGGAAAAGAGGAGGTTGTACAAATCACATAATGAGGCCAGGACTGGCCATGACCCTCAGCCTTCCACTAACCCAGAGCATAAAGCCTGGCTACTCTCAAAGGCTTCTCTCTTCCAGCCATAACCCCATTCCTCTTCCTACCACGTCAGCCATTTATCCCTCACAGCAAAATTCATCCCGTTCATAAGGCAGAAAAACCTTAAGCCAATCTGCATCCATGTTTAATTTTAACACTGTAAGATTACAACTGCTAGCAACAGTGGAAGTCGTTACACACATGGTGTTTGCAGGATTCTATGATTCTACAATTAACGGTTTGCCTGACATTTTAAGCATACTGTTTAAAAGTAAATCTGGATGAGAACTGAAAGAGAGAAATCAGACAGGAATGAAAGACTCAGAAACAGCAGGGAATCCCAAATTATTTGGATGTGATTATTCGGACTCCAACTGTGTTTGGACCATGTCCATATTACAACCTAATCCTAAAAAGACTTAAGCAAATAGCCATTTTAGAACTCTATATCCTTAACTTTGAGACGGCATGTGTAAATGTTCATAGGCCTTAGCTTAGCTTTGATGTTCCTTAATAGAGAGACAGGTATCATCTAATTTATCTTCACACCAAGCGTACTGTAACTTCATAAAGAAATCAAAACACAATAAAATGAAATAAGAAATATGGCTAGATATCAACAAGCACCAACCTCTGGGAAACAAGAAAAAAAATCACAAACAAACAAACAAAAAACAAGGAAAAAAGGTGTTACACCGGCTAATTTTTAACTGGCTCTTTCTTCTAAGAAACTCCCTTTAATCTTAACCTAAATTCTTTCATGTTTAGTTTATTAACTTAATGCCACTATTGCTACAAAAGTATTTACAACTTTTGTTTGGAAATGTAAATATGAGCTATTTTTGAAGTGCTGAATCAAGAAATGCACCTCACGCAGACACATCTTATCTTTTGTTTTTCTGTGCTTAAAAAAAAAAGAGACTGATCAAGAAACAGTCTCGTAGGAGAGGTACTCAGTCTGCGTGGCGGTGCTGCTCTATAATTATTCTAATTGGCTCAAGATTTCTTTATTAATGTTTCCATGGAAATCCTGGCCATAATAGCTGCTTGCAAATGGAGTCTATTTTTGGTAGCTCTTAAACTTGTATTTGTGCATTGTGCCCTTCTTTGTTTTAAGGAAAGTGAAAAATGGCTGTTGCAGCTGTTGAAACAGGCAGGGGTGAAGGTGACAGAGATAAACTGGGAGAAAATTGAAGAAATACAGAGAATCAGGTGAAAAACCTAAAGGCAAACCCACCAACTCTGTTTCCCCCACAGCCCTTCATGATGTGGTGGACTGTTTTATTCTCTAACATTTCATGGAAATTTATTTACTCCTGGGCCAACAAATAATCCATCAACATCTAAAATGTGGTCCACCACCATCTTTACCCTTGACAGGCCATAAAAAAAACTACTGATTGGAGCCTCAGCACTCAAAAAGGAGGGAAGTATCCAGCCACCGCACATCTCAAAGTTTCTAGATTAAATCAAGTACTCTAAAAAATTCAGTGAAATTCAGTGAAAGTACTTCTGTAATTAAAAACCTTAAGCAAATCTAGGAAGATATCAACGCTTCCCCAGATTCTAGGGAAGATGTTTCACTGAATTTCACTGAATTTTTAGAGTTGGAAGGGACCATAAAGATCATCTAGTCCAACTCCCCTGCCGAAGCAGGATTGCCCAGAGCATGTTACATTACTCAGGACTGCATCCAGGCAGGTCTTGAAAATCTCCAAAGAAGGGGACTCCACAACCTCCCTGGGCAGCCTGTTCCAGGGCTCTGTCACCCTCACTGTGAAGAAGTTTTTTCTCGTATTTGTTCACCCCGTTTGCCTTCATTTCAGTCACTGTTTGAGTTTAAACATGGATTAAGAAGCAGAATTACCTTGTTCCATCTTGTCCCGATTTTTGAAGTTTTCACTTACTCGAAACAAGCTATTAACAAAAGGTGTGGAAGGAAAACGGGGCCCACGCCAGCAGCGGGCAGTGTCAGGGGTGTGAAATACCCTGCCCATCGCTGAAGTACCAACCCGCCGGTACCGGGGCGCTGCTGAGGGGCAAATGTCCCTCACACAAACACTACGGGGGAGTTTATGGCCCCACCGGCTCCAGTGGGGACCAGGGCGGCGGATCTTTAAGGGCCGGGGGCGGCTGAGGGGGCTGTCTCCCCCGCCCCGCCACGTGCTCCCCTCAGGCAACCCGCCACGCTGGGGACGGCCCTTCCCGCCCTTCCCGGCGCCTGCGCAGAAAGCGGGTCGGTGGGAAGGGGGGTGACGTTGGCGGGGTCTGCCGCCGGTCCCTCATAGGCGTGGAGGAGGTTGTGGCAGCTAAAGTAAGCCCGGGGAAAAGGGGCCTGAGGGACGCCATAGCTGCGGCAGTCGCGTAGCAACGGGCTCAGGGGCCTGGAGCTGCCCGGGCCGAGGTGGCCGGCGGTCTCCGCCATCCTGACACGCACCTGAGCGGGGCAAGGAGAGCTGGCGGGGCTTCCACGCACTGGGAGGCAGAGAGGAGGATCTGCCTCTCTCGCTCCCGGAGAGCCCCGCCGGCCTTCTCGGCAGCGCCGCGGCTGCCCGCCCCAGCACGCCGTTCCCCCGAGCCCAGCGGGGCCGGGGCCGGTGTGGCCCAGCAGGTTTGCAGGGGTTCGGGGTCCCAAAGGGCATCCGCCCTGCGTTAGGCATTACAGCCAGCGGGCACGGGTAACTCTGACAGGGTGAGGGCTTGGTCAGCAGGTGTACGCACCCCCCAGGAAAGTGTTCTCAGCATGTGGCTTTTTAAGATACAGCTGTATCTCATAGAATCCCAGAATGGTTCGGGTTGGAAGGGACCTTAAAGATCATCGAGTCCCAACCCCCCTGCCATGGGCAGGGACACCTCCACTAGAGCAGGTTGCTCAAAGGCCCATCCAGCCTGGCCTTGAGCACCTCCAGGGTTGGGGCATCCGCAGCTTCTCTGGGCAACGTGTTCCAGTGCCTCACCACCCTCACGGTGAAGAATTTCTTCCTGAGATCTGTCTAAATCTACCCTCCTCCAGTTGGAAGCCATTACCCCTCGTCCTGTCACTACATGCCCTTGTAAAAAGTCCCTCTCCAGCTTTCTTGTGGGCCCCCTTCAGAGGGTGCATAGGTTGCCTATATATATACATACACAAATATATACATATACACGTTTATAAATATACATAAATATTTATTTCATTAAAACTTTAAATTGATCTTTAGGGGAGGTGTGTTCTAATTACTGCCTTTAAACTAGCTTAGTAGCTATACAGAAGTGCGGTTTTATTCCCCCCGGTGCCCGGCGGCAGCAGCCCTCCCTCCCGCGGGGGGGCCGGGCTGGGCGCCGGGGCTGGGGCTGGCTTTTGGGGGCGCGGGCTACTGTCCCCTTTACAGCAGAAGCCTCGTCGCTCCGTGGGTTTCGGCCTCGCTGCGCCCCGGCGGGCTGAGGGACCTCCCCTCGCACCGCGCAGAGCCGTGTGCTCGGCACCCGGCCGTCCCCGGGCAGGGCAGAACCGAGAGACGGGGCCAGGAGGGACCGGGGGGACGGGGCTGGGCCGCGCCGGATGGGGCGGTAGCTTCCGCGGGCGGCCGGGGGAGATGGGGGAGCCGCGGGGAGCGGCGGCGAGAGTGGCGGCCGTGGTGGTGGCGGCGGGCGCCTGCTACTGCCTGTGGCGGCTGGCGGCAGGCAGGGGCAGGGGCCGGGGCCAGGCTGGGCCCGCCGGCAGGTGAGGGGCTGGCAGGTGAGGGGCTGGCAGGCGGTGCGGGGCTGGGGGCCGGGGGCCGGGGCCGGCGGAGGAGGCCCCGCCGCGGCCCAGGGGGTTGCAGCGCCTGTGGGGCGCGGCTCCAGGCCGAGCCCGCCCGGGGCCTGGGAGGCGGAGCTGCGCCCCGTGTGGGGGGTGCTGCTTGTCGCTCTCCGGTAGCCGTGCGACGTTTGTAAAGGACTCTAGAGCACGTTTGATTTTTAGAAAAGCCTAATTAATATTCTTGGAGTCCCCTAAAGCGTCCGTTCAGTCGGTGTGTTTACTTCGTGGGCTGATTGAAGTTGTTTGTATTGCCCCTGTAATTCAAAGCTAAACAAAGTGTTTAGACGAGGATGAGATGAGGATAAAAAACTATTTCGTTCTTCAGGCTAGCTTTTGGATTGTCATAATTAACTTTGACCTCTTTTCTTTTTTCCCCCAAAAAACCCTATGGTGTTTGCCTGCTGAGATGGTGACAGCAAGTATGTGGAATTACAAAGGACTGGTTAGCTTCTCAAAAGTAGTCTTGAGTCACCTATGATTAGTCCAACAGTCATAGATTGGGTCTTCAGGCAGTTCAGCTAGCTAAATAGTTCTGCCTCCAGCCTGGCTGAAAATGGTCTTTGATGGCATTTGTGTTGCCCTTTTATAAAAGCCAGGTACTCCATAACATCATCCTGACTCAGAAACAAGCCTTCCTCGGTTGATTGATGCCACGGTCGGCAGTGTTCTTGACATTGTGGCTGTTCATTTGTCAAAGGACCTCAGGGTAGTAGCAAAAAGCCATTATAATAATTTCTGGAAGTAGCAGTCTGCAAGTCAGAAGTTCTGTTTTCCTACAGTGTCCAGACAGATTTCCATATTTCATTTCATTTCAGAGAACACAAGGAAAAAAATTAACATGTTTGGTGAATATTCCTAATAGTTTGAAGGGGAGGTTTAACCAAAAAGTAACATACAAAAATAACACTTAAGCTCTTGTTTTATTTTCTACTTTGAGAAGAGGTAGTCAGAGGACTCAAGAAAAAGGACAGAAGTCTTGCTGTTGTAGAACACACTCTTTTTGCCATGATACGATAGTTGGGTACGGTCAAACTTAGAACGACGTGTACTACAACTGAGAACTAAAGCTCAGCTTTGTAAAAAACATTTAGTGATAACTAAGTGAAATGTCTCAAACTCGGTATCAAGTATTTCATTTTTAAACACTGACAGACAACAGACCTCCAGCGTCAACCCCCACCATGGATGTGGATGCCCTACAGAAGCTTATTCATTTGCTCCAGGCCACAGATGATCCATTAATTCAAGAGCAAGCTTTAATCACTCTCAGCAACAGCGCTGCCTTCTCTGTAAATCAAGTAAGTATTGTTCTGTAGAAAACAACAGTGTTTTAATACCAGTCAGCGTGGGAGAGGAGAGGTGCTGTTTTGCTGAAGTGACACAGGACTGAGACGTGGGGTAACTTGTGTTCTAAAATCCATTTTATGTCTATGCCTTAATTTCTGCTAGCCCGAGTAATATAATTTACCAGCTTCACAGAATTGATGTAAGCTTAATGTCTGTACAACTTAAAGTCTGTACAGAGTTATATATTTTAAAAGTGCTGTAAATATATCTTTTGTTGCTTAGAGTTACGTAATGTTAATGAAAAGGTTGGAGAGCAGTTAAATACCTTCAGGATCAGATCTGAAATTTACCGAGATAGTTATCTTTACAAAGTTGGATGCCATTTACACCTTAGCAACTTTCCAGCTATCCAGGTCTCTTTGAATCAATTGGAAATACGATGCAGAAAAACTTTGAGCTGGATGCAGATTTTTGTGCCTTTGTAAAGGTTTAACTTCCAGGGCCTCACCCTTTTTTTTTGTTTTTATTTTTTTCACTTTTTGTATGGTACTTACGACAGCTGGCTATCCTGGCTTCTCAAAACTCTCAGAACAGAACAGAACTGAATCTCAAGGCCCATTGGCTCATTTTTGATTTTCTTGAAAACAGTACCTGGCTTTTTTTGATGATGGTTAGAGTCTAAGTGAGAAAGATTAAAAAAAAATAATCAAGTGTAATGGAAAAGAAAGATAAAGTTTTAGAACTTCTATGCATAATATAAAGCTGCATCTTGAAATTCTGTTCTGTTCAGTCAGGACTTTTAGGACCCTGATCTGGCTCAGCTATTCTGCAAACTCATTATGCAATAATTACCTTTGATTCTTCATAATTTGAAATGCTTTAAGCACGCGTTGCAGGACAGATTTTAAAAGTAAAGGTGGTGTGCCATTGTCAAATAACGTCAAATAATACTTTGGCCCTAAGCAGGATTATTCTAAATTTCAATGGAAGCAATAAAGCAATATCTGCTAATGCTGTCTTTTTAAACAGAGGAGTCTATTCTGGAAGTCTTCATTTATACATTCCATTTGTGTTAAAATGGAAACTTTGAGGAAAGCCTTCAGCATTTAATTATTTTTTTTAAATAATTATTAAATATGTGTTTTATATTTCAGGATATAATCAGAAATTTGGATGGCCTTTCTGTTATTGGAGGAATGCTCGCGGATTGTGTTCCCAAAGTTAAAGAAAAAGCACTAAATGCACTTAATAATTTGAGTATGAATATTAAAAACCAGGAAGAGATACAGGTAAGTTTCTTAAAGGGAAAAAACAGGAGATAGTACAGGGCTTTCAGCATACAGGCCAGGATGCCAAAATGTTTTGATGTTAGACATACGAGCCAGCAGATCTAGATGATCTGTGCGTCCCAAGGCCAAAAGGATAACTTCAAAATGCACTGCATCACTGGCACTTACTTTTTTTTTAAAAGACAGTCACGAAACTAGGCACTTTGTGTTCGGCTTTCACCAAGTGCTATTAATCAGAGATTGTGCTGCTAAGTTAATAGTGAAATTATGTGAGGCAAGATGATTTCCAGACACATCTAGAACATCAGTAGTGGTTGTTTAATAGGATGGAATTCAGACTGAACTCACCATGACTTCTTAGGCAAGGAGAGAACAGTAATTGATCCCCTGGGTTTGTACGACATCAATTTTTCAGGGGGATACTTTTAGAATAGCATATAAAAATGAGAAGTCCCACTCATAAATATAGTAGATGGTATGGATGTGAAAGGACTAACCATGAAAAAAGCATCCACTTTTGATGTTATCAGATTAATCAATAGATCAAGATGTGTTCAAGCAGTGAGCTGATGCAGATTTGAAGATTTTTTTTACTACTTTTTTCATTAGCTTGATAAACAGGCAGTTTGAGTGTAGGTAGTAGTTTGCAGGATCTTCAGCGCTGAGTAACGTCTTTTAAAGTAGAGCTTGCCAACAGCAAATATTTATACAGATCTATAGGTAGAAAACAACTCCTTTGGTAAAGGCAAAGTAATTTTTTTCTTAGTTAGGACGCCAAGATTCATTGTATACTGTCACCCAGAAGAAAATTTGGTAAAAGGTTCATGTCAGTTGTCATCACTGTTCTTGAGGTGAATGAGCCATATGGTTGGAAGAAAGGATTTCATTCCAGGACTTGTCCTTAGCTTGTTCTCAACATTTAAGACAATGTTGGTTGCTGTAAGTGATTTTTTTAAATAACTCCTTAAAGGAAATGTGCCACTTCTGAGATGAAGTCAAAGCAGTTTGGGTTTTCAGAGCAATTTATGCTTCAGGAAGGTTAGTGAGTGTAACTCTAACATCTGCTTCTGTCATGCCAATAGAATGTTTGAATATATTCAAACAAAACAAAATAGTACTCATTTCCAAGAATCTTGATGAGGTTATGTATTCAGCGAGCAGCGTTCAAGAGGTATTTACGCTACTGTGGCTGGGCCATTATTTGTGAATGGAAAATCTACTTGTATCAAAAAAATGTTTTCTCTTTTTAACTCCTTCCCTTTTTCCCCAGGTATACATTATGCAAGTTTGTAGGAGCATTGAGTCAGCTCCCCTGAACTCCGATCTGCAGTTGGCTGCACTCCGATTGTTGACAAACATGTCTGTTACCAGTGACTATCACCATAAGATGATAAACTCAATTCCCTGCTTTCTTCATTTGCTTTCAGAAGGAAATGAAAGGACACAGGTACTGGGCAGTGTAACCATTTATGAAGGTGCTTTACTTGCCTCTGTTTTACTGGTTTTGTAAAATGGTTTAGATTGTGCTAGAAAATCAAATATTCATGAATGATAGCAGATAGTGCATAAAATCCATAAATTCCGAAAGAGGGGAGGAAGGGAATCTTGTTAGTGGAACTGTTGGGCTAGAGCTCTACCGAAGCAGTTCTGTGTGCTATTGTCCTATGCCTTTGCTCCCGAATTCTCTTCTGCTCGCTGAATGTTGCTGCTGTATCACAGAGCAAGGAGAACCTGTATGTGAAAGGCTTCACTCATGCACGAATGTTCATGCCTGGAGAAGAGAAGGCTCTGGGGAGACCTTATAGCAGCCTTCCAGTACCTGAAGGGAGCTTACAGGAGAGCCGGAGAGGGACTCTGTCAGGAAGTGTAGTGACAGGACAAGGGGTAACGGTTTTAAATTGGAAGAGGGGAGATTTAGATTAGATACCAGAAAGAAATTCTTTACTGTGAGGGTGGTGAGGCACTGGAACACGTTGCCCAGGGAAGTTGTGGATGCCCCATCCCTGGAGGTGTTCAAGGCCAGGCTGGATGGGGCTTTGAGCAACCTGCTCTAGTGGAGGTGTCCCTGCCCATGGCACAGGGGTTGGAACTAGATGATCTTTAAGGTCCCTTCCAACTCTAACCATTCTATGATTCTATGAATGTCTCTGGGAAAGCATGCCAAGCAGTGGTAACCTAACTTACGGATTTCTGCTCACCTGTGCTTATTACGTCCTAGTGACTGCAATGGGAAATTGAGCTTATTTATGAATTACTGTAATACTAAAAGAAGCGAAAAGCTTCAAATCTTTATTCAGGGTGTCACAGTACCTTCAATATCAATGTATTCAGTTGCTCTGTCAGATCAAAACCAGTTTTCCAAAACACAAATTTCCACTAAACTTAGCAGACCTATTTTGCTTAAGTACAGTAAGTAGCATTTGGCCTTTTCCTAGTGTATAGTTAAAACATTAGTTTCAAAAGGTCCAGGAAAGTGCAAAGGTGTATTTGTATATGTTTCTGATCACATTTTAAATACAGTACTGAACTATCCTCTGTATATTTTAAAAATATTCCATATTTTGCCTACTGTGAGTTATTTATAGATCTTGCCTTATTTTAATGTTTAAGTCAAATTGAATTTGCTTCTAAAATGTCTATACTTAGTATATACATGCTACTGGCTCCATAAGGTCTGTTTTCTCCTCTACCAAAGACTGAAGTGCACAACTCAAGATGTCAGTTGACCCATTCTACCTTTTCCCCTCCAAGTCAACACTGACATTATTGATGCCTGTTACTGCTGTACTTACTGGGTTTGGAGCTTGCAATTAATTTTTATGTTCCTCATTTCAGATTCAAGTTTTGAAAGTACTTGTGAACTTATCTGCAAACCCAGCCATGACAAGACATCTTCTCAGAGCTCAAGTAAGGTCCTTGTTGTCTGACTATATTTTTAGAATTTATACATGCGTATGCACATAGGTATGTGCATGCATTAGAAGAAGTTTAATGTATTAGAAGTATATATGCAACTCCAGAGTAAAATTCTAGGCAATACTCGGTTAAAATCAGTAGCTGGAAGTGTACATTTTTTCACAGGCTGGTTTTTTCCAGAGTGCGGTGTAATACAATTACTGTACTGGCAGAGGGGGAGTCACAGGGCATAAATACTGAAGACAGTTGGTCACACTGCCTGTGTACCATTCCAAATCATTGAATCATAGAATTGTCTAGGTTGGAAGGGACCTTTAAGATCATCTGTCCAACCATCAACCTAACTCTGATAAAAAACCATCAATAAACCAGATCTCGAAGCACTATGTCAACCCATCTTTTAAATACCTCCAGGGATGGTGCCTCAACCAATTCCCTGGGCAGCCCATTCCAATGCTTAATAACCCTTTCAGTGTAAAAATTTTTCCTAATATCCAATCTGAACCTCCCCTGGCGCAACTTGAGGCCATTTCCTCTTGTCCTATCACCTGTGACTTGGGAGAAGAGACTGACCCCCGCCTTTTTACAACCTCCTTTCAGGTAGTTGTAGAGAGTGAGAAGGTCTCACTCTCAGCCTCCTCTTCTCCAGGCAGAACAACCCCAGCTCCCTCAGCCTCTCCTCATAAGACTTACTCTCCAGACCCCTCACCAGCTTCGTTGCCCTTCTCACCTTCCCTTTCCACCAAAGTAGTAGTACTATGAACTTTTGTGTGTAATATATATAAGGTACCCTGATAAGTTTCAAAAACAAACGCAAAGCCTCATTTCCGGACATGCAGTCAGTATAGAGATTGAAGACCAGGTACAAACATCAAATACAACCAGTACTGTAAATGATCCTTCTCAGCAGCTGTTTCTATAGCTAACACACTGTACCTGAGACAACCCAATTCCACTGAAATCCCCACCCCTTTACTCAAACACAGCTGTAAAACTGTCTCTAAGCACTGTGAGTGAACTTTCCCTGCACATTTACTTATTTCTTTGTAGAGGACTTTATCTGACATTTGCTATTGCTGGCCCTGGTGCACAGGTTTATTTCAGTCGTATCCTTTCCTCACACCAAAACAGGGTCAGTGAAATGCTGCTGCCTCCTCCTGCCCCTCCCAAAAGTAAGTTTCTTAAAACATGCAGCGGCTTTTATTTCTGCCACGACCAAAGCTGGTCTAGATACTACCGGCTTTTCATTATTAAAACAAGAGTAAGGTAACTAAATAATTCAGTTCTCTGTTAAAAGTGTATCCTTTTCTCATTTATCAGATGTGCTAACATAAAAACATTCAGATCACTGCAGAGGGCAAAAGCAACATTATTGAGAAGGAAAGCAGACCCTCTCTTCCAAATGGGAATTTTCCAGACAGCCGCATTTTGGACACTGAAAGCAGAGAGCATTTATTAGCCTGTGAAGCACAGCCCAGTCTTTTCTAAAGCAGAAATGTGTGTGCTGTGCAAGTTTCTGGCATGCTTTCACAGCATATAGAGCTCAGGTATTTCATAGGGTTTCTGGTTTAGATGGCTTAGGTGCAGGGTTTTTTTCCCGTTTTTTCAAAGCTAGATTTAGTTACATATTCTTATTGATGTTGATTAAGTATGGATTATTTCTTGAATATCCTAGGTGCCATCGTTGCTGTTACTTTTTGACAACCGTATAAACAGAGATATTCTGCTTAGAGCCCTGGCATTTGCAGCAAACTTGAAAAAGAATGTGAACAATGAAGATGGCACCGTTACTCAGGACCAATACAGCAAAGATTCAGTTTTCTTTACACTCTGCAGGGACTGCGCCCCATTCGCTCAGAAACTGGCATCTTTGTTACATCACCCTGATACAGAAGTGAAAGAGCAAGTTGTGAGAATATTAACACAATAGTGATTTTTTTTAAAAAAAAAAGACTGACTTGATGAAAATATCTAATCTTAGGAATGCTGTGCTAAAAAAAAACCAAAACAAAACAAAACAAAAAGCCAACAATAAAACAACCAAAAAATACTGAATAATACCATATTACTAGGCACAAATCAGAGGATGCAATGTATTTAATATAGAGCATAACAGATTTTTTTTTCCTTTTTTACGAGCAAGATAAAAGCAATAGCTTAATTAGCACTGAGAAATCACTGTACAGCTGGTACATGTACATAAAGGGGGAGGAATAGTTTAAAAAGTGAAAACTTTCATATGTATGATGAACATTTTAAATGTATGAGTAAAGTGAATTGAAATATTCTTCCTAATGTTTTGTTTCCTTAAATATTTACAGCTATTGAATAACTACTTCTGTAGAATGGTACATTAAAGATTTAGCAATTTGAGATTAGGCATTTACATTTTATTAATCTGATATCTGCTAAATGGCTGCAGGCACATCTTCAAAAATATTAGATAAAAACAATACCAGTTGGCTTCCTACAAAATTAGTATTCTCAGTGAAAACTGCATCTTAAAGTTATCCAGCCTGTGTTTTTTCACCTTACATTCTCATATGCTTAGTACATCCATTCCATTTAGCCAAACTGCAGTGCATTTAGCCACAAGCATGCAAGGTTTCTACACTTGAAAAAAAAAAAAAATCAAAAGGATTTTATCTTGTTTTAAAATTGTGACTTTAAGAAAAACACACATATTTTTCAAAATATTTTATTATGAGTCAAAGACTACCTGCAGCTACCATTCAACATTCTTATCTTTATAGAAGTCTACAAGAGCAGTGTCATAGCCATTTTTATAAAAGGTTCCTGTTCTGTAGCAGCCCTCGATCCCACTTTCCTCAGAGAGCTTTACTGCTTTTTCTCTGCAACTGGAACATCATTGGAATAAATGCTTCTGTTGAGTTACCCCCCATAAAATTTTAGTCATCAATCCAGCCTTAACGCAAAATGCAGTGGAACACATATAAACATCATTGTAAAAGAACCTGAAGGAACTTTCACTGATGAATATAAACCACTTCATACTAAAACACGACTGCTAAATCTTCCTGAACGCTGCATCATAGAGAAAGTTAAAAAATGTCAGGTGTAAAGGCTAGAAACAAGTTTCCACCTTGTACCATTTTTAAGAGACCTTTATTATCTAAACTGTTACCAGATGCTTCATCTTTCTAAGTTAATATACCCGCTCTGCTCTTCATAAAATACTACGCTCTTCTGTTTCTGTAATTCAATAGATGTTTTATTTCTATTTGGTAGGTGACTTTGCAAATAGCTAAAACTGCAAGAAAAATGTGACCTTGAAAATCCAAGATGTCTATGCCCTGATCAATACAGGGGTAAAGCTACATGTATCTAATTTATCTATATAGGTGGTTTTAAGTCACCAGGAGTACACTTAAGGCAGAAATAGAAGTTGGCGTGATTCCCAGTCAGAACCCTGACAAGGGCTGCATTGACAGTGAACTTCCATTTCTCCTTCCCACTGCCCCAAAAACATTGCTCATTTTGTAATAAGTGAGTTATGTTACAATCATTTAATGTTTTGCTACTATTTGTAGATTTAATTTTTTTTTTCTGCTTTTGTATTTAACAAAGAAAACCAAAGGCTAGGTCAGACACTAAGAATTTACCAATTCCACCTTCCTCTCCTGACAAGAGCTTAGATCAGTCTGTTCTAGGTATGTCTGATAATGTATGTGTTTTCTTAAGCTCAGCAGCAGAGATGTCTAGATGTTCCTCTCCATGTTCTTCAATCTCAAAATAAGTTTTTCAAATAGCATCTTTTTTGCAATTAAAGTTCATCTCTTATCCTTTGCTTTGATAGGTGACAGAAAACAGTGACCATTGTCCCCTTTTCTAAAAATGCATGAAAATGTGTTACAGTGTTGTCTCAGTCTTACTTTTCTGGTCTAGAAAGGCCTATTTTTAAATGGTTTCTCCATAGACCAGTGCTACTGAGATGTTTGAAATCATGCAAGGTGCTCCAAAGTGTCTTCACGCAAGCATGTCTAATTTTTTTTATCCCACACCCCAGACTCAATCTTATCAGCACCAAGCAAAGTGTAACTGTTGCTGTTCTACATACAAATGCTGCAAATTAATAGATCCAAACATAAGCAATTACTGACCTTTAGTCTCTGACCCTTGAAGTCAGTACTCCTCTGCTACATGGCTGCTTATCTAGGTGCTCGGTATCTTAGTTTCAGTCTTTCTCTGAAGTACGGGATTTTACAGAATAGTCTATTGATGATTTTGAAAACTCTAAAAAGCCAAACCAACTTCAATTTTAAGCACATCCTTCAAAGTACTCACAACATCCTGCAGCCTGGTCTCCTCCGCGATGTTATGAACACACAATATGCATTATTGTTATCCGACTCGTTATTCAAGCTACTGTGTAAATATGAGGCCCAATAGAGATGTCATCTGAAATGCCCTCCCAAAATCAACACTGAAAGACTGAGAGTAGTTTTAAACCAGTTTTGAACAAATTCTGGTGAATACCTCTAGACCCTACTGGAATTACCTTTTCAAATAAAGAAATCTTGATATTTGTCAAATATGAGTCCCACCAAAGGAATATAAGCTACTTTTTCGTACATGTAAGTGTCATCTGTTCCAGAACCCTTCCTCAGCCTGAACTTGGACAAACTGATCTTTGCCTCCTTGTGCTGTTCCTTGGTGGTATTAAGATCTATAAGACTTCTAGGACTTTCTGATACAAAATTTTAAAAGATAACTGTCAACAGTTAAAAGATTGCTTGTTTGCTCCTAGCATGAAAACTCATTAGCTGGTTTTAATTAGTTGCCAGAAGTTCGTGTCTTTAAATTGTAGGGAAATAATGTGTCTTTTTTTTTTTTTACTATTTATCTTCATGGAGTATGAACATAAAATGTAATGCACAGCAAGAGCAAAAAAAAAAAACCACATATCCCATAGACCAAAACAAATCATGAACAAAAAAATGATTTGCCAATGAATTATGAAGGAGAATAACAACCCTTTTTATTGGCAACAGTAGGCTTTAATTAGGCTGTAAATTAGCATGGCAATTTGATACAGATACATTTAGCCAAGTTTTACAATACTGAACAATGTTGTAATCTCTCATTCAACTTTAAAATTATAGGGAAGCTATAAGAAAAAAATACCACAGCCCTTGCTTAAGACTTTTCACTTAAAAAACCAACAAACAAACAAACAACCCACCCCCCTTAATAACAGGCTGAGTCAATGCAAAGGCAAGCGCCATTAAGGGATTCTTCCATTCCATGTACTGCATTTGACAAGAAAGTCGTAGACGCATTCAGGCCTAACTTAAAAATATTGACAAAACAATGAAAGTTTGCAGATACTCTGGCCAGCAGTAAGTTTTACACGAGTGATGCAATATTAAATTATCTCTCTCTTTAAAAGGCACGTTTCTTTAGATCGGTGTAAAATTCAGCTTTTGTGGTTCAATATATGAAAATGTAGAAGCCTAACTATTTTACTGCCCTTGTGCTTTAACAACACAGCTGTATTGGAAGACTCCACCCCACAAAACATACAGTGAAGCTATCGAGGTCCAGGGTATAACCCGAAGATTAATGACTAACAAGTGGGAGATGACATTCTAACAATGACTAATTCAAGTCAGCCATTAACTCTAAGAATATGTCCCGTGCTGAGGTTATTATTGCTGGTGTAGGTAAGATGAAGAGTTTTTAAAAAAAAACAATAATTGATCAGTGGTGTACATCAGAGTTGAAACCACAAGTTAATCCCAGACAATACCATATATATTAGCCAATTTTTAGATCATCTCTCAAAATTCATAAACAGCATAACTAGTAAAATTTTATCATGAAATTGGTATGCAAGTTTTAGTTCTGAAACTGACAAACCTGCCATCTAAAAATCCAATTCACTCCAAAAAATCTACATCATATTAATCTTTGTAACATCAGTTGCTTGTTCAAATCAAACCAGGCTTAAAAGGAACTGCTGTTTCATTATTCAAACCCATCATTTGTGCTCAAGTCCCGCGATTCTCCGTGGTTTAAGACAAAGAAGTCTTCTTTTTTCAAGCCATATCTTTCAAGAGCTTCATTCAGTCTAACTGGAGGATCCAAGTAATACTGAAAAATAAGAATAATATGAGGGGAAAATATACCATTGCAGCATTTGGGGGAAAGAAAGAATATCACTGCTCTAAACAAGAAATGGTCTCCGTTTTAGACATTACCTAAAAAAGGATGAGGGTGGGTGCATATTTGTCAAATGAAAATTTTTGGTTTCATTTTCAGTTTTTAAATGATAAGAATGCTGATAACAGTAACTAGAGTAACTAGTAAGGCACAACCTATCATCCAAAACTCAGCCTCCTTCAACGTATTGAACTAGACCCCTTAGAAGCAGAAATAGGGTGAGGAGAAGGGTTAGCAGCTCAGCAGATGGCGCTTTCTCTCGTCTAGTAAAACAAAGTTGTCACTTTTACTGTTTAAAAACTAGTGCAGTTTCAATGAGGTCCCCTTTAAGGTACTTCAACGCATTTGTTACATTTCAGAAAAGGCATCATCGGGGAGGAATTGGCCATTGTTTTGTGCTTCTAAAATGTTATATCCAAGTTAAAGAGAACATGATGTAGCAGGTGAACATAGCTAATGGCATCAGGACTGAGTGGTGCAACTGATGCAAAGATAAAGCTGAAAACCAGCTACCAGACAAAGTGTGTCAAAGTACATGTAGCTACTTCCCTTTCACTGCATTTTTAGTCACTGTTAAGGTACCTGAGTAACCTCCTTATTAGGACTGGGAACTTGGCAGGTGGGGTGGGAGGAGGAAGAACGAAAAAAAAAAAATAATCAGCAACTCAGAATAACCCAGTTTTTCATATTCTTGCTGGTATTTAACTATTAATCAACTATCAAAGATACTATTTAATTTATTTACTAGACAGATTAATAAATACTGTATTGACCTACAAGCACACAATTCTTTCTGTCTCCAAGTGATGCACTGCTGAGTTCACTTTTATTATTGCATACGTGTCCCTACCTTTCATGTTCTGCAGCTTTTGTATATCGGAAGTCCTCCACGTTTCTTTCAATAACTCTGTACTTTCAAATCAATCTTAACAATGGAAATATTTTATGTAATTGGTTCTGGAAAGCTAAGCATTGTTTTTAACTGTAGTACATAACTTTTCACTCCTACAAAGTTTACATGTTAAGTATACATTCACAGATAGCTAGGTTAAACTGCAAAAGCAAAGCTTCATTAATGACTGTGTGCTCAGGAAACCTGAACTCATGTATAGTGTTGACATTTACCTCATTTGCTAAAGCAAAGGTCCCCCAATGAATGGCTACAGACTTCTTTGCTTGAACGTCAATATGAATTCTTACTGCTTCTTCAGGATCCACATGCTGGTATTTCATAAACCACCTACCAAAACACAAAGTAAATGGTTTTGTGTCACCTAATTCAGTGCAAGATTTCTTCTTTACTTTCATTGGATAAGGTGCAAAGAATCTTAATAAATAAATAAATAAAATACGCTCACCTAATAAAAAAAGAAATATGGAGCACCTGTGTCTGAACAACATACAGAACACTCAAAATCAACAAGCTGGAATATACCAGTATACCCACAAAACAGCAGTTCCTGTATTTCAGTCCTATTTTCAAACTTGTTTTTTTCTTATCTATATTTTTAATAGTATAAGGATGTATTACTGGTGCCTTGAGGCATTAAGGCCATAGATTTAAATCCATCCCTGAAAAAATGTTGTGTGCACTAAAAAGTGCATGCTTCAGAAGACAGCCTAAGGGAACATGTGGCAAAGCAGAAGAGAGAACCTGGCAATTCTTGAAAGATACTGGATTTTTACCACATTATTCTGATTCCTATCTTCCTTCCCCAGCGTATACATGCTCTGCTTCCAGCATTATATGAGTGCTATCATCTAAAAGTTTAGATACCCTGTCATAAGCAGGATACAGATGCTTAAACAAACGGAACTTTCACACTCTATAAAGGATTCATCTTTATCTCCAGATAAGTTGCAAGAACAGCGTAAGGACTGAAGCAAGAGAGAAATGCTGCAAATTGCATGCATCTAAACAGGCTGGATTAAGTGATGCTACTTAGAAGAATAAGCCACAAAGTAATTCCAGATTTTTACTCAACATTTTTCATGGAAGAAAGTCAGCTGATTCATCCTTCCTGTGCTTAAGACTGAAGAAAAAAAAATGCTCCAAGAACACCACACATACACAGGCAACCATCCTAGACATCGCAGCTCCATCGCCCAACTGCCTGCTTTTTTTTCTGCCGTTCAGCAACTTCTGTCTTTTGCCTCTATATTCTATTGTAAAATCTTGATAATGAGCGTGCCTCTTAATATGAGTTTTCACTTCTGGGTGTATTTGGTTGTCATCAGTATATAATTTCATTTAGGTATTTTGATCAAACTTGATTTTCATACCTTGGCTCATAAGCTCCAATGGGGATGGCTGCAAGATCAAAAGGTCCAAACCTTTTACCTATCTGTTCAAAAGCAACACAATATCCAGTATCTCCTGAAAAGAAAAACCTATTCCAAGGTCCCAAGACAGACCAGCTGCCCCAAAGAACCTTGTTATCATCTGTCGCAGTCCGTTTGCACCAATGTTGAGAAGGGGTGAAGACAAAAGTTACCGCATCATGACCGGGGACGCAGTTCTCTTCCCACCAATCCAGTTCAATCACGTTCTCACAACCGCATCTCTGCATCCAGTCCAAGAGCCCCAGAGGCACAAACCAGCGCAGCTCACTCCCAAAGCGTTGATTTAAACTCGTTACGGTGTTGTAGTCCAAATGATCGTAATGGGTGTGGCTGATCATGACTGCGTCTATTTTGGGGAGCTGCTCTACTGTGCACGGAGGTCCTCGGAAGCGCTTGGGACCCATCAGCTGAGTAGGGGAAGCTCGCTGGCTGAAGATGGGGTCAGTAAGAAATATAAGTTCATCCATTTCCACCATAACTGAGGCATGTCCCAACCATGTGACTCGCATACCAGTTCCTGTCTTCCCAGCAAGTTCCGGCTTTTGAACAAAGTAAGGTTTTAACACTGGAAGCTCTTTATCCAGTTCCTAGCAGAAAAGAACACAATATGCATGAGAGATTTCACAAGGTACTTGACCACGGAACAAAAACTGCATACAAGGCACAAATCATTACAGTCAAGACTTGCATTTTGTTTATATTTTTAGGTAAACAGAGAACTGCAACACAAAACAGATGCCTTTTTAATCACCATTTTCCCAGCTAATTTCCCCTCCCAATTTAATTTTAAGTTTTTGTAACATTTTCACTTCTCTGTCAAGAGAGAGAAGGCAGAACTCGAGAGTAACCCACCAGGCCAGGAGACCTGATCATAGAAAAAGAGAATCTGAAAGCATTGCAGTGAAAGCACTGCAAGGCACTAACGACATTCTAGGAAAGGCTTTGCAATTGGTTGGCCTTCCCAACCTGGAAAAGTGTGTGTGTGTGTATGTGTATATACACACACACACACATACGTGTATATACACACACATGCACACGCTGTTACTGTAACAAATGCTCAAATTTAGCTTGTGCAATTAAATGATGCATCCCCTAAGTCCTACCACAAATAAGTCAGAAACCCAGGGATGAAAGAGAATGCAATGTTCCCAACAGCATTCCGCAAAAGCTCTGTTCTATTAGTGTTTAACAGATGCTCTCTCTCCATTAGGTACAGAAGCAGCACATTAAGGTTAACCTCACTTGGCAAACATTAGCTTTTACCATTCTCTCTTTCCATCCTGCCAATAATTCAGTGAACATTCGTAAAACACAAATGAAAACTCAGATCTCATTTTTAAGACGGTCCTTTAGGCACTTAGCTATGATTCTCAGGTTGTTTTATTGAAGCCTTCTAGGTAATTAAAGTTTAATTATTACTGAATAAATCACTGTATGATCTCCCTGTATGTTCAGGATACAGTCCTGTGAATTACTTAAATCAACCTAAAACCATACTCCTGTGTACAAAGTTATGGAAACCTTCCCCCGTCTGCCCTGTTGT
Source organism: Numenius arquata (assembly GCF_964106895.1). NCBI lineage: Eukaryota > Metazoa > Chordata > Aves > Charadriiformes > Scolopacidae > Numenius > Numenius arquata. Next base: position 118,676,113 of record NC_133577.1, on the reverse strand, counting down.
TCCAGCCTCAATGCTTATACAGTTCCGACTCAAGTGTGGCAGGTCAGACAACTGACCCAGTTGGACATTAATCCAGAGGAGGAAAACAGACAGCTTTCAGCTCGATCGGCTTCCAAATTTGACTCTATGTTCAGCCTCGAGAGGACAATTGGCACAAAAGAAGCCATGGCTGTACATTATCTACCAAAACTCATCATCAAACCACTGCTCATTCTCTCATTTTGAACGGGAGTTATGTTCTTCACTGCAGTTTGGTTGAGATGCTTATGCAGCTATATTTCTAATAAATAAAGGTTTTCCTATTAAAAAACCCAACCAAACAAAAAGTCATCTCAGGGCTCCTGACCAGCATGGCCAAGGCTCTCCTCACAAACAGTTCTGCTAGGCACCTTCTACAGACTCCTGACCCTCTTCTCTCCCTGGTAATCACGGATGTCTCAGCATGTCTGGTTCCTAGTCCGAGTCTCCCCATCAAGGCTGCTGCTCTCATTCTCTAGGTCCAAGGCAGCAAATTAATGCTATCGGGGAGCTTATTCAGAGCTAACCTCTCGCTCCCTTAAAAGCCCAGCTGATGCTGTGACAGTTTAGGAGCCCAGGATTTCCCTTGCTAAATCAGTCCTGACAGCTTCAGGGAAGTTACTTTCTCCACAATATTTTATTGATTTGGAGGGCATATGTTGGGAAAAAACAAACACAACACCCCTCATTTCCCTGCAATCCTACTGTAAGTAATGAAATATTAATGAAATTGCTTTCTCTCAGAGCTAAAGGACAAAACATGTCTACTGAAGAAGTTTCATTACTGTCTCCAGGCATGAGAAGTACATAACCTTCTACAAAGCTGAATATAAGGTTATTACAATACAATCACTTAATTCATACAAGAAAAAACAAAGCGTGAGTATTAGACCGAGATAAACTGCTGCTTCTCCAAGAAAGAAACATCCATCTCCATTTCATTCTAAGTACAAGGGGACAATCGACAGGAGAAATCTGAACCACAAAGCGTAATATTGTGACGCTTCAATTAAAAGAGTGGAAGATCCACAAAACTAACATAACACTCAAAAATGGAAATTAGGACAACCCACCCAATTACATGTGGTTAAGTCAACAATCAAGGAAATTAAACTCAGATATGGAATGTAATAATTAATTGTCATAATGCAATTTAGGTCAGTAAGTACTTCTTTATCGAAAACATTCTTTTGAAGTAGTTTTTAAAGGGAGACTACAAATCATGTCTAAATGAATCCACTTTTTTTTGCTGAAATTTGACACAAACTAGTTTTCAAAATTAGTGTCATGCAATATTAACAGACTATACTAAATGGATTAAGAACCAGATAATTGGCAGATGTGAACAAAGAATTCCTAACTGGGACTTAAACATATTGTAATGGTTTTGACTGGGATAGAGTTAATTTTCTTCCTAGTAGCTCAATATGGTGCCATGTTTTGGATTTATGACTAAACCAGCGTTGATAACAGAGGATATGTTAGCTATTGCTGAGCAGTACCGACACAGCATCAAAGCCAGTAGAGGCTAGGGGTGCTGGGAAGCTGGGGGGACCCAGGTGGGACAGCTGACCCCAACTCACCAGAGGGATATCCCATACCATATGACATCACACTCAGTATATAAAGCTGGGGGAAGGAGGAGAAAGGGGGAGTCGTTCGGAGTGATGGTGTTTGTCTTCCCAAGTAACCTTTACGCATGATGGAGCCCTGCTTTCCTGGAAATGGCTCAACACCTGCCCGCTGGTGAGAAGTAGTGAATGAATTCCTTGGTTTGCTTTGTTTGTTGTTTTACCTGTTAAACTGTCTTTGTCTCAACCCACGAGTTTTCACACTTTTGCCCTTCTGATTCTCTCCTCCATCCCGCTGTGGAGGGAGGGAGCGAGCGGCTGCACGGGACTGAGCTGCCTGCTGGGGTTAAACCACAACACATCTGCACTATTAAAGGCTTTAAGGGATGTCACCGGGACTGACACTATTAAATATTTTGAACAGCTGACTTAAAGGTAAAACTAATGACTCTAAAAGGCACTTGTAAAGGACACACAGGCAGGAAGATTGATAAATAAAGGGTAGCACAGTTCAAACGATAAGTATCCTAACCTATTTAAATGAAATTCTGTGAAGAAAAAATTCATGGCAAATCAAGATCAAAAAGGTAGTGTAACTTGGAAAGCACAGACTCTGTATGAGATCTACAGGTTTGTCATACACGGCTTCTGATCCAAATCAGTGATTCTTTGGGGGATGAGATCAGAAATCAGGCATTGTTTTGAGCTATCATAGTAAATCACACAGGGGGTTTGGGGGTTTCTGTGGGGTTTTTTTGTGTTTTAATATTTTACAAAAGTACACTAAAATCCCCAAAATTACCTTTTAGAGCAATAAGACTCGTTACTCAATTCATAAAATTTCAAACTAAAACACAATTTCTGTTGGCGGTATATGTCATATGGAATTCTTAAAACTCATACAACAGGATAATGAACAAAATACACAATCTTATGGAACCTTTATCCTGCTATAGTACATTTCGTTCTCTGTCAGACTAAGCAGAAACACATTAATAATACTGAAGAATTAGAACAGATCTTTGAAATGTGGCATTAATGTCAAATCAGCTCCCAACAGAAGCAAAACGTGTCTAATACTGTCTTATCCTCATCACTGGAGTAATACAAAAATTCCTCCTGCTGTGCCCCTTCCCCCCTCCCACGTTCTCTTTCCTTCCTAATGCAAAGCAAGAAGAAACACATGACGGGCTTTGGTAAGACTACTTAATTAGCTTAGGATTTTTGGCGCTTAGTGCATACTGGAATACCACTGGATTTCACAGAAATGAGAACAAACTAAATCGTTGATCCAACAACTAATAATTAAGATACTCCCAACAGCACTGAAAAAAGTTATTAATAAAGCCTGCAATGAAAATACAAGAAGTCTATGCATTCTGGAAAATTATATAGGCTTGTTTTGAAGGCATGATTATAATACATATAGCTTTCACACAGTGAAATACATATCCTAGGTAATATGCTGCCTTTTTTTTTTTTTTTAACATATGCAAAGCACTTGGTACAGATAAACTGAACCTGCCCAGCATAGCAGGGTATCACTATGCACACTCGAATGTGGAAACTGAAGTAGGAGTCTGCTCGAAGGACACGCTATCTACCAGTGCTAAATAAAGTATGGAGCTCTTAGTTTGAATTTTGAACAAGCTCAGAAGTGCTTTACAGGTTCATTTAGGTGTGGATCAAACACAGCTGGAACAAACATCGAAACGGCTGAGCACTCAAAAAGTGCATTTCATTGACCCCTATCTAGGTTTTTCTATTTCTGGTTTGCTTTACCGAGCTCCTAAATAATTGCAGGCACTTAATTAAAAAATTTCATATGCAAAGCAATAAAATTAGTCCAAAATGAATCCCAACTGGGTCAGAGACACAGCTTTACAACTGTCAATCTACAGTGTAGATTTCTCTGTAATCATCCTTTATTGCAGGGATAATTTGTAAATTAAAGGGGAGTGCTGCAGTTCTCCACTGGCATCAGAGAGCTGTATATTCTGCAGTCTGTAGTATACCTTAGCACTGTCTTCTACGTACTTCAGTCACTAACCAGGTTTGTGACTGGTGCTGGCAAGATACAAAGCCTATCGTACACATGGGGAACGGGGCAGCAGTCAAAGGCAATTAAAAACGCTGAGGAGTGAATTTTACAGAACTGTGGCCTAAGTACCACACTGCAGCACACTGCTGAGGAAGCTGTACACACCGAGGCACAACCGCCGTTACTGTTACAAGGTGCAGATAATGCCTAGAAGCAGGACACCAAATTTAAAACAATAAATTGTCAGAAGGGATCCCAAGACCGAAATATATTTGCTGTGCTGCTTTCTGAAGTCAAATTACTATTATTATAGAACAATTACAGCCAAGATTATTTCTCCTTTAAACACGATCTTTGCCACATATCCTTAGAGAAATCCCCAAACCTCTGACCATCATGTGTTAATAAGTAACACGGCTTTCCTGTCCATAAAGCTGATCAAATTCCTTCCTTCACAGATAATTCAAGTAAGATAAAAATGAAAAGTGTAAGCTCTTTGCTAAATACAGGCTGTGAGATTCATAGCTTATGCATGCCTTCTTGGATGCTTAAAAGCATTATTAAAACCTATTTGTTCAAAAACGCTTTTCCTGGTCGCACACCCTTCAGCACAGCTTTTCTGAAGTGCAGTCAACGCGCCAGAAAATACACGAAGTAATCCTAACTGTCAGAACTGCAGCCATTGTGACACTCGTCATGGGCACAGAGATAACCTGTGGCTTTCCAGTATCCATTACTCTTCATGGAAAAGAAGCTTCTCTCAGAGGTTGCTTCCCCCACCTCCTTCTTTATATTCAATATCTGGCAGAAACAATACACCAAGAACAAATAATGGTGTTTCCCAGTAAACTGGTACTATACCTTTATTATTTCAGTACAAATACTTGCTCAGCTTAGTTTTAACATATGCCTTTTTTTCCTCCTGGTGTACTGAGGTGGAGAAACATAAGATTTGCACGCACTTCCATAAGTAAATGACTGCAACTATTTAGTACATTTTTATGAAAATATATAACATATGAAGTAAATGGTAGTCTGGAAAAAAAAGGCAAAATTTTTAAAATGAGATGTGCCACAGCTATTTCATGCAATATGAATGATGTCAGTAGTATGCTTCATAAGGCAACACCTATTAAAAAGGAAAGAGAGTAACTCTAATTTATGATTGAAGTAGGAGGCCATTTTTGTTGTTTTTGTAAATATAAACCGAGCTAGACAAATCAAAGGGCATGGAACTAACAGAAAGGAGAAAAAAATTAAATAGGCAGAAAGTATCAACCCACCTTTTGAAAATAATAAAGTGATAATAAAAATTAGAAAAACAACAGTTAGAAAAGTCTCCAAAAGACGCCTAGTAAGTATTGGTTAGAAACCATCCTATTTTATTGATTAGAGCAGAGGTAAAAGGAATTTAAATTAAGAACAGAAAACATGCAAGTATTTACCTGCTTTGAGCATGGCACATTGCTGTTATTTTTTTCCATGAGGGACCATTTCAAAACATTTGGCAAGGTTGGTGATTTCCATGTTGGCCATGGGTTGACAAATCTCCCATCTTTGCCTCTCTTTGATTTAGTTACATCCTCTTCTAATCTGTAGTCCAGCCTGAAGCTTTTCCTGGATGCTCTGGAAGAATCACTGCCCCTGGAACCTCGACCCGAATTCTGACGTTTCCTCACTGCTTCTTTAGGGTACTGGTTACCTGCAGTCAAAGGCTGCTCTTCATCCGTGTTCTTATCCATCTCTTTTTGAGGAGAACTAAAATAGATTTTAAATTAATCAATCTTTTCTTGGACTAACATCAACATTCATATGACTGAATGTTCTCACACACATCAGAAACAAGCCTGCCCTTCTCGTTTTATGATCTACTGTATTTTTTCCTCAACAAAATATGCTTTTAAAACAGTTGCTATGACACAAAAGACTTCAAAAACATGCTGTGGCAAGTAGATATGAGATCTCTTTGTAGTTCAGGCAGAATTTTACTCCCTGGTATGCACAGCCTCAGATACTAACACTATTATCTACCAACTGCAAGAGCGAGGGGGAAGGGTTCCTTAATTTACATTTGGAAGAATAATAAGTTCCTCCTGAAACTTATGACATTTAGTGCCTGATGTAATGCAATCCTGCTAAGCTGTCCAAGAGACACTGGAACTATACAGTACCTTAGGATTTGCCTATATAGTGACTTTGTTTTGTAGTAAGAGCAGCAGCTTCATGTAGCATTAATAAACTCATTACTCCTACCAACAAGAAACAGATACACGCAGAAGTCAGAACACAAAAGGCATTTGGTCTTATTTCCTATTTTGTCCAAAATGAAGGAAAAGCTTAGTGTAATAACAGTAAAAGTAACTGTTTCAGATACGATTTTGGTATGCATTGAATGCACTCGTGAAAGGCCACAGAAAATTGGAACATCTCAAATAAATCATGGCTGCAATGCCTGTTCTTAATTCCATTGTGAAATAAAAAAAAAACAAAAAAACAAACAAACAAAAAAAACCCAACCAAACAAAAAAACAAAACCTGAGAAAAACTTGTATCTGTAAAGTCACAATTCTGGCACATTTCTTAGCAAACTGCAAACTCTGTAGACAGAGTCTCTTACTACAAACCTAACAAAGTGTTAGGAATTTAGGAATACGGAGTCCTCTTGATCTCATTATATCCAAAGTAAAAAAACCAAATATCCTTATTTTATTTTAAAAGTTGCTGAAGCGATTCAGTTGAAGCTAAATGCTTCAGTTTCTATATTTACTTTCACCATTTTAGTTTAAAGTAAATATACTGTTCTGACAGTTTTTTTTAAGAAAAATGGGTTGCTATTTTAAAGAGTGCACAACTTTCTGGTACTTACAAACTCTACCTGATAAAAACTAGAAGGTGACTAGTAACGAACAGACAGCATGATATAATACTTAGATGCAGGAATAATTTTTAATAAAAAATTGTGAAGTTTGTCCCCTAGATAACTCTCCATCACATGTTTTAGCCTACCTACTATTTCATTAACTCAGATACTCCAGCTTTAGCTGTATGCTCATATGAGAAGCACTGCGCCAATGTACCAAAGTCACTCCACTCAAACATCGTTTTCAGAGAACAGTATTAAAGCCCACAGTTTTCTTAGAAAACACGTAACTCACTGTGCCCTTCATAAGTTCGTGATTACAGGGAAAAAGAAATATATTGTCACTGCAACATTACAGCTAAAATTTTATACACATAGAAGAAGAGGAAGAAGAACTGGACCCAAATGCATTTGCTGGTGATGCTCCAACTGCAAACACAGAGCCCGCCCCTGCTATTTCAGCAGCAACCAATTACTAAACAGAAAGTGTGGTGTCAGATGCAAAGATATGACAATTGATAAATATTGTGAAATTTTCTTAACAAAATAACCATTATTTTGCCATACAGTAGAGAAAATACCAACACAGGACAATTCACTTCTGATAAAGAGGCATAAACAACGTTCAGGAAAACATTGCTGACAGAATTTTTGATAAGTAGTACCCTTGGTCACAATCTTGCTTTAATGTAATTGCTTTGGGCTCTAGTTTCCCCATGGTTTTATTGACACCATTCCATTTATTTATTTTCTATTTAGCAATAAGATACCACATCTGCATCACAATTTTAATTTAGCTGTTGATACTCCTAGGCTTTTTTCTCTATTCCACTAAACATTTACTGGAATCAGCCTTCAATGGAACAGCCACCCAACTTGCTCTACACCATTTTAAGCAGACAGAAATGGTAAAAAAAAAAAAAAGAAAAAAAGAATCAGTGCCACAAAAAGGCAGACAGAATACCCAAAAAATGTTAGTGGATATTTTAACTGTCACTTTAACTTAAGAGCGTTTGGGTTTTTTGTGGCATTCCTCAAAGAGCATTTTCAATGCCAAGTCAGCCTATTAATTTAGCAAAGCACACAGACACAGCATAAAACATCTGCTCTTCTAGAAAGCATCATGAAAACAAATCACAAAAGTTTAATCAGATAGGTATTTAATCCCAGGAAATTCTTCTGTTAACATCTCAGATGTCTGATTTTTAAATATATATAACTACTGTAATTATTGTTCCTACAAGACTTTTTATATTAGAGACTGGAGTGCCTAAGGTTTTATTTTTAAGCTTCTGTTTATCTATTCATTCATCTCTAAAATAGGCGAATTTGACTTTTGCTTAAATTTTCATATAAACCTTTGATCTTATTCTGAAAGTATAAACCTCTGGGGGAAGCAGGGATCAACTATGCTGATTAAACAAAGACAATGCCAAAACATTTAAGTCACTGCAGGTATCTGTCTGCCAACATATTTTCCACATGATGCACATACATTACTTTCATTAGTATTCCATAAGCAACTGAAGGGATAAAAGACCTCAGTGCTCACAGAATACTTTAAGCCCTTTTACATGCATAAGAAAGGGACACATTTACAAACAATTAACTGACAAAGTATTCCTGATGAACTGTAGATTCCTTTGAAGTATCAATCTTGCCAGTTCATTTCCGTTTCATTTAAATTGGCAAAATATATCCTAGAATATTCATGCAATACAGTAAAAGAAATCTAGTTTTTCTAATTAAAAAAAAAGAAAAAAGTAGATGATAATTTCTTGAAAGCCGGGAATCACTAGCTTAAAATAAAACTCAGCCAGTTATTAATCCATGGAGATTCTTACCCTTTTGCAAAAGAAAGTTTCTACAGACAAGATTTGCCACGTATATTTTATATATTAGAAAATACCCAATCAGAAATGAGCTGATTTTTCATCTAGCTTTCTTGAATTCTTCCCCTCAAAAAAAAAAAAAAAAAAAAATTTGGCACTTGAGAAATAAATTTAAGCACTGGATAGACACCAAAATAAAACTGAGTAGAGTTTTTTTCACTTGGGAGGGGCAGGGGGAAGGGGTCATGTCCTTGGTGACTAATTGTTATTCTAAGGTTCCACGAGAAATCTTCTGTTTTCCACACTTTTAAGCAAAGAGAAGCACTATTCTACTTAAAAGCAATAAACTGCTTTCTTAATAAATGGAACTCATCCTTCAAGATGAGGCAAGTTCCCCCCCAAACAATGGCAAGTGGATTGCCACCTTTTCTAAGTGGGGCTCAGGCAAGATGCAACGCAACCACCTTCTCTGTGCTCAGAGATGCTTTACTGTTTCAACTGCATTCAGAAAAGGAAATGGACCCAGACATAGAAACCACTAAAGGAGACCATTGGTCATCCTAAACCCACAAGGCCATAAGGTACTCTAGACAGAGGGGAAGAACACCACTGTCTGAGGAATAAAATGAAGCCTAACATGAATCAAAATTCAGAGCTCACATAACTGGTTTTCCTGCACAAATACTAAGGGGGTCCTAGTAATCCACAAAGCAAGAAAGAAGTTGTAGATCAGGCAGGACATGTCATGGAAAACCCATGTCTTGTGTCCCAGTAAACAAGCTTACCCCTGTAAACGGGATACAGCCCTTAGGACAACAGGTTTGGGGTCAATTATTTATTTTAGCATTGTTTATGTAACTGCAAACTTGGATACAAATATTTTGTCTTTAAGTCTTCTGTTTATTTAGCAAAATAATTAACAGTTTAACAAAACATTTTAATGCTTTCTCTTTCTGTTCCAAAAGAAGGTTGGAAACGATATGTTAACATTACAAGAAGCATTCTGACATTAAAATTTTTCTTTTAATTGGTCTTTTAAGCACAGTAGAGCTTCAAGCCAAATAATTTTAACTTTATTTGAAGAAGAAATGCACCAACATGAAATCTACTCTGTGAGTCTTCACCTTTTCCACCCAGTCTCCTCTAACATTCACTACTCCATAACTGAAATGGATGTAGTTCCCCCTACTAAGCACACAGCCATGCACAGACACACGACTAACTGTGAAGTCTGCCAGAACAGATTTCTCCTTCTTTTCTACACAGAAATGTGGTCCTTATTTAACAAATCCCTAAGCCAGAAAGTTTAAGAAAGAGTTACTATGAAGTAACTCAGGTTTACTGGAACCCAGCATCCACAAAACTTTATGCTCACCTTGCAAACATTCCACAGCTTTCCAAGTAGCCTTTATTTCCTCTATTTTTGAAGCAATAAGTTTGGTTCATTCCTGATCACTGTCTCTCTGTATAGACTACATCCAGAACTGGGCTGCACTACACATCACCTAAAAGGGACAGCACACAATTCCTAGCACACTCGATTGGTTTGTGCTTCATCATGCCACTGTAGCCTTACCAGAGCAAGAATCTGGGCTTTCTGCAAGCCACATACTGCTACACAACTCGGAAGTTTTCTTTCCACATGCATGTTTTTTATGACTGCAAAATGCACACTTTAAGGTAAGGAATTTGCAAACACTAGGGAGCCTATAATTTCTTAAAAAAAGTCTCCCGCATGCTCAACTATCAAACGAATGCCAGCTAAGTTTTGGCTGTGCTTTTATTTTTCCTTCAGGTCTGAAATTGTCTGCTTTAATTAGTGAACAGTTTGAGACTGGAAAATTCTGAATGCATTTAAACTTTTATTGTGCAGTACTTTAGGCTGTTTGTCATACCAATGTAGACTTACGAAAGTAAGAACCTGAGCTTTCTGCAAACCATATACTGCTACACAACTTGGAAGTTTTCCCTCACTATATATTTTTTCTTTTTATGACTGCAACAGCAATTATTCCAGACACTCTTGGTCTTCGGATTTCACACAAAGATCTCTCAAGATTGCAACTAGCTGATCTATAAACACTTTATTATTTGAGATTTCCCATTAGAAGTTACTGGCAAGAACAAGCATTGCAGAAATTTTCATTCAAATTATTTGATATTTTAACGGCCAGCTTGGGATTCTGCGTGATGGCCTATTTCCATATTTTCCAAACATCCAAAAATCTATGCTAGTACAGCCTTCTTTCGTTCTTGGATGTACCCATTTCATACCACAGCTACAGGCTGCCAGACCAGTTCTTCTCTGTTCTCAACAGATCTGTAAGTACACGGCCTCTACAGCGATCTTGTGTACTGTTGAAGAAAGATGAATAACTGACTTGATAACAGAAATAGCTCTCTCCATAACAACCTCATAGAATTAGGGTGAATCCTTTACCGTTCTTACCTAGTTTTGAGGTTCAAGAGTAAAACAAAACAAAGTTTTATTTAGACAAAACAGAAAAAAATTTTAGTTACAAATGAAACAAATGTAAAGCATCTATCCATGGTCAGCTCTTAGGCACATTCTTACAACAGGCATATTACTTAAGCAGCCACCACCATGAGTCAATCCATTTCTGCCCCCAGGCTTGCCAAAACAAACATTTGTGCCCACGTGGTGAATTAGTTCAAAAAACTGATCTAGCTGATAGTCACTTCTTACCTTCCCATCCCCTAGAGAAGCGCTTCATTTTCACCTGCATCACTGTGTAACCATGAGAGTGTTTATACCAACAAACTGGCCAGGACAGGGAAGGGTGAGAACAGGAATATAGTGTTGTAAACAAAAGCTACTTACGCCAGCGCTGCTATAAAAAAAAAAAAAAACAACAAGCCAACCCTAATTAATTAAATACCCTCCATTTAGAATTCACTCAATGTAGCTCAGTTGCAGACACCACTAAGTTAGGTTCAACAATTCCCCCTACTCTTAATATGTTTCATTTTCCATTTATTCCCTACCCAAGGTTTCACATTTAGTACTGATGCTGCTTAAACTCTGGCTGCCTCCTCTGACAGTGATGTTTCATATTACAACCGAGCAAATTTAATAGTTACCTACCACCCAAAAGGCAGCCCACTCCCGTTACTACACATTCTGACCTCTACTTCCCTGGTGTTCATTAGGGGAACTAAACCAACAGAAAGTTATTCATAGCCATTACAAATGCCTATCAGCTACACCCTTATATGCCTCTGGATACAAATGCAAATAGTCTTTAAAGTCAGGTCCATCAGTAGTACCTGGAGCCAGTTATTTCTCAACCCTGGATTAAATCTGATCAGCACTGTATGAACTGCATAAAGATGCCTCTTCCTGGAACTGGCACAATACATAACTATTTTCCCTTTGTTTCCAGGTGCCCCAGCTTACTGTCCCTGTCTAATATGAGCACTTTGTAGTCCCTGAGCATGTTTATGAACTATATTCAATATTATAGAAGTTTCCTGTTACATGCACACTCTGTTTAGGTTATGATCCCTGTTATGACAGTTGCAGTCATAGAATCATAGAAAGGTTAGAGTTGGAAGGGACCTTAAAGATCATCAAGTTCCAACCCCTGTGCCATGGGCAGGGACACCTCCCACTAGAGCAGGTTGCTCAAAGCCCCATCCAGCCTGGCCTTAAACATTTCCAGGGATGGGGCATCCACAACTTTTCCAGGCAACCTGTTGCAGTGTCTTACCCCCCTCACATTAAAGAATTTCTTTGTGGTATCCAATCTAAGTCTCCCCTCTTCCAATTTAAAACCGTTACCCCTTGTCTTGTCACTACACTTCCTGACAAAGAGTCCCTCTCCGGCTCTCCTGTAGGCTCCCTTCAGATATTGGAAGGCTGCTATGAGGTGTCCCTGGAGCCTTCTCTTCTCCAGGCTGAACAACCCCAGCTCTCTCAGCCTGTCTTTATAGGAGAGGTGCTCCATCCCTCTCATCATCTTTGTGGCCCTCTGCTGGACCCACTCCAACAGGTCCATGTCCTTTCTATATTGAGGACTCCAGAGCTGGACACAGTATTTCAGGTGGAGTCTCACAAGCGCAGAGTAGAGGGGTAGAATCACCATGCGTACTAACAGAGGTGACAGACCCACTAGCCAGTTTCTTTAGCTATACAGGCCTATAAGTTACTTCCCTCATCTTTTACTGCAGTCTTGAATCAAAGTATCCAAAATTTGGTATGCGGCCATCACATTTAAAAGAGCAGCCCAGACTCTCATTATGGTTAAGCACAAGAGCAGTGTAATTCTGTGCTATTGCTGAAGCAATCACCAAAGGAAAGGAGAAGTCAATTTTCCCTACACCAGAACAGAAAGTGCTTTACCTTGCTCTCCCTAAGCAACTAATTTCATATGACTACTTAATGTATAGGGAGGAATGTTGAAAACACAAGAGCTGCAATTAAAGTTTTCTTACCTGCTCTGCAAGACTCAGGCTGACAACATGCAGGAGCAAGGCTTGTGCATTACAGCTGTGTTATGGTACGAAGACAATAACCGGATCACAGACCAAATGCAGACAAGTTTTAAAAACAACAGAAAAATAAGAGAATAAGAGAAGACTGCACAGGCGCACCGCTGGGCAGATAAAGCCTGCATTCCAACAGCAACAATAATCTCCATGGATGGCCCTTCGCACTTGCACAGAATTTCAAGAAAGCTTTTCCAAAAGAGCAAACACGAAACTTGTACCAACCCAGCTGCGGGATCTGGACCCCAACTTTAGTGTTCTGGCACCAGCTCCACTGCTATAAATATTTATGCAAATGAGTAGTTCATTAGTTCCAATTGGTCTGCTGGTGACTAGAGTTAATAACAGAGGCAAACCTTTCCAGGATGGGGCTCACTGTTAAAAAAAAAACAACCAAACTTTAAAGTTTAGCATTTATAAACACACTTTAGCCACTCCCATGCGTTACCAGCCTATGCATCTTAGGTTTAGTATTTTAAGTTATTATGCAATGCTGAAGTTGTTAGCACAGTTGGGTTTTTTTTAACTAAAATGAAGTTTTAAAACATTACAAGCTTGCACTCTGTCCCAAGGGTAAAGGTTTCCCATCTAACATCTTATGTCAATTAGACATGACTAAAAATAAACACTACTACACATAATGAAACTAAGGTTCCACTTGAACATACTATGGTAGAAATCTGATTTCCTTTGTAGCACATGGCCATAAAGGCAAAGTAAGAACTGTTTCCGTAAAAGTGAACAGAAATCACATTAAAACCTTGATCCATAGGATCCACATGGCAAAGCAGGATCTGAAGCAGTTCATTTATAATCAACTCTGGCACTTTTATGTCTGCAACTCTGCAATTGCTATCTCCACCTCATTTACTAAGGCTTTTAATTTTCTTTTTCCTTTTCTCTCCATGCCAGAAAGGAACAAACTCTTATGCAAACTTTCTCTAGACTCACACTGAAAATAATCTTTTAAAACCCTATAAAACCTCAGTTGTCCAGGAAGTGCAGCAACGCCCAAGCACTAAAATGGATTTTATTTTTAAGTTAATACACAGTCATACAATTCTGTTTATACACATATTTAAATGCTTGTCTATTTGACTCCCTCTCTTCAGTTCAAATTCCAATCACATAGGACCCAATGTCATTTCTCTGCAATATAAAAATATTTCCCTAAATTCTCTCTAAATCTACTTACATTTCAACATAAGTTCAACTTTTGCTTGTCCCAATAACATTCTCTCTCTCCCTCTGTCTGTATATGTATAAACAAACACCCTATAGATGTATGGATTTTATAGAACTATTTGTAACATTTGACTACAAATTTATCAAAATCCAAAGAAATCATTTCCAGGTCAGTTAAGAAAAGGAAATTAGAAATTTTCAACAATTTCTTTGTTGAAAAAATATCTTTTTCTTGAATGCAACTGCTCAAAGACCATCTTTCACATGAGTTAAGCTAGAAGGCCCTCAGCCTTTCCAAATATAAAAGTTTTGAATCTCCAAAACTTCACACCGGAAAGCCAGAAAGCATACGCAATACAGCATCCTTATGGTTCTTTAACTGGCCACAGCTGAAACTGAAATACCGCCATTAAAAGACATTTCAAGTGACAGAACATCAGACAGAGCAAAACACAAATACCCAATGAAACTGGAAACATCATAACACATTAACATTTTTCTTGACACCCCTTTTTCCTTTGTATAACCAGCCTTCTACTCTATCCCCACAACTCTGGATTATGATGTTTCTTCATGTACTCTAAATGAAATGCAAAGTGCTTTGGTTGTTACTCAACAACAAAAGTGTTAATATTAAAAGTGGTTTGTTTTGTTTTGTTTTTTTTCCTTATGGAAGAGTCAAGGCACATTTCCAACACAAATGTGAACCATCTACTAATTCTTGAGGCACCATCCTAAATATGTAGGTGGTTTAAGGAGACAAAGTGTTTCATTTAAGCTCACCTAAATAAACACAGGTAAACAACTTGTTATTGCCACAGTCTCATTACCAGAACAGCTGAACCTCAATGAAATCCTCCCTCAAAACCCAGTCCACAGCATAGGAGATTTCAGCCTAAACAACTGAAACTATTTCCAAACATTATAAGCAATAAAAACTGAAATCTTATCACAAGCCTTACTCAGCAGACAGTAGCATTACCAGCTCCAACCATGGTAACAGGTCTTACACAAGAAAAATATATTGATATGCATCTTGATTTATATTCTTACCACTTGACTTTTCACTCACGCAACATTTTATCAAACCTTGTTTTTCACAGTAGGGATACAATGGCAGGAAAGTGTTTTCATAGTGTCACTTGGTAATGCCCAGTTCTCCTTGCTGACCAGCTTCGTAAGGTTTACGTGCTTAGGCACAGTTGTATGCTATTCAAACCCACATAGTCCCTTCTTTAAACAGCTGCTAAATACTAAGATATTACATGCAAACAGTAAATAACAAGTAACTTCTTTCACAAATTTTCTAAGAGTATTCAAACCAAATGCAACATCTGGTTTACAGAAAAATTCTTTTTACTTAAAGCTGCGTTTAGACACAAGATGACCAAGTGATTTACCATGGTCCTGCCTCTGAGTGTATTAGAAGTAGGACCCTGATTACAGTGCTAGCCAGCATACTGCAAGCTACATGCTTGAAGCAATTGAATTAAAAAAATAAAATAAAATGAGATCAGGAAGGGATTTATAGATGTGACCAAAGGAAAAGAGCAATTTCACAGCAGGTATTACATATAAAGGCACTAATTAATATGGCAGCATTTCCGTTTTTCTCATCACAGACAAAATGATTGCCTTCCCATTTGCAGAAAAGAATTTAAAAGTTATTTCCGAATGGAGAATTAGCAGTTTTGGTTCAGTCTAGAGCTTATAAAGGCTGAGGAAATAGCAGATTTCTGCTGAGCTAATTCCTCAAATCTACTTAGTTAATACAAGTGAATATAATAATAATAATGGATTGCTTCCTTTCAAAAGAGGCTGCAGATCTCTTCTGACTTGGGCCATGCTGAAGCCAAATTAACTGTTACTTGCATTTGAACAATTTCACTGTCATGTCTTACTTCCTCCTCTCCTGAACACGTCCTCTCCAACAGAGCGAGTGAATCAGACAGGGCTTTCCAGTCTCCAGGTAGTCAAAGTTCCCATTATCGTTTTATAATAGGCATTGCAATTCCAGATAATTTGGGTATTTCTAAAGCAACTGTTGCAATAATTCTTGCATTAATAAGGTAAACGTCTTACTTTTTCTTCTTGTATTCCTGAAAGTTTTACCCAGAAATGAATCAGGCTTCCTATTTTATTAAGAGATAAAGCAGCTACTATGAATTTTAAAAAGTAAAATAAAAATAAAATAAAAGATACAGGACTATTTTCAAGAAAACAGAACAGAAAACAGAAGTAATTGTCCTGTAACTACATTTAATTTTTTACATCACTTTAGTCCCTCTTGTTTGAAAAATAAAGAAAAAATACGTAAGTACAAATAGTACTTTCCTTTAAAACTAAAAACTTGCTTCATAGTCGCCATTTAGCAAATAGAGGAGTAAGAAATCATAATCATCACTAGAGAAAAATATTTCTGCTGAAGTTTATCATGGATTTAACCGCGTGCCGTCAAGACATTCAGAAAATACTTTCCCTAAATCCTTACTAGAGATAATTGCCGATCACTGAGATTATTTGACTGAACTAATTACGTTAAACGACTTCGTTAATATCTTCCACTTCGCACCGTACAACGCAGGAAAAACGCTGGCGATAAACATCGGTTCGCGTCTCCTCTTCGAAGGAAAACACTCGCTAAACCGTCAGTTCCATGGAGGGCATTTTTTGGAGGCGATTACATAACCCGCTTCTCCGGGGGCCACCGCAGCGCCTTTCCCCGTCCGTTCCCGGCAAACGGCAGCACCTCCGCGGGGGAGGCACGACTTCTTCCTCCGGGATTTCCTTCCCCCCGCCGGGAAGGGATGTCCCCGTCCCAAGCGTGTCTGCAGCGGGCGCTGGTGGCGGTCTGTCACCGACCCCGCCGGCAGCCGGCACCCACCACCCACCCTCAGGGGCCGGGACAGCGCAGGGGACCGCCGGATCGGGCGGCTCCTCCCCGGCCCCTCGCCACCTCGCCCACCCCTAACTTTTCCGAGCTCTCTCCCCGCTTCCCGCCGCGGCCCAGGCCGGTCCCCCCCGCCGCACTCACCCGGCGGGACCCCGGTAGCGTGTATCGAGCCCCGCTCGGAGCAGGTGCGCGGCGCTGCCCCGGCTCCCCTTCCCCCGGCCGCTGTCAGAGCCGGCGGGTCGGCCAGGTGCCTCTCCTCCGGGCGGGCACCAACCGCTCAGCCGGGCTCGGTCCCTCCCTGCCCACAGGAAGGCGCGGGGGCAGCGACCCCCGCCCCCGGAGAGCCGCTCACCTCCCGGGCTGCCGCTGCTGCTGCCGCCCCTGAGGAGTCTCGTCCTCCTCCTCCTCCTCCTCCATGGTGCCGCCCCACCCCCTCCGCGGCGGCTCCGCGGCTCTCCAGCAGGAGCCGTTGAACGGCTGCGGCCTCCCACACGACCAGCCGGCCGCCGAGGGCAGCGCGGCCAGCTGCAGGCAGCAGCTCCACAGCGCCCTGCTCCGCATCATGGCGCGGCGGGGCTCCGCTGGCCGTGGGGCTGGGCCGGCGGGCCGGCTGGCGGCAAGGGAGCAAGATGGCGGCGGGGGGGCCGGCGCTGAGGTGAGCCGCGGCGGCCGGACCTCCCCGGGCCCGCAGCCACGGCCGGACAGCGCCAGGGCCGGCAGCGCGTCCCCGCCGCTGGGGGCCCGGCGGCTCGCCGGCCCCGGGGGAAGGGAAGGACTTACTTCTGCACCTGTCCGACTCCCATGGCTGGCAAGCGCCGGCCGCGGTCCCACGGGGGAGTAGGAGCCCCGACCGCCTGGTGCCGCGGTGAAAAGTTTCCTAGACTTGAGTTTTCTCAGGAACCTGAAGTGGTGCCGCCATCGCCGACGGGTACCGCTCTCACAACGACGCCCGGGTGAGGCCGCGCATGGCAGCCCACAGAGCGGCCCAACTCGCAGGGCCCCGTGTTGCCGTGGTCGTTCCCCGACGTTAGGAAGTTAAAACTCACGCCCGAGTTTCTTCACGTGCTGGGTTCTGGCCATCCCCTGATCACCCCTGTGAGTAGTTCACACCCGACGGGCTGCGACGTGAGGGGTTTTGAGGCACCCAATCCAGAGAAATTAGGTTCTCAGAAATAAATGTTTGGTTTTTTTTTTAATCTTTCCTTATTTCCATAAGTACGTAATACAATGAAAGGTAAAGGACAAAGCTATGCGGCTGTGATATGAAAAAAAAAATCATATATAGCAGCAATATGAAATCAAAGACTATGGGGAGCTCTGATAATATATCTATGTACATTTTACCCTGAAGCTCAGGAATGGATGTCCAGTTTATTAGTGAAGAAATCTTACCTCTGTTCAGAGGCCAAGTTCTCAAGGCAGGTCTTGGGAGGCTAGAAACATAACTCTTGCTCTTCTTGTCATTAATCTATCCTTCTTTTAGTCTCTGTAAGGTAGAGGAAGGATACTACCACCAAGTTATCTCGTTCTGTACGAGGAAGACAGATATGTTTGGTTGCTTATGATCAGGCAGATTTGTTGACTTTTGCCAGTAGAAAATCCTAACGTATTTCTTACTTCTGGCTCTTCTCACCTGGCATTTCCTGAGCCTTTACTCTCCTACCAGTAAGTCTGGTGCTAAGCTGCCCTTGTAGTAGCATTGACTTTTACTCATACATTATTAAACAAAAATCTATATTGATCAAAGTTATTTCTACTGTTACTTTATGGAGTCTAAGACCTACTAAATGAGTTGATGTGTTAGATTTAGACCTACTAAATGACCAGATAAAGCTGCTCTCCATAGCTCTGATCAATGCCCATTAACAGTTAGTAATAATTAGTGCCCGCCTACAGAAATTTGTGTAAGCCACCAGGTAAGTGCCTCCAGGCTGGTAGTAACTGATTGCCAACAGTAGTGGATTTGGGATGTTCGCCCTACACGTCAGCTGAGTATCTCCTGGTAGGCAGACCTGCCTCCACATGTCATTCGGAAATAGTTTGTGTGTCACTAGTGCTGCAAAAGCCACAGTTCAGGAGACTCTGCTTTAGTAAATGCATTTTGTCTGTACTACAAATGTAGGTGTCAACATTTGGAGGCTGTAAGTGAAGACAACTGATGCCTATAGCAGCATGCAGTTTTCAATTTGAAAGGGATACATCTCTTCTCTGGTGTAACAACTGGTGAAGCATTATATGGTTGTTCAAGTAATTTCTGGCACAGACAAAAGCGTGTATCAGCACCTATTACCTACTTTGCCATGCGACTGTGCACAACAGGAGAAAATTCAACTTCAGAGGTGCTCTTCAACAGACCCAGAATTTTAAACTGGTTTCCTGTTTCAGTATTCCCATGAGCCAGCTAAGATCTCAGTCTAGTCCTGCTGCTTTGGTAGGTTTTGATCTTTCAATGTCTTATGCACACAAATGCATTTAAACCGAGGAAAAGTCCCAGTGGGACACCTGTGCTCAACTAGTTGTGTAAACCCAGAACAGAGATCTCTCTGACTCCTAATACACCCCAGACATGCTAATATGCTTAGAGGACTGATGTTAGGATCCTGCAGGAGCTGGAGGCCAGAAGTTACTAACAGATGGGAAAGTTCCAGCCACGTGTGCATGAGCTAAGAGTTTTTTGCTTGGCACCTACTCCTAAGAAAGGGAGTTTTAATAATTGTATTTTCTTCAGTGGCATGCACTCCTGGCATTTTTACTACTCAGACTGGCCCTATATATTGTCCATTACATGTGGAAATGAAAAAGATCTGGGAGCTTCTTTGTACTGCAGAGAGGCACAGATATGAGGAATAGCAAAGAGGGTTATTTGGGGGTCAGTGCATTTTATTTTCTCACAGTGAAATTTGACGGCTGAAACAGAATCCTTTTTATTGAAGAAGTTTTTGGGGTATGCCATTTCATTAACCACTTGGAAGGATAAGTTCCTTAATGTAGCTATATCTTAATTAGAATCGCACAGTTAGTATTTCATGAATTGTATCCGCAGTGGTGTCTTTCCCTTGGAGATAGTGTATGCATTAATCAAGGGCAGGACAGCTCAACTAACTTGATTATGAAACTTCTCTTGATGAAGGGTTTAACCGTCTATGTAATCAGTTTATTGCTATTTTGTTTAGATCTCTAAAGTATAGAATTACTATCTTTTTCACAAAGTTTTAATTTAGTCAGTTGACATAAGCTGTGTCAGAGCAAGATACTCATTGTCTTGGGCAGCAACTGAAGCACTATCTAAAGAAGGAAAAATTAAAAATTCTTACAGTTGCATTTTTTATAGATTTATAGCTGAGCTGTCTTAACTTGATTGAATATCCTCCTAGATAACAAAATAAAAAATGTTGTACCATCTCTTGCTCCATCTTAGAATATCAAGTCATAGTTCAAAATCCCTTTAGACTTAGGCTTGCCATATACTAGGCAATGTTTACTGTTATAGTGCAGCTGCAGTTTATGGCAGCAAGAAAGCACATTTGCTGGAACAGTCTGTGCTGGATCTCTGAGTGAAATAAACCATCCTAGCAAAGGCAATTTTCACCACTCTAATATTATCTATAATAAAAATTTTACTAGCATGTTGCACCAAAAGAAATTCTGCTAGGCTAGTAAAAGTCTCTCTGGTAAAACTGGCCCGTATCAGGACATAATCAAAATGCCTAACCTAGCCCTTCTAATTACAGTGTGGAGAGGAAACCACCCTTATAGTACTTCTAATAGAGCTCGTATCTCTTTATCTTCTACCGAGGGGACATAACTGGGGAAAGACAATAGCTGGAACCATAACAGAGACTTTCAGGCTGTGCTACACTAGTAAGAGGCCAGGAGCCTTTTCCAGCCCTGACACCAAATTCTGCAATGCTTGTATCTTCATACAGATAAACCTTTTTAGCCTTGGCCGCATCGGAATTGCTGTTGAAAGTGTTCCCTGGCCCCCACTAATCCCCGAAGCCTTCTTGGGTGCTCTCTGGGAGAACGCTGTTTGGCATGAGCTCAGGTAGCAACCTTTGCTAGCAATTTAATGGTTATCAGTGAAAGCGTGGCAGCGCCCAGGTCCGTGCCCTGGCTCACTGGAACAAATCCAGCCTTAGACAACACCTGATTTTGAGATTTAACAGTGTATCTCAGGGGAAATTACAGTTGTTACATTTGTTTCCAAAACTGGTGAGGCTTGGCAATGTCATCCTGAACAAGTGCTACCATGAGATGAGGCTGTTACAGACAGCTAATGTACTGTAATATTGCATAACAATTTGCAAAATTACCATCATTAAATTTTAGGAAATTAAATTACAGTGTCTAAAAGGGCCTGACCAGATGCAGATTCCTTTGTGCAGAAAGAACAATCTTTGCCCTTTTGCAATTGAATTTGTAATTGCATATAAGATACAGTAACAGATTTAATAAA
Organism: Numenius arquata; assembly: GCF_964106895.1. NCBI lineage: Eukaryota > Metazoa > Chordata > Aves > Charadriiformes > Scolopacidae > Numenius > Numenius arquata. The sequence continues at coordinate 118,654,748 of NC_133577.1, read as the reverse complement.
CAGGAAAAAGACATTCTGGATGTACAAAGGAGGAAAAACCAATCAGAATATGTAGGGTAACTCCTAACATGATTAGGTTGTTATAAATATCTTGACTTTTCATTGCAAATTAGAAATTGTAGAACATTGTGCTGCTTTCATTGCAGGCAAGACGATGACAAACTGTTTCTTTGTGTTTAAATGCATTACTGAAACGTGTCCCTCTAAACAATAATTTTACAGTGAGATTAAAATGGATTGATCTTGGAATTATGCTTTATTTCAGGGAGTATTTCTTACACACAGTAGCATGGTTTGAATGTGTATATCGGCAATTGTTAAGATCTTAACTATACCTTCTAGTTCCATTCCTGATATGACCAGATCACTGTCTGTATATATAATGAACCTTCTTCTCGTGCCATTTATACCTCTGTGGTTTCATTTTTTTTTGTGGCTATAAGAAGTATTTGGCCATATCTCAGTACTTTTATTCACCACAGAGAAAATGGGTTACTGTGGGGCACGTACACATCATCTGACAACCCCAATGCTGGGTCTCAGGGGTTGTTAAGATGGTCTGGCTGCCTTCATGACTGTGAGTGTGGCCCTTTGGCAGGGAATGCCCGTTTTGAGTCCTCTGTAATTGTGGAAGAAAAAGTCACCCTGCCAAGACACCGCTTGCTTGTTTGGCATATGGTCAGCCTGCAAAATGAGAGGGGTACTCACTGGCAGCACTACAGAGTGCTTGGAGAGGGACAAGATGCAAGTGTGTAGGAAGGTGTTTGGAGTGCATGGAAGACAACTTCCTAACACAGCTGGTGAGGGAACCGACTAGGGAAAGTGCCATACTGGACCTGCTGATAGTTAATTCAGAAGGTCTTGTGGGGGATGTAAATGTTGGAGGTCGTCTTGGACAGAGTGATCATGAAATGATAAAATTTTCAATTCTTGCTGAAGCAAGGCAAGGGGCCAGCAAAACTGCCACCTTGGACTTCCAAAGGGCAGACTTTGGCCTCTTCAGGAGCATGGTTGAAAGCGTCCCTTGGGAGACAGTCCTGAAGGGCAAAGGTGCCCAGGAAGGCTGGTCACACTTCAAGGAGGCACTCTTAAAAGTGCAGGAAAGAGCCATACCCAAGTCCCAAAAATCAAGCAGGAAGGGAAGAAGACCAGCCTGGCTAAATAGAGAGCTTTGGCTGGAGCTCAGGAACAAAAAGAAAGTTTATGATCTTTGGAAAAAGGGCCTGGTAGGCAAGGAGAAATACCAGGAAGCAGTGAAGATATGCAGGGAGAAAATTAGAAGGGCCAAGGCTCAAGCTGAACTCATCTTGGCCACTACAGTTAAGAACAACAAAAAGGGTTTTTTCCAGTACGTAAACAGAAAAAGGAAGATTAGGGATAATGTGGGCCCACTGAGGAATGAGATGGGCACCCTAGTGGTGGAAGACACGGAGAAGGCAGAGTTGCTGAATGCCTTCTTTTCTTCAGTCTTCACTGCTAAGGCTGTCCCTCATGAACCTCTGGCCTTGGAGGCCAGGGGGAGGGTATGGAGAGAGGAAGTTTTTTCTTCAGTAGAAGAGGACCAGGTTCGGGACCACTTGGCCAAACTGGACATTCATAAGTCCATGGGCCCAGATGGGATACACCCGCGAGTGCTGAGAGAGCTAGCAGAAGTTATTGCTGGGCCACTCTCTATCATATTTGAAAAGTCATGGAGAACAGGAGAGGTGCCAGAAGACTGGAGGAAGGCCAACATCACACCAGTCTTCAAAAAGGGCAAGAAGGAGGACCCTGGGAACTACAGACCAGTTAGTCTCACCTCCGTCCCTCGGAAGGTAATGGAGAGACTCATTCTAGATGTCATCTCCAAACAAGTTGAAGAGCAGGGGGTTATTGGAAGTGGGCAACATGGGTTTACCAAGGGTAAATCATGCTTGACCAATGTGATAGCTTTCTATGATGCCATAACTGGTTGGCTGGATGAGGGGAGGGCAGCAGATGTCATCTACCTTGACTTCAGCAAGGCTTTTGACACTGTCTCCCATAACATCCTCATTGGAAAACTAAGGAAGTGTGGGCTGGATGAGGGGACAGTGAGGTGGATTGAGAACTGGCTGTGTGACAGGACCCAAAGGGTAATGGTTAATGGAACAGGTTCAAGCTGGAGGCCTGTAACCAGTGGTGTCCCCCTGGGGTCGATACTTGGTCCAGTCCTGTTCAACATATTCATCAGTGACCTGGACGAGGGGACAGAGTGTATCCTCAGCAAGTTTGCTGATGATACCAAGTTGGGTGGGGTGGCTGACACCCCAGAGGGCCGTGCTGCCATCCAGAGAGACCTGGACAGGCTGGAGAGCCGGGCAAGGAAGAACCTCATGAGGTTCAACAGGGAAAAGTGTAAGGTGCTACACCTGGGCAAGAAGAATGTCAGGCACCAATACAGGTTAGGCGTGGACCTGCTGGAGCCAAGCTCCGAAGAGAAAGATCTGGGAGTCCTGGTAGACAGCAAAATGACAATGAGCAAGAAATGTGCTCTTGTGGCCAGGAAGGCCAGCGGAATCCTGGGCTGCATAGGGAAGAGTGTGGCTAGTAGGTCGAGGGAAGTCATTCTCCCCCTCTACTTTGCACTGATGAGGCCACAACTGGAATACTGCATCCAGTTCTGGGCTCCCCAATTCAAGAGGGATAGGGAACTACTGGAAAGAGTCCAGCGAAGGGCAACAAAGATGATTAAAGGATTGGAGCATCTCCCTTATGAAGAAAGGCTAAGAGAGCTGGGACTCTTTAGTCTGGAGAAGAGAAGGCTGAGGGGAGACCTTATTAATGCCTATAAGTATCTAAAGGGTGGGTTGAAGGAGGAGGGAGCCAGACTCTTTTCAGTGGTTCCCAGTGACAGGACGAGGGGCAACGGGCACAAGTTGGAACATAGGAGGTTCCACTCGAATATGAGGAAGAATTTCTTCACGGTGAGGGTGACAGAGCCCTGGAACAGGCTGCCCAGGGAGGTTGTGGAGTCCCCTTCTTTGGAGATTTTCAAGACCCGCCTGGATGCAGTCCTGAGTAGCATTCTCTAAGCAATCCTGCTTCAGCAGGGGAGTTGGACTAGATGATCTATACGGTCCCTTCGAACTCTAAAAAAAAATTCAGTGAAATTCAGTGAAATTCAGTGAAGGGAAGGAGGTGTGGTATGAGAATATGGAAGAATATATTCTTAAGTAATTCATGGTGTAAATATTCTGACTGGGGGTGTTCCAGGCTGCATACATCTGCTGTAGGAGTATCTAGACTGCCTGAAGAGAATGCTGAAGGGTGCACAGGCCTGAGTTTTCACCAGCAGTGTCCCAAATAGGTTGCTCTCAAGAGGATTTTGGGGGTGCACCAATACAGTGATGAGCTGATCGTGGGAGTGTGACAGGTCAGTTCAACTATTTATTCTACATGCTTTAGAGGAGCTGTCTGTAAAGCTGCAGAGTGTTAAAGCTGTCTCCTCCTCCTCACGTTTGAATATAACACCTTTAAAGTCTTACAGACAGACAATGTTGGAGGTTCACAGATGTTTATTATCTGCTAAACAGTAATATATCCATTTGGAGATCCTAGGATTGGAACAACTTCTTTGAATTCACAGTCTGTCTCATTTTTTAGTTTACAGTTGGTGTAATACTTCTGACAGCAATGCAGAATAAAAACAGTAATGGTCATGGATGAACTGGAGCCACTGTTTACTCACGTACTTTCAGAGCACGTATGGAAAGACAATGTCACATAGGAACACACAATCGTATATAAATAGGCTCTTTCAGAAGGAATGAAACCAAGCAAGCTTGGTTACCTGATCATTTCTGTTCACTGCTGTGTAGTTTCACCCACCCAGTGCAACAATCTGAGTCCACTTCTCTTCATGCCTTCCGTGACACCTGTTTGGGCAAGAGACAGTGTGTGCTGTGGTTAATCCAGTTAGTCATGTGTGCAAGCAGACTGGCCAGTAAGGGCATGTGGCCACTGCCAACTGGCCCATGCTAAGATAATACATACTGCCATGTTCTACCTACTTTTCCCATACTCGGGGAACTAATTTGAGCTTCCTTCCTATATCCAGATACTGATGTTAAAGAAAATGTAGGAACTTAATCACTTTGGGCTGTATTAGGCTTACTTCAGGGGTGTATTATTACATGCTCCAAGGCCTTGGTGCCTTGACTGACCAGAACAGATGCCTTTGGAGCACCATCCCATCATATACAATTTTTAAATATTTACTTTCTGTGAAAACCAGGCTGCAGGGAAAAGGACAGATGCATACCCAGGTTTCTTCACAGCGTGAACTGGGATGTAGCTGAGTTGTCCGCCTTTACTAAGAAACTGAGGAATGCTCTGAGATTTCCTAATCCACAGAAAGCCCTTGAGATTTCTTTCCTTCTTTCAAATATAATTGAAACTGGCCGATTAGTTTGACAGAAAGGCACAGAGCACAGTTTCACAAGAAACCTGGTTAAAATCAGATAACGCTGGTGGTATTGTAACCGAGATTACAATGAAAGATACATTGTAAAATGGAAACCAAGAAAAAAATAATGACTTTTTAAATCATGTAAAGTTACTGTAGGGAAATAGTCATGAATAAGAAAGAAGATGTATAACAATGAGGTAAGTCACAGCTTCCTGGAGATTGCTTGTAAATATTCAGAATCGTGGACTGCACAAACTGTTTTTGTAGCTTTATTGTACCGGCATCATAGAAATATGGGGACAGAAGGGGCTTCAAGAAATCCCGTACTCCAAACCACTACATTCAGTGAGGATCTTTTGTGATTGGAGTATTATTGTAACTGCCGGCATGCCAGGCAGGCGTGCTATGTGCTACGTGAAGCTTCTTTCAGCTGCTAAGCTGCTGCCCTGGCACTAATGGAAACTGCTGGGTTCCCAGGCTTACCTCAGTACCCTGCTACCGCCCTCCTGAAATGGCTCTGAAACCTCTTCTTCACCCACAGCCCCCGGGAGGGAGAGGGAAAGGAAATCCGCTTTGGTTTTAACAGCTGGCACTGAATAGAGGAGAGAGTTACAAATAAATGGAAATAAAGAATGAGGGCATGTGACTAAAGCCATGAAGGTCACTTTTTTTTGGTATGCGAACAGATGAGCAATGCTTGGGGTGGCATTTGACAAAGCGTCACTCTGAATGTGTAGGAATGATGATGATGTCAAAAGAGGCTCATTTGAATTGGGATTCAGGAGGATCCTCTATTTAAATCCTGTCTGAGCTACTGACAGGCTGCATGACCTTCTAGATATACTGAGCTGCATGGGTCAAATTGGTCCTTGCTGCAACTAAATTGACTACAATGGAATTACTCTGGGAGTGAACTTGATTTCTCAGACATCAGTCAACACAGCTGGTTCACTGAATAAATGGAATAAAGTAAGCACAGATGTCACTGGAAAACAGATCCATCTGAACCGAGTCTTTTAGTTTTGGCAAAACTAGAGCAAAATTGCACAACTGTTACTTAAAATGCATGAATAATTGTTGATGGTGGTTTATATATACAATATAAACTCTACGAAGGTAACAAGGATTTTTTGTTTTCAAGGTAATTATTAGCATCATTGTCTTTTTCAAAGGGGATGTAATTATGTATGTTATAACTTGGAAGATGACTGATATGTTTTTAAATATTCTGGTATAGATAGCTTTTTCTTCAAAAACTTACGAATGACTCAAGCATACAGCACAATGCTGCACAACAATCAACTTCTTCCACAGAAAATGCTTTTGGAGTCAGATAACAAAATAAGGGTGTTAGTAAAAGATAACTGTTATTAAAAATATATAAGCAACATAAGCAGAAGGTAAAACTACCTCTAAAATGAAAAAAAAAAAAAAAAAGAGATTGCTTCTAAGTTTCCTGCTTCCTGGGATGGAAGCTTTTAGAAACCACAACTTCCATGGATTTTGGGGTAGATAAAGAATGTGACTTGTTCCTTTGTAGCAAATGAAGTGAGGGACTGGTGTTCTCTTACTGATGTTTAACTCCACTATTCATGTTTAATCCTAGAAGTACTGGAAATTTCAAGTGGGATTTCCCCTCATTTCACCAGGACCTCTACAAAGGTAGGAGTAAGTTTCTTCAGAGTTGAAATGAAGAAGTTTGGTCATGAGCCTAGGTGAAAGGACAGCAAACCCTAGTGCCTGTGTACCTCTGTCAGTGGGAGAACTTCAGGGAGTTTAGAAAGACAGTGTAAAAAGACCTAGACAAAATGGTGGTTTACAGAGCAATTGCAAGAGGCGTTCTCCAGCACAGATAAAGCTAAACAAAGGGTGCTCCTCTTATCCCTGCCATTCCTGTCATTTAAACAAAATGAGCAGTTACAAATCAAAGGGTTCTTTTATCCCAACTGCTCGCGTGATTTAAGTTAAAAAAGTATTTTCAAAACACAAAATAGAACAACGTCAATAAAAATAATTTTCCAGTTTCACGTATGCTGTACTGTTTTGCTACCAGAGATACCCTAATTCTAGCTAAAACAAGAGTGAGGTTTAACAAGTAGGAAAAAAAAACAACTTGTCATAATTTAAGAAAACTTGGAGAGGTGACACCTGTACTTTTTTTTCCTCTTTTTTTCATGCCAATTTAGTAATGAGGACAATGGAGTTGCTTCTCTAGACATGATTTAAAAAAAAAGATCTGAAAGGGTTTTCCAGTTCACCCTCTTGCTTCAGAGTAGAATCTATCTAATCAGATCCTGACAGATATTTGTTCAATCTAACCTTGAAAATTTGCAGTCAAGCTGATTCTTCAGACCTCTCCACAGTGAGCTACTGCATAACATTCCTTACAGTTCAAAAGCTTCTTGCAGAATATAACTTAAATCTTCAAGTTGCAATTTAAGGCTATTACTTCTTGCCATAACAGTAGACATGAAAAACAGTTTGTATCTCTGCAATACTTTTTATATGTTTGAGAACTGATATCATATCTTCCCTCAATCCTATCGTTGCTGGACTAAACAAACAAATTCTTTCAATCTTACCTCATGGGTCACATTTTCTACACCTTTGAAAATTACATGGATCTACTGTGGTTTCTTTATTGGTCTGTCTTCAAGTGAGGTGCCCAAAAATGGATGTGGTACTCCAGCTGAGGTCTTATCAGCGCTGGTTTGAACAGAGCCTTGCTGCACGTGTCTTTTATAGAGCTGTTTATACATCCCAGTGTGAGGTCTGATTATTTTACAGCAGTATGACAGCACTGGCTTGTTCAGTTCATGATGCAATACTACCACTAGATGCTTTTCTGAGGGGTGTGCTGCTTACCAACAACACTCTATCACCCTCCTGTGCAGCTGATTATTCTTAAAAATAATTTACATCCTTCCATCTTGAACAACATCCTAATGCTTCTGCTTAATCTGCATGGCTTATGTCCCAGTTCTGGAATGATGCATTTAATAGGTTGTTTTCTGGTAAAACCACATTACCTGTTACTTATGACCACAGGATTACAGGATAATGTAGTTTGGAAGGGACCTCAGGAGGTCTCTAGTTCAACCCCCTGCTCAAAGCATGGTCAGCTATGAGTTCAGATCAGACATTATCCTGTTGGATTTTGAAAACCTGCAAAAGTGTAGACCATGGTTTGACTCCCTGATGATGAAAATGTTCTCTCTTAAATACAGTTTTAACCTCTCTTATTTCAATTTACAACATCATTTGTCACCCTCCCACCATATAGCACTTTGAAGAGCCTGGCTACATCTTCTTGATAATCTCCTCCTTGCGATTGTATAGATGCTTAGAAATACTGTATTTTTTCTATTATTTGGCAAAAGGATTTAAAAGGCATAGAACCGCCTTTCCTGAATTCCTAAGTTTTGAATTCTGCCTTTTTTCTATTTATATGCTTGACCTTTTCCTTTCTTATTTAACTTACACATTCCTTATTTAGAGAGGGAATGAAGCAGTTACTTCTGAGAACTAATAGAGAATGGCTAAGGGAGGTATATCACACTGACACAGTTTAGAACATTTAATTTATCTAAGTTGTCTTTATCTGTTCTTTCCCTTTTCTGTCTGGATGTCTTATTTCCTTCTCTAACTTACAAATCAAAGCAAGGCATCATACACAAGCATTTGCAGAAGCCAAAACAGAGGTGAAAAAAGAGACATTAGAAAACATTTTTTTACCAAGAGGATAGTCAGACACTGGAACAGGCTTCCTAGAGAGGTGGTCGATGCCCCAAGCCTGTCAGTGTTTAAGAGGCATTTGGACAATGCTCTTAACAACATGCTTTAACTTTTGGTCAGCCTTGAAATGATCAGGCAGTTGGACTAGATAATCATTCTAGGTCCCTACCAACTGAACTATTCCACTCCATTTTCTGTATGTGAGTGTCAGTCACCGTTTCATGCAGGTCAAGTCACCTGTTTAAAGGCAGGTACTTGGAATTAAATCAGAGTGTGTCATTGACTGTGCTGAACTTTGATTCAGACCTTTAGAGCCTGTAAAGATCAGGTAGCAAATCTTAACTACGCTCATAGTTCCTGGTGCTTTATTGCAAACTGTGTAGATGGGTTTTCCCTATTCAAATATACATGACTTGGGGTAGATTTTGGCAGGCAGAGAGAGTCAATCCATACAGTTCTGAGAAATGCATGAGGATCTTAAATAGATGACATAAAAATTGCATGTAAATGCCACATATTCTTTCTTTTATTTATCCAGAGGGTGCTGAAAACTTTGAAAAAGAGTGAAAAAGAATGGTTTTGAGAAGCTTTGGGGAGTTTAGCATTTCTCAATAAATGCCTTGTGATCAACTTTTATGTATAATTATACTAAAAATTACTCCAAGTGTTTAACTTGTAATTCAAAAAGAAAAGATGAGATGTAAACAAGTTTACTGGTAGAAAACCAAGACTGGAAAATACAGGTTAACATAGGGGGAAAAAAAAAAGTGGCAAAGTCAAAAGGAATAGCTGTGAGATTTGTGCACTGCGCAGCTGGCAGTAAGTTCTGAAGCTTTCTGGTTTTATTTTTTATACCTGACTTGGGAAAAATGGTTCAGGATAAAATAAATACATTACATAGTACAAAAAGTAGATCTGCCAGCATTAATAGAGTAGCAGGATGACTGACAGCCATAGTCAGAAACAAACACGTGAGATTATGGCTAATGCTTAAAGTAGTGCAACCACTATGCAATATCATCAGTGGAATAACTGCAGCCAGCTAGGGAGCAACTGTCCATCCCCTAATTCTGTTGAACCTACTTAGTAGTTGTGACTTGGATTTCTATTCCAAACCTTCTTTCGTTTGACATACTACAGCTCATCTGCTATAAAGACCATGTCGTGTTTGAAAATGCCTCTTAGGCGGATCTCTTAAGCCTCTCATATTAACCCAGTTCTTCCTTATATACTTAGTTAAATGGGATTTTCAATGAAAGAAAAATATATTCCAGAGGTACACAGGTACTCTCATGCTTCCGGTCAGTATCTGAAGTTCTAAAGGCGAATGCGGAAGCAAATGTGTTTAAGGCATACTGGATCTTTACGCATGTGCATCAGTTTGAATGTGTTCTGGACTTACTGCTTGTCTACAGACCAACTCATTAATGTGCATGCACTGAAATTCTTGCATCGCAAACTTGACGATTTTCTGAGCATATGTGGCTTGAGTTGCGTGGCTTTTGTGAAGGAGAAGAATCACAGCGCACATCAAATACAGAGAAAACCTGTGCATGCACGATGTCTGGGATTAGTAGATGTTTGGCAGCCTGCTTGGAGTTACTGCTCTGCACTAGCTGCCAAACATCTGGAAGTTAGTAGAAAAATGCAGAAAAGTGGTAGGGAAGAAAATGACCAGCAAAAGCAGCTGTCTTCTACAAAAAATGGTAGGTCTGGCACTCTGGGCTATAATAGGATTTGAGAAAGGCATCAATCTGGGACGTAGAGCACAGTAGGTTTGAGAAGCTCTAGAAATTGTTTTCTTCATAGAACTATAAAAAAAGGCAAGTGAACCTGAAATCAGTCTGAAAAAAGATCTTCAGTGATGTCCACTGCTAAATTCACTGCAATCAGATTGTTAACTTGAAATTTAAGAGTTTTTAAATATCAACTTTAGCAAGTTAGCTGTTTATGTGAGCAGAAATCCAGCCAATATTTTGTTGCATTCCCAAACTCCTGCTGGCTTCTCAAGTTATAAAATCCCCAACTTTCTCTTTTCCATCCATCTGTCAACATCCCCAGCTTTTCCCTTGGTAACTTCTATAGTGTGGTTATTCATTTCACAAAAATCAGCACAAAATGCAGTTGCTACAGTGTCTTGAACCCTGAATTTGTGCAAGCATAAAAAAATAATTTTATTGTAATATAAAGATAAATAACACAAGGAACACTCAAGTGCTTGCTTAATTTGTGTTTAGTTAATGACAAGAACTCAGTATTTAAATATAAGATGCTGCAGAATTTCCAGGTTGTTGCATTAAAAGGCTGAAGGCACTTACAGAATGTAAGTTCAACTTGTTGTGCCCTTGAGTAAATACATTTATAATCTGTATAATATCCTCCAATAATTTAATAAAATGTATGAATCTGATCTTTAGATAAGGAAAGGTTGGGATAAGCTGCTAGCCTGAAGCTCAAGATAAGATTTGTTTTGCCTGAAGGTAGCAGCCTAGAAGTTGGGCATCTTTAGTCTGCTGAACTAGTTATTTGTTCCTCTACATTCACCAGGAGAGATAAGTACAAGGAGACATTTCTGAGTAATTATCCTGAGAGGTGTCCAGAGTACAAGGGATAACCCACATTTCGGAGATGCCTGTTTCCCTCCACTGACTACTCAGAGAGCACAGAGAACTAGTTTTATACTGCTGAAGTTAAGTGTGATGAGTGATACCACCTTAGCACATGAGCACAAGGCAGGCTGACAGCACACAGAGATGAGCCAGGACTCAAATTTGGCCACTCTGCAGTAGCATCATGGACCCCAGAGAGTCTACATCATCATGCCCATCAGTCCAGGCTTTCCAACTGGTTAAGCAGCTGGATAGAGCTGTAAAGCCGAATGTTTAAATATGTTGCTTTCACAGTTAAACTGCAACACGGAACCGTGGTAGCTAAACAAAAACTGTCCTGCATCAATGCCTATTTTGGGTAAGTGTATACTCACATTGTATTAATATCTGTGTAAAACTACATGGCCTGTAGTTTGTGTTTGCTAATGCTTACTGAAGGATTACTGAGATTACAGGGATTAGAGAAAACAGGGTTAAGGGAGGAGATAAAAGAGGAAATTCAGTTATCTGGATATTAGAATAGCATGTAACTGTATATTTACCATATTAAAAGCTGTGACGAGTAGCATTAACAGCATTTTCGTGTAACACAAAATCTACTGTCCTTCCACAAATTATTAAGAAAAGCTGCTCACAGCATTGCCACCGGAACGGTGTCTGAACATAGGAAGAATGAATCACAGAATGAAAGAATGGTGGCTGCCTTGGCTGCTTGATGAGGTGCTGAATTCTGATATTTTCAGTAATTGTATCAATTTAATTTTTCACTGTGAAATTAACAGTGTTAATTTCTACTGAATTATACTAGAGTCTTGTGTGGCCTTTTAATTATTTTCTGGAGAAAATATTTTGCTGGCATGACCTTTTCTTAAAACGAGCAAAAGGTTGAAATAAATGTGGGAGTTTTGGGCGCTCATCCACCACCAAATCAGAAGAATGATATAAAACAATGCATCTGTATGTGGTTATAGTCAAAGGAAGATAAGGAAATGACACTTGTATAGAATGCCACAAAAGCAATTAAAAAGGACTAATATCTAAGATCTTTGCTCTGTAGTAAGCCTGCTAAAAGGCAAGGAGAAACCTACCTGTTTTGCTAAATCAGATGAATTTACCCACAGGAATTTCCTATTGAGTTACTGCATCAGGCTGAATCTTTTGTTTGGCATGTTCTTCTTGAAAAAGTGTTGTTATGAACTATCCCAGCTCCTTCCATTTATCTTTCTGATAAAAGCCTTCCGCAGTCAGGTAGTCAGTTGTTTGGAAATCAGCAACAGGTTCCTTTTTAGTTATTTCAGTGCATAAATACCTATTCAAAGAACTGCATGAAGACAGAATACTACAATATTCCCTGAAGAAAGTTTTTAATCAGCAGCTTCAAAAGACTGCTCTGTTAGTGAGCAACTGAAACGTTATAAATTAAGCCACCAGCCTTTATATTCAATTTAGACAGTCTTCCTTGCAGCTTGAAAGTACAAAAGACCAGTGTCAGTGGCCTGTAGGCCTTTGCAGTTGCTGCCTGATGATTAACCATGGGAAAGAAAAGCTATTTGCAATTTAATTAGCTGGAGGATAACCTATAGCTAATACTGATAAAAATAATCAGCTAGAGGCCAGTGAGCAGCTGGCAAGAAAATCAGACAACAGTTCCATAAAGTTTGATTTGTATTCTCAAAACAGCTTTATTCACAAAAAAACCACTCCTCTGCAAAAAAGTATCATTTCTCGAACCAGTGTTTTTAGGCTTGTTTGAATTCTGCTTGCTCGGCTAAGCTAAAGCAATTTAGGCAGCAAGATTTCGGCATATTCATTAAGTGCAATTCTATATCATTGCTTTAAAAACATAGTGGATTGTAAATAAACAGTGAACACGACTCCACAAAAAGCCAACACAGCACTAAGCAGCAGTTTAGCTGAAGGCAATTTCAATTGCTAATGCTTTTACCATGTGCTGGTTTCAGCAGTTTTGAAGGTCTTTTTCCTGAGTAGTGCTGTTCTGATGCTCAGTTGCTGTGGCCTCTTGTCTGGGGTTGAATCAACTTGTAATTCAGGATAGCTCTTCCAGACTACTTCTCTAGTAACCTGATCATGATAGCGTGTGTCCTGCTGATATGAACTTTTTCTTTATTTCAGAAGAGATATTTTATCTCTACAGTTGAAAGAGAAACCTTTCGATGTGATCACGCTTTCTTTGCTCATACCAAGATCCCCATTCTAGTTCAGAGATACAGCAGTGCTGATTTCAAGGTATTGTGTTCAGCCCCTATGTTGGCGCATGGTTATATATGCATCAGGTATGTATATGCAGATTATATGACTTTCACTGCTACTACATGGAATTGTTTTATAAAGTAGAAGTATTACTCTAGAAGCAACCACCTAGATCTATGAGTGCTGGAACTGGCTGAATCTTTTTTTATGCTGGGTATTTATAGAGCTTCTCCCCATGTGTGTGAACTGATGCCGCAGCCTTCTCCTCAGCTGGGGGCTCCTGGCTGCTTGTTTTCATGATACATAGGAATGGCCTTATCTTTGTTTCAGGTTTGGTTGATATTGTACACTACTGAGCATGGAAAACTCATTTCCTCAAAAAAACAGTTGGAATGGTATAATTCAGACTGGATGTTACTACTGGTTTTCGTGGAACTCCTGATGAGGTTGAAGGGTAAAGCCTGCTTAAAAACCAAAAGTACCATTTGGTCCTTTTCCAGAAACCAATTTACGAGGGATGCTAATCTAAAATAGCTACTTAGTGTGAAATACAAAGCTCTTCATACTTAGGGTGAAATCTGGAGTCTGGATTTGGAGGAACAAGATTGTCATCCTAAGAACCTCACCTATATCACCTACCTATTTCATAAGGCTCTGTGGCATTCTGAACGTCAGGCAACTATTTATGTATCATGCTGATGACTGCAGGATAAATGACAAGGACATCATTTATATAGGACTCTGCTCTGCTAATCCTGGCCCTTCTACTTCATTGTTGCTTGAGACTGGATGCATAAGAACTATGAAGAACAGTCTCAGTTTTTCCATCTGGAAGCTGCGGATAATACTGTTTACCTAAACCAGATGGATATTGTGAGCATTCATTGTTATAATAGTCCATTTCTAAATAATCTCATTGTAAAAAAAACATTTAAAAAGTAGTGTTTTTTAAGAGTTTAGTGGTGAATGTTTATATATTCAGCTCATACTGTAAGAACACCAGTATTTGTTTTAGTTTATTGCATTTTTAGCTGAATAATAACATTTCTTGATTTAAAGTTGCATCTCTCTAATGACCTTTGCTGGATGCTAAATTTTAGATTGCATTTACATATGAGACACTGCTATTTTGTTAAGTAGGAGACATATTATGAGGATAATCAGTTTATCTTAAGCTGTAATTCTATGTCTAGCAAGGATTCAAATTTCTAGGATGGAGAATGGCTAATGGCTTAGTGAAGTCTGGTAAAACATCTTTGAGATAAATCCCAGCATAATGAGATCAGTTAGATCTAACTGTAAAATGGAAGAGAAGCTTAATTTTAATTTTCAAATGCACAGTTTAGTGCTTTGCTTTTTTCTTGTACAACTTGACAGAGGTATATCTGAAATTAAAAAAAATGCTGGAACTGGATGGATCTTCTGAATATGCATAAAGTAAAAGGGAGAAATTAAAAAAAATAAGAGAGAAGTAGCTAGCTTCATGTAAGGTTAGATTTTCTGTTCCCCAGAAACTAATTTGCCTCCAATGTAAATTCTCTGGTGAAAGGATGTGCCTATTTTGCAGCTACATATGCTTCTTGCATAGGTTATATGGGTACTAAAATAGTACAGGCAGCAAAATAACAGTAACAATAATTTCAGTCACAAAGATCTACAGTTACATATGTGATCAAGGGGTCCTTGTCAAATTAGGTAGCATCTGGTTTCTTGGCACTTAGGTTTGTATTTTAACTAATGTGTTAACAACACTTTCCATTTTTATTTTTAAATGTATGCAGTATGTGGTGCTTTCGTGTTTTACTATTTTCATGCAGTTACAGACTGTGTAAACTGGACAGGCCCCGCTGCAGGATTAAAGCTGCTGTTTAAGCAAATAGCATATAAAGCGGCAGTGCAAACTTTTTAGGTCAGTCAGTACATTTTCATTCTGAACTCCAAAGGGAATAACAACTTGCCTACACACACAAAATATTCCAGAAAAGCTAAACATTTTAAATACGATGGCTTTTTCTGACATTGCTCCATGTTTTGGAGTCTGAGAAGGTAAATCACGGCGAATAGCCTTCTTAAGCTTTAGCCTCTGAGACAGCTCAGGAGCTTCTAACAACTGTCACTGTCATTTGTGAGTCACAGCAGTTTTGTCACCTAAAATCTGCATGTAACAACACTTCAGGGGGAAGGGAGCACCACTTCTGACAGCTCTTGTGAATCAACTCTGAGTAACAGGAAGTTGGCAGCTGTAGGACACAGCTCACACTGAACAGAAGGTTCCTCAGTTCCCACCATTTTCGAGACCCAGAGTAGAAGTAGAGTCCAGAGCAAGAGACAGAGTGACTGAGGGCACTCTCCAACTCAGCCCTGAGCTCCTTCAGAAACTGGATGTATCTACGAAAAACAAAAGCACACAGGGCACAGAAGGCAGGTGCTGGAGGACCTGGGGAAAAGCTGATACTACATCTGGGGCTCGAGATCCTCTTCCTTCTGATCATCTGCTGAGAGACCACCTTTCTGTCTCTTTTTGGAGCAGCGCAAAACAGCAGTAGGGAAGGTTTGTAGTATCTGTACTGAGGCAGAGGATGTCAGAACTACTGTGGTACAGTCTGAGGCAGAGGTTAGTTACTGGGTTAGAAAAATAGCACCAAAACCCCAGTGCTTTCCCTCCAGCATATGTAGTACAGATTTTTTTTTTTTAAATAGTATTTTGTTTCTTTGTATTGTGTCACACAACATGCTCTGGGATTCAGACAGATAACAGAATTTCACCTCAGATTTTCCCTCATTTTAGAGATAATGTTTGATTAGCCAAGTGAAAAGCTCCTAACTTGAGGACAAAAGTAAAAATTTTAAACAGGAAGTAAAACCTGACAGCATTGCTTGCTGTATGTGCATACTTATTTTTCTACAGCCATGCACTCCAAGCATGCTCAGGAACGATCTTTGGCACTGAAATGAAGTTGCCTCTACTGGTACATTGCCAGAACTTCTCCCAGCCCAGATTTGGCTCTTGTCAAGTACCATTTTCAGAAGCCTTTCCCAGCCCCTGGCAGCTGGGAGGAATGGTTCCCAGCAGACAGTTTGCACAGGGCCGTCCTGTGTTGGGAGCCGAGGGAGTTCACCAGTGTTGGCACAGGCAGCTCCCTGCCAGCTGGCCTTGGCAGAGCACTGAATTTATTGGTGTCGATGAAGCCTCCCTCCCCCTAACAGTCCAGTGTCTTAGATATGTTGCATATGCTTCTTAAAACAAGACTTTAGATTATTACCTTGTTTCAGTCTTGGGATTTCCCCAGTTAGGGTGGATCTGCCTCACAGGAAATGCAGCGACCTCAGCTCACAGCACTGAAATGGCCTCTTTCAAAGCTGCCTGGAAACACGTGGCCGAAGGAACCTCAGCAGGCGATAACCTCTGCCCATAGCAGCTCACAAACTCACTAAAGAAACACAGGCCCTTGTGGTTACTGAAACTGGCAATAATGGTTTATTGAGCGGAAAACTGGCTTTCCTGAATTGCACTGTTCTGCAGAGCGGAGAAAAGTGAGCAGGGCGTTTAAAACCTAGGCCCGTTTTGCAGTTTGTAATTAGCCAGCTCCAGAATAGTTCGACTGTGGTTTGTTGGAGCATCCCACCAAAAATATGAATTACATGGGAAGCAGCACTTTTGTAAGGAATACAAACTTTCCGTAGCTTGGATTGGGTACTGGGCCTCACTCCCATTGCTGGGCCCATGCCGCCGATGCTCGGTCGAGGCGTTGGGTTTCCTCACAAAGGGGTCGGCCCCCTCCCGGGCCACAGACAGTAAGGGCCTCTGAGGAGAGGGGAGACTGTCGCCCTACCATGGAAGCCGACTAGGAAGGGGCAGGTGAAGGCGAGCAGGCAGATGTACGCGGCGGCTGGCCGGTGGGGGCGGGCTCGCTTCGGCCCCGCCGCCTGAGGGGAGGAGGGGCTGCCTCTGCGCCTGCGCACCACCCCAAGGAAGTCCGCCACCGCCCCGCCCACCCGCTCTCCAAGATGGCCGCGTCTACGGCTCGCTTAGCGGCTCGGCGGCTTTTCCTGCCGTGGTCCGCTCGCCTGGTGCGAGCCTCCGGCTCGGGGGACCGGGTAGGCGGCGCGGCGGGGAAGGGGAGGGTGTCGCGAAGGGTGCGAGTGGCGGCAGTGTCCCCCTGCCCTGGTGCCCAGGTTGCCGCGATAGGGGTGGGGGATTGGCGGCCGGGCGGCGCGGTGCACGCTGGGAGTTGTAGTCACGGCGAGGCCGGGCGGCTCTTCGCCGCGGTGCATGGCGGGAAGTGTAGTCCCCGCCCGGCTGTGGTGAAGGCGGCTGCCGCCCCTCGGCGGGACGCAGCGGTGTGAGCGAGCCCGGGTGCAGCAGGCCCCAGGCAGCCGGCAGCAAACCCTGCGGCCGCTCCCACACTGTACCGCTTCCTGCGGTGTTGGGATGGCGTGGCGTCTGGGAGCCTGAGCGGTGCAGCGCGGGGACTGGGCCGCGATGCCTCAGAGAAGGGTGGCAGCAGCCTTCACCCCGGCGCGGGGCCTCCCCTGGTCACCCCAGGGGAGTTTCGAGAAAGCTTAAACGCTCCTTTTCTCCCGTGGTTAGATGGAGGCTGCCCGGAGGCCTTGATCTCAGAGCTCTCCACGCCTGTGGGTTTGTTTCCCCATCCTCCCAGTTTGAAACTTCAGCTTCACCTTCTAGAAACAGGAGAGGAAGATTTTGTTTTCAAACACAGGTTTTTCCTTCCCTGTAACGCAGACTGGGAGTGAAGGTGATCCCTCGCAACAGTCCAGGCTGGAAACTGGCTGGGGCGCAGCTGTGTGGAAGAGGCAACAAACTGCCTGCGGGCAAGCAGTGTGGCTGGCAGCAGCCCGGGCTGAACAGACAGGAACACAGCCAATAGAACAAAGGAAGTGATTAGTTTGCGTTTGTCAGGTGGTTAGAATATGGCAGCTTGTTTGGGGTTCCTCACTGGAAGGCGGTTGTTAGTGAACTGAAGTGTGTTCAGCACAGGGCTGGAGTATGTGCCCTATGAGGAGAGGCTGAGGGTCTGGGACTTGTTCAGCCCAGAGAAGACACAGGTTTGATTGGCTGTAACAGCGATCTGCCAGTACCTACGAGAAGGCTGTCAGGAAGCCAGGCTTTTCGCAGTGGGGCATGGTTGCAGAAGGAGAGGCAATGGGCACGGAGAGTTCAATATCTGTCCCTGTTCTGAACAACAGGTGATTGCGATTTGCAGTCCTGGACGTAGGCCCTTGGACTATTTCTCACTTCACTTTAGAGAGCAGGTACCCAAAAGAATCCCAGATGTTAAAGGAGTTATTCATAGAATGGTTTGGGTTGGAAGCGAACTTAAAGATCATCGAGTTCCAACTCCCCTGCCATGAGCAGGGACACCTCCCACTAGACCAGGTTGCTCAAAGTTCCATCCAGCCTGGCCTTGAACACTTCCAGGGAAGGGGCATCCACAACTTTTCTGGGCAACCTGTTGCAGTGTCTCACTGCCCTCACAGTAAAGAATTTCTTCCTGGTATCTAATCTAAATCTACCTGCTTTCAGTTTGAAACCATTACCCCTTGCCCTATCGCTCCACTCTCTCATAAAGGGTCCCTCCTCATCTTTCCTCTACCCTGCTTTAGCTACTGGAAGGGGCTGTAAGGTCTCCCCAGAGCCTTCTCTTCTCCAGGCTGAACAACTCCAACTCTCTCAGCCTGTCTTTGTAGGAAAGGTACTCCAGCCCTCTGATCATCTTCGTGGCTCTCTTCCGGGAGGAGGTCCTGCAGGCTCTTGCTGGCAGAACTGGGAAACAAGTGTGGTTCTTGGGGTGGGTGGTTGATGACAGTGACATGCTTTTCTGTCAGATCATTTGATTAGAGGGAAGCAGATGCAGTCTACTCTGTTTTTAGTTATCTTCATGTTTTTCTTCTGAGTCAGGTTAATGCATCCCTGGTGTGTAGCAGTGGCGAATAAATTGGTGCTGAATTTTTTGTTTTTAAATGCATCGTTTAAAAAAGATCCACAAACTTAATGTTTAAGTTCAAGAATACGTTTTTCAGAAGGGCATACTAGGATATAACTTATCTGCATGTGACTGATGCTTTTTCCTTACAGTGTGTGCATGTTGGAACAGGCAAGCTCAGAGCTTCCAAAGCAGCAACAGAAGTAATCTTAAATGTTCCTGAAACTAGGGTTAGTCCTCTGGAAAATGGCTTGCAAGTAGCTTCTGAAGACTCTGGACTCTCAACATGCACAGTAGGTAACTTGTAAAGGGAAGGTTTTTTGTAGCTGTTCATGTGTGTTCATTTCCTTGTGGAACTAAATTTCATTCTTTCGATGTTTATTAATTCCTCTTAAAACTTAAGCTAAGAAATAGAAGTTTTAAGGTTTTTGTAAATGATTTGTGATTAGATTTTTTTGTGAAGATCAAAATTTTCTTTTTCTTGAAAACTTGTTTCGTGTAAAGAAAGAGCCATTTAAAAATGGGTCTTGAAAATCTAAGTGTAGTTCATACACAAAACCAGCAAAGCTGGTATTGTTAACTGGTAAAATGATGACTTTTTTTTTTTTTGTCCCCAATGAGGTTGGACTTTGGATTGATGCTGGAAGCAGGTATGAAAATGAGAAGAACAATGGAACTGCTCACTTCCTTGAGCATATGGCTTTCAAGGTGAGTATGAGTATTGATGTAGAAGTTTACAGTGGATTTCTAAGTTGTTTATCTTCAAAGATCATTGATAAGAATGTTGTCAGAATTGTATAAATTTTCCAAATCAAGGAGAGCAAAAAACTGGACAACTTAGACTTCGGTTTCCATTAGAAAGTGAAGCTAAAGTCCTAGTTCTGTGTGGCTGATACACAACTACAGATTAGTAACACAGGTCTAATTTTAACTCACTTTTCACTTCTTGTAATATTCTTAGAAGACACATAGCCCACCTTTTGCCAGCTTTTTATTTTTAGTTGGGAGCATAGTAGGATTTATATCTGAGTTTGAAGCTTGGAGAGATTAGTATGCCAGTTTTCTTTCCAGAAGACTTTTTCTGTCTCTTGGTCTTGACTTTTCCAGACAAGAAGTAGTAATGGTGAGTAGGTGAATTAAAGGGTCTAGTTTCATTTTCTTATTGTTTTATTTCAGGGAACAAAAAAGAGATCTCAGTTAGACCTTGAACTTGAGATTGAGAACATGGGAGCTCATCTGAATGCGTATACGTCCAGGGAACAAACCGTGTATTATGCAAAGGCTTTTTCGAAAGACTTGCCAAGAGGTAACTGCTTTTATTCATCAGAAAAGCAGCAAAGGACGAAGTGCTTATCCAGCTCCTGATGTGACAACATAAAATGATGCTTTTGCAGTGTAACAATCTCTTCCTTCCCAGGTGAAAAGTCCTTTCTTGAACTTCACAGGAATGTGAAAAAGCAGGTTTGGAAAGGAGAGCGTCACGAAGTTGATATTTGAAACATTTTTGTCTTTAGACACCCAAAAGAAAATACCTTCTCCCTTCCTGCAGAGCAAGTCTTATGTCCCCTTGCAAATCTTATTAGCAAATCTTGGGCCGCTTGGTCTTTGGGATGGGTTTTACTTTTGGAACCAGATTTTTCTGGTAGTGTGAAAATACATTTTCCCTTCCCATCTCTATTTTCAATTAGCTGTGGAAATTCTTGCTGACATAATTCAGAACAGTACCCTGGGAGAAGCAGAGATTGAGCGTGAGCGAGGAGTTATACTTCGAGAGATGCAAGAGGTTGAAACCAATTTACAAGAAGTTGTCTTTGATTACCTTCATGCCACAGCCTATCAGAAGACAGCCCTAGGACGGACAATTTTAGGACCCACAGAAAACATCAAGTATGTACAAATTTGTGGCTGTCTTTAATTGTGTGGTATCTTTTATATATTGAGAGGTCTTATCTGAAAACATAGGGAACAGTGTCAGTTTTCATTTTTACCTGGAAGGTACCTGAAATTACGCTGGATATAACTAAGAAAAATTTCCCTATTGCCTTAATTCCCCTGTGTGCAGGCATCAAAGGGTGTGTGAGCTTAAGATGTCCACTGCCTGTCTTCATTATTTGCCGTATTTTTCTCCTGTTTGTTAAAAGTGCATCTGATAGAAAATTGGGAATGCTCCTTTTTCCTGTTGGTCAGATGTTGGGCATTATGGTAAATACAACTGCGCTTCCACTGCTCTTTCAGCGCTTGTTTATACCAGTGCAGACCAGGAGACTGTTAAATGTCTTGTTTTCAAACTGGTGTCTCCACCTGGGTGAGCTGTAAGTCTCATTCCTTCTCAGGAAGCCAGAAGAGCTTTGAAAGGCAAAATGTATCAAGTTTCTATTTCCTTTTTAGAAAGTCACCCTTATTTAGCTTTCTGCTTCTGCACAGCTCTGTCCCTTGGCAGAATTTACAATTATTTTGATATTGTATTGTTCCTTACCTTTAGCTCTTCTTACTCTAATAAACTTTACTGATGTATAGTGATGTTCCCTTGACTATTTCTAGATCCATAAACCGTAATGACTTGGTGGAGTACATAACAACACATTACAAAGGACCCAGGATGGTGCTGGCTGCTGCTGGAGGTCGGTATGAGATGTTCACCCTGGATCACGTCAAATTTTGCTTAAAACCATGGTTCTTTCATTTTCCGGGAACAGCATGATGAATTACCCATTGTTCAGTAGGTCCTGGAAGTTGATTGTTAGCTCTGCATGTTTTGTGCCTTTGTACCCTTTGAACTTTTGTTCCCCTTTCCCCTCAGTAATATTCCAGAAACATTCTTAAACCAGTAATGGGAAGTGAATTAGAGGCCAAGGTCATTCTTCCAAGTGGGAAGGGAAAGAGGGGCCTAAAAGGGGTTCAGTGTGAAAAGGGGAGTAGCAAGGAAAGCAGAGAAAGAGAAATAACATCGAGGCTTGAAATTGAGAGCAAACAGCTTGATTTGGTGTACCACTAAGAGAAGGGTATTGAAGAGAATTGAGGAGAGCGATAATGATCTTACTCCGTGTAACAGGGAGATGTGAGGAATCTGAAAGTGTAGCATTAAAGGAGGGGAAACACTAAATTACTGCTTGGTTTAAACTTTAAGCCGAGTCTTTCAATTGCACAGCAATTTAAATTAACTGTTTACAGAGTGACATTACAAGGGATGTGAAATATCTTTGTTCAGGGGTCTCTCATGATGAGCTGCTTGACCTCGCAAAGTGCCACTTTGGTAACTTGCCATCTGCTCCGGAAGGAGGGCTGCCACCCCTGCCGCCTTGCAGCTTCACAGGCAGTGAGGTAAGCTGTCAGATGGCTTTTTGAGCTGGCCCTTACATCCCCTGTGAGCACAACTGACACGTGCTCTCTGCTGAGGAGAGAGAGCTTCTCAGCCACAGATTCAGCAGATTCAAAAGTTTCTTGTCCCCAGTGAGGGCAAGGGAGTAGCTGCTTTCCAAAGCAGGACTTCCAAACCTTTCTTGGACAAGCCTCACCACCACCACTTCCTCTGCTTCATCAGTTCCTGGAGGAATACCTCCCTTACCCTCCTGCTACTTTCTTCTATCCCCTTGCCCGTGCTATTGGAGCATTTCCACTTGTTGAGAATCACAAATTTAAAGGATGCGGCAGAGAACCGAGGCATCTGTGTTCTATTCCCAGTTCTATTTGGATTTTGAAAAGTCATCAGCTTTCCTTGCTGCTATTTATCATAAAATAACTTGTAATGCCCTCTCTACATAGCATTGGGCTTGCTGTTGGCAAAGTGCTCTGAAATTGCCACAGGGAAGACTAGTTAAGGGTGATGTTAAATAAAGCTTCATATGCTTCTATTTTTCTTTCTCTGTGCATGCTTTATGATCCAGATGTAATGGAAATGTCCGTCTCCTGACATTTAACCTCCCGTATACGTTACCATGTACGTTTTGTACTACAGCTATTTTCCTGTGTTCCCGCAGATTCGTGTAAGAGATGACAAGATGCCCCTGGCGCACCTTGCGATAGCTGTTGAAGCAGCTGGCTGGTCGCACCCAGATACAATCCCACTTATGGTAGCCAATACTCTGATAGGTAACTGGGATCGTTCCTTCGGAGGAGGCGTGGTGAGTGGACATGTGACCACCTTCCTGCTCTTCGTGAGGCTGGTGGGATCTCTCTGACTTGGTTGCTACCAGTACAGGCCCATTCAAACTTATATCTGATGGTGTTACTGCTACTTTATGGCTATTTCGGGAGGTCCTTTTCTGGAGTGGGAGAAGGGGATCCAGTTGCGAGTCTGAGAGAATTTGTTGCCCGAGATCTAGCAAAATCTTAGGAGGTGGTGCTAAACCACCAAAATAGAGGTGACTTGAGGTCTGCCAGCCTTCATGGGAAGCTGGATGTTTCATACCCCCAGGTTCTGATGACACACAGCTATTAGTAACTATCCTTTTCTTGAACCAAAGTAGTTCTTTGATTTTTGGCTTAAATCTGGGCTGTTACTTGGAAACGTGAGATTACATGCAAGGAAAGGAACTGTTGAGATAAGAATTGATAGTCAACCTCATAGCTTCCGCTGGAGCCTGAGATACTACTATGTGTTCTGTCATCGTTGAAATGAAAACAGGAGATGCTGGAGGTGACTGGTAGGCTTTCAAAAAACTTCTTAAAGTAATATATTTCTCTTTTGCCTCAGCAGAATTTGTCCAGTAAACTTGCTCAGATTGCCTGCCACGGAAACCTGTGTCACAGTTTCCAGTCCTTCAACACCTGCTACACTGACACAGGGCTGTGGGGACTCTACATGGTCTGCGAGCCATCAACTATACAGGACATGGTGCACTTTGTTCAGAGGGAGTGGTAAGCTAACGACTGTTTCTCTAAAAATTTTGTTTTCAGTGGAGGAATACAGTTTAAAAAATAGCAAGCATTTAAAGGGAATACTTTTGTTTCTTTGCTTAGGCTTGCCTGGAGAAAACAAATGCATCAAGTTCTAAACTTTGACACTCAAGGCAGAGTCCCACCAGCCAGTTTCTGGCACCCGTACTTGGAGTGAACAGCTTAAGGTTGAGGTTTCTCTACCATGGAAAATAAATAGCTGTAGTTAATACAGTAGTATTCCTTGTACAAGAAAATGTGGCGGTGATTTCTTTTTTGACTTGACAGGAGTTACGAAAATACATCAAACCTTTTAGAATAGTACTAAGTCAGTGTACTGTGCCCATGAACTGCATGTGTGACAACTGAAAGAGTAAATATTCATGAATGAGAATAATGAATGTGCAATTACCTACAGACACCGTTAGTAGTTACCCCTTCCGCAGCTGCTATCCCACGTGATGTACAGGGTGCTGGTGTTACATAGAGCTCTAGCGAGTACACAGGGAAATGAAATGGTGTAAAGGAGGTGAGCTGTTACATGTGGAATTTTGAAACCTGCGATTCTAGATAGTATTCATTGGTCTAAGGCTTAAATCTAAATTGAAAAGCTGTCTATAGGTGCAACTGTAATACTTGAACTGCAGATGTGATGGGAAACAGATTAAGGTGCTGATTTAAAGTGGGTGAAGTTGAAACAAAAGTTCAAATAAAACTTGAAAATGAGGAGTTTCTTTAATCACATAGATCACTTCTCATATACCATTATTCTGTGAGATCTTTGTAAACAACTTGTAGAGAAAAACGGCGTTGTCTTAGCTGTCTGTTTGCTGCTGCTTAGCACTAGGGAAGATACAAACTATTCCTGTAACACGAATGTGTTAAGATACCTAATGCATGCCCCTCTCCTAGTGAAGTGTTCCTCAGGCAGTGTGGTGAATCATCTCACCAAGAGCCAGGACGTAATGGATTGCCTTCTGGGTTAATTACCTGTAATTGTTTGGCTCCTACTATCTTAGCAACAGCTATTCTCAAGGTAGCGAGTATGGACTACACTTGGCTCAAAATACTAATTTAATAAAATGAAATACAGCTCTTCTAAGGGGGCAAACTTGCTCTTAGGTCTATCGGTGTGCTTCCAAAAACCCCTACACTTTACATCTTATGGCCTGTTTCCATACTAAATTCTCTTACCAACTATGGCTATAGAAAATACGTGCCTGGTACTAATGTATATGCACCTCATTATCACAGGCAATCTTGTGTGCTATGCTCTACCATTATTTAATGCCTTTGGATTTAAACTGTTTTTCAGGATAAGGCTTTGCACAAGCGTTACAGAAAATGAAGTAGCTCGAGCGAAAAATCTTCTAAAGACAAATATGCTGCTACAACTTGATGGTGAGACTTAATGAGAGCTTTTTATTCCTAGTGGAGGTGTATGCTGGTAACTGAAGCATGTTTTCCCCTATTTTAGGGTCCACACCGATCTGTGAAGACATCGGAAGACAAATGCTGTGTTACAAGCGCCGAATCCCAATTCCAGAACTTGAAGCAAGAATTGAAGTAAGTGGCATTTATGTTGCAACTTTTAAATTATGCCCTTAAGAAACTGCTACAGGAAGTAACAATACAGAAGCTAAGCTGTTTCTGACTGAGAAAACTGTCAACTGTTTTGTGGCCTTTTCCCCTGGATTATACAAAACTAGGATCGCTGGCTCTTAATACTTTTTGAGATGGGATTGGTAACAAAGATGTCTCTTTACCCCTTTTAGGCTATTGATGCCCAGACTATTAGAGAAGTTTGCACAAAGTACATCTATGATAAGCATCCTGCAGTTGCTGCCGTGGGTATGTTGTATGAGTTTCCTTACCCTCCCATAACCCGCTCCCACCAAAAGGTACCAGTTGAGCATGTGTCATGGCCGACTTTCTTTAACTTCTAGGTCCAATCGAACAACTTCCAGAGTATAACAAAATCTGCAGTGGCATGTATTGGCTTCGTGAGTAGTGAATAAAAAGAACTTTCAGTATGTGTGAGCTTTAACAAAAAAACCCAAACAACTACACCCCTGTCTGAAGCTTTTAAGTTCTGAGTTGGAGAAATGCATTTGAGAAGATTAAAACTCAAGAAGCAGCCAGTCCTGTGTATTTGTATAATTAAGGAAGGAATGAAAACATGTACAATATTTGCATTTTTATTATAAAACAAAGATTGTCAGTAAGAGTCATTTCTTGACTTTAGTAGCATTCATCACTTGCTCTTGAGCAGCTTTCTTCGCCTTGACCATTTCAACGAGTTCCTGGAGAGTTATGGGGGAAAAAAAAAGAAGGTACTTATCTAAATGCGGAACTTGTTCAAACCCACGGCACTGTTAACACTACATGTATTCAGCCTGAAACACTCTAGCTCTCAACATAGTGAGGAATCTAGACAGTTTAATGCCTTAAAACAATTTCTCTTGGAAACAAATTAATGGAGGGTCAATGCTTATCTACTTCCCCTGTAGCAGGAACTTCACCTACAAGAGGATAGGGCCTTACCATCTACAAGAGCTTGCTGTCAAACTGTAAGACAGATTTCACAAGACAGACTTCCCTTTCCAGGGAACCAGCTTCCTGAGCCACTACTTTCATTGAGGAAACCTTAGTCCTTACTGCTCTTTTGGGATTGAGTTACCAAAAACCAGAGTTTCTCCGTAAGGCTCCATCTTGTGCTAGTTTGTTGTTGTCAGATACCGTCTCTGGTACGGAAAGCAACGCTAATAGGAAAGCATTCTAACAAGACCTGGGCTAATTGCGATCCCAGAAGGAGGGGAGGTACCTTACCTTGTATCGTTTCATGCAGTCTTTTTTTGACCGGCCTGGAACAGCTGCTGCTATTTTCTCCCATCTTTCGGGAGTATTTACTGGGTAAGTCTTCAATGCTTGTTCTAAAAGCTTTTGTTCTTCTGTAGTCCAAGGGGATGAATCTAAAGGTGATCCTGTTTTTAAATGCAAAAATGATAGTTGGGAAAAAAAATATTTAGCAAGGAGCCTATGAGATACGCCTAAGAAAATACTGTAAAATCTATTATAGTTGATTTAAAATCCTTGCAGTCTTGGATACAACTAGTCTGAGTTAAGGGCTACCCAGTACTGAAAACCTTAAAGAAAAAAAACAAACCACAGCTCAAAACCTGACTGGACAAGTGGCCCTTGGGATCTTTAAATAAAGCACGGAGAAGTTAGAAGGTAACATCTTCTGTTGTCGGCTGGGTGTCAGATCACTGTAGCTGCCCTGTGAAGCCGCGTCATTAGGGCAGCAATGTACCTTTTCCTTTTGCGTTTCAGTAACACTAAGTAAGGAAACGCAGCCTTCTGCAAGTGTCCAGAAAATCCGATGGGAGGTGTTTGGGGTTTAAGGAGACCTAAGCTTGGCTGTAGGATGATCCTGTATTTCAAATGCATCCCCTCAGGCCTGCTCTTACCTGGAAGTGTACCACCCTCTGAGGAACAGATTATCTCAGCGTCAGACTTAATCTGTTGCCTCATCAGGAAGCATTTCACACTGTCACTGTTTAGTGAACTGTGGCCTGTACTGTGTGTGCCGGAAACCCTCAAATCCAGTAACAGCCTGGATCACTTTCTTACTTGCTACTTCAGTTTGTTTGTATGCAAATCTTAAATAAATTCTGGATTACTTTCTTACTAAGATGCACAGGGGAGATAACTCCACAAGAAGGGCACCCTTTTCACCTTTACCTTCAAATCGTTCCGAGGGGGCAGCACTGTCCATCTGAGGCACCACACCATGTTCTTTTTTAAATTTGTCAAACGCTTTCTTGTTTATATCATCTTTTTGATGAGGGTCTACGAGCAGCAGACATTGAATAGAATAATTATTGCAACAAAATTAAGGCCAGACGCAATAACAAAAACATTGTGTAGCAGATTATTGTAAACTAATGATCACATAATCAAAAAACCAAATTCATACTTCCATTAAAATGATGATAAAGAGGTTGGTAGATAAATAATAAAATAATCTTTCAGGGTCAAATCAACTTTTGCTCAAAGCGTCAGGCTTCCCAGCCCCTATCCTGCTCAGATGAATACTTTCTCTCTATAAGCTTAAGCCTGAACCTGCAAGTTCAGTGAAACTGAGAGGGATCATTCTCTTGAGTAAGGGCTGTGGCACAAACCTCACATAATACCCAGAGTACAAGTGTGTCCAAGGGGCAGGAACACCTGGAAAGTCTGCGTTCTCCTTGTGCAGGTATGTGGTATGGAATGGAGAGACTTCTTGAAAACTTTGGGGTTTTTTGTTCTATAGTGGAATGTTTTGTTTTTCCTTGAAAACTTATTCCAGAGCTCTGTAAGCTCCATTTAGTACAAGAGGAGATGTGCCACATTAATTTATGTGTCTTAATCTTGTGTTGAATCCCATTCACCTTTTTAAAGTATCTCTATGGCCTCATCAATTCCATTTATTCTAGATCCCCTTCCATTGTAGAGAGCTTTCTCCGAGGCCTGCGCCTCTCTCTGGGCGTAGAGGAGCCTAGGCAATGCATAAGACTGGCTCCTGAGGTGATGACTTAAACAATAGCCTGAAAATATGAATTACATAAATGCTCTTCTAAATCTTCCACCTGAACTACATTTCTTTTGGGGATATACAGAATATTTTTCTCGTAACAGAAACACGATGCTGTCCAAAGAAAATCATGCTGTATAGAAGCATGCAGACCATCTTACTACAAAGATAAGGTAATATAGATACCAAGCTTTTGGAGGCTCTTTGCTTTATTGATGACATCTTTTGCTGTTCGTTTTATTCCAGTAGTAGAGTGCAAGTTCATGTAATTGGCAATAACTTCCCACCTAAAGCAAGGAGAGACAGGGTAAACCAGCATATCACATAATAGCTTATCTTCATACAAGCTACAGTCAAGCTCCTGTACGCATTTTTATATCAACTCCTGAGTAAGTTTAATCATACTTAAATACATACAAACTCTCACGGTAACTATTCTGGAAAGCTTTCAGTCACTAAAGGCAGATGTTTCCCTTAAGAATTCAGTCAGCTGAATTTCCTGGCTGTGGATACAGAAAAAGGACGGGGTAGAATATAGGTGTGTAAGTGCAAACCTGTAGTCCTCTGCACACCTCCAAGACTGAATACTGCAGGCTGCGCTGGAAGGGCTGAGAAGCTACTAACTCTGTGTCCAGTGCCCCTCCCAGAAGAATACCTAAACATCAGATAAAAGGGGCTTCAACAGGAGAAAGCTGGAACAGCCCCAGTGCCAAAATTATTCCTAGTGTGTTCTTGGAAAATGGAAGGGAATAATTGCACCTGATCAGACAGGAGCATTGTACCTAGGCCTGTGTTCTCAATGAGTACTCTTGACTGTATGACAGCTTGTGGTTTTTTCTTTTGGTGTGGTGTGGTTTTTTTTTTTTTTTTGGTATTTTTTTTAAAAAGCAAGCACCCAAATCTTGCAATGGAGGCTTCAAATCTGTGAATCCTAAGTAGAAGAAGGTGTTTCACTCCTGCCTTTTCCCCTGGCTCTCCCCTAAGGAGAACTGGGGCACTTAACTCATACCTCTAGATGTTTTCCTCTTAATGTGTAGAGGAGAAACGAGCCTCACATTCTTTGTGGAGCTACTGGACGTAGCTTACACACTTATATTCCTACCCAGCTGCATCATGGTCACTGTTAGAGTTTTGTTCTCTGCTTTAATGACTGGAGCCAATCCTGTAGTAAGCCCTGTGCAAATGTGCACCTCGGCACAATCTTGCTGATGGACCAAGGCCCAAGTTTGGGGGGAAACAAGATACAGGGCCAGAGCTTGCTCCAGCGACACGTGAGCTTGGTACTAAGAGAAGACAAACTACAGGCTGCTCAACAGTCAAGGAAAAGGAGGAAGTTCAGGAAGTCCTTATACTGACATCATACTTAAGATGGTCTGAAAATAAGTTGTATTATGGTCATTTGAAACTAATTTTTAAACTGTTTTAATTCAATTAAAAATTGTTAGTAGGACTTTTAACACCAAACCCGAGAAGTACCTTGAGTTAGTCCCTGCTGGGAAGAGGTTCACAGCTTTAATTAACAACTGTAAATCATCTTCTGGCCAATTTTTGCTTCCCCCTCCACCACCAGTGCTTGACTTTTCTGAACTCTTTGTTGCTTGGCGCATACGAGCTTCTGCCTCTTCTTTTTCTCGCCTTATTTGTTCATTTACTTCTTCTATCTGAAGGATTGTAAACAAGCATTATTTACGTATTTTTATATTTTACAGTGACACAAACCCCTCTCTCTGGAATTGCTTTGAGCCTTGAATTTTGCTTAGTTTTTGTTCTGTACATTACGTATAAGGAAATGGAGGAGCTTATCTGCAGCAGTATTATTTCCCTCCATCCTGTGCATAAATTTGACCATCCCAGATTAGGAGGTACAGCAGAAACCCATCACAAGTTCACTAGGAAATTAAATGAATGCTTCCAGGATTAGGCAAAACTTCTGAATATAGCGTGAATGTCCAGGCTACCACTTGACTTACAGGGACAGATCCACAAAAGTATTAAGAACCTAAAGTGACTAGTGAGGGCAGTTACACATCCGTATTGAACACACTGATCCCCAGATCTTCCAACCTTACTGCTACCTAAGCCTGGTTATGCTAGAAATCCTCAGTGACTGTAGTTGTACTAAGTTAGCATTAACTGCAACAACCCAGATTTTACTTACTAGGTGCTTTTCACATGTAGTTAGCAAGCAGTTCAGCAGAACTTGTTATCCATTGCATATCTTTGTAAACATCACATCCTGCGACTGTGGTATGACGTATCTTTAATGCATCCACTGCTGACTATGCCCAGTCCCATCTTGGCAATATTAAAAAAAGCTGTGCGCTTACGTCTGTTGGCAGGATGCCTAAAATAGGTTTCTCACTGTTTATCTCATAATTAAATCTTCCTTGCAAAAGGAAAATTATCCTATAGGTAATTTTTATTAATGAAAAAGGCAACTGTCCTGTGTTTGGAACGCTCTCCTGGAGACTGGGAGATTGGATTCAGTCCCCTGGAGGACAAGAGGGATTTGAGTCTTAAGTTGTCTGATGAGTAAACCTGGCCCTAGGATGGGAACAGATCATCTTCCCCACCAGGAAAGAAACTTCACAGCTGTGAATCCAGAGCAGATGAGAAAAAGCACCTTATTCTTTCTGCAGGATGTGGGTTCAGCCTTATTAGTCCTTATTAGGCTTTTCCCTGCTGGCAACTTTAGGTAGATCCTTGCTGAACACAAGTCCTTTTGTGGATCTAGCCCCAGGTCACAGATACTAGACTAGGAATTTTCTTGCGTAACAGAGTAGGTTAAGACTGCCCTCCTTCCCCTCTGGGTAACTGCTACCCATTGTTGTGCAAAATTAAATTCTTCTACTGTTTCTGTATCCTATACAAATGGTAGGGTTTGTGTCCTCTACTAATTAAAGATGCCTATTTTTCTCTCAGCTGGCCCTGGTTATTTCAGCAGCCAAGAACTGCACTATGTAAAATGGAGCAGAGATCAAGTCTACCTGGGGACTCTGAGACTCAGGTCCATGTGTTTAACAGGCAGGACTCCACAGCAGCTATGGTATATCTTACTTCCATTCAGTCACGTAGATGTCACAAATCAAATTATTCTGTTATTTTGATTTGACACTCAGCATAATTACCTGTTTTACTACAGCCGCCTTTCCTCCTTCCCTTGTTGTGGATGTAAGTGCTTCATTCAAGCATTGCAGACTAAAAATAAATTATTAAGTTACAACGGATAGCTAGCAGAAAGACGGGTATCAAAATGAGCAGAAATCAGCAGCGGGAAAACTTACCTTGCTAGCTCAAGACGATCACAAAGCTTTTCCACCTCCTCCATCATTTTAACACAATCTGCCTCATTATCAGAAAAGTAATTCCAGTTCTGGAAGCAGAAATACATGTTCTACAAAGTTCTTGAACTTTGTCCTGCTCCTTCAGACAAAGGCTTAACACACAGCGTTCTGCAGCCACTGCTGTGTTTGGACCTATTTGGTCAGCTTTACTCATCACTCAAAACTGTATGATAAGTATGTGTTTTAGTATTTTGCTTTTTAGTAAACCCACTTTCCGTACCCACCTCCAGCCATAAGAACAAGCAAGCACGTGACAGCATCTGATCTAAGCAAACATAGTAATTTCACTGATGTAACCTGTGTTTCACTGTAATAATATTTAAATACCTTGCATGTCGTTCTCAGTTTTTGCCTTTCTTTCTTGATCGCTTTTTTCTGTATCTCTTTTTCCTTCTTTGCTACTAATGCTTGTTGCCTAACTTCTTCTTCCTCCTTTTCTTTTGCTAACCGTGCTGCTTCTAACTCTGCTTGTCTTTGCTGCAATCAAAAGCAAAAAACAAACAAAAAACCTCAACAAAGTCACACTGTTACAGGGTCATTCAGTATTAAAATACGCTGTTTCTGGTTTTTAATACATCAATACCTTCATGTTTGGTTTTCCAAGAATTTTGAGGGAGGTGATGAAACATATACCAGCTGGCATTAACTCAAATACTCACTACGAGGAAAATACTCACTACGAGGACCCCTAGTTTATAAATTCTGACTTCCTTCACAATGAAGATATAGAATTATATGAAGTTTCCTATGCCTGTGCCAAGGGCATTAGCTTGGAAATAATGCAGTGGTCCAACATTTCTTCTGCATGATTATGAACATAAAATCTTGTGGTTCTCCAATACCGTATTTTAAGTCACTTTTTAGCACCTTAGAATTCCCTTTGATTCCTGGTACTGTTTTCAGAAATAGCCATCTTTTCCAAACTGTTAATATTAATCGAATACGTTATGTTATATGTCAAAGTGTTTCATACCAATCGACCATTCACAGTCCATACGCACAGGACAAGCAGCTCTATCTGCTCTATGAAAAAGGAAAATAGGGCACAGAACTTAACGACTGCCTCTAAACCAGAGGAAGTGCATGCAACAACACAACTCAGTTTTAGAAGTTTTTTGTTTCAGATCTGTGTTCCTTATTTTCATCTGTCTCAAAAGGCTGCCAGTCTTGCACTCTCTGTTGCACAGGGATCAAAGACTACACATCTTTAAACTCCAATATAATTCTAACAGTAGCTTTCCAACACGTCTAGAAGCTGAAGCAGTGGATCAGGTGTGAATGAACAAGGTGTTTTCAACCCAAATAAAGTAGTTCGCTTACTTTTTCTTTTGCCTCCTGTTCTTTTCGTTTTGCTTCTACCTTTGCTTTCTTCTCTGCTTCTTTCTTTGCTTTTTCTTCCTCCTTAAATTTCTTTATCCTGGGATCACAGCTGTATGCATTGTCTAGCAGAAGAAAGGATGCGTCACTCTTACTTCTACTCTTAGTTAACAAATCTCTTTAAAAAAAAAAAAAAAAAAGCAGTCTGTACGCTTACCAACAAGTGTCCTAATTCTGTTCATTTCTTCTTTTTTTCTCAATGCTCTGGCAGCTCTGTTTTGCTTTTCAATCCACCTCCTTTCATCTCGGCTAAAAAGGGAAAGCATAGTTAGTTCAGTGCTAATACCCTACAATGTCAGTCTGTTAGAAATTCAACAACAAACTTTTTTTTTTAAAAAGTTTCCCTACACAGATGCTCTTCTCTGAATCCTTCCAAAAAAATTAAGTTCCAGGCCCCAAGCTCATGTGAAAAATGCTAAGCATTTACACAATTACATGAACCTGACAAAATAAGCTGCTTATCTGTCATTACATTGTGAACCTTTTTTCAAAATGCAATCCACTTGTTGACCCAACATTCAACTCAAGTAGAAGAACTGAAATGTTGGTATACCAACTGAACAGAAGCTACACGGTAGTTCTCTCTCTGAAGTACAGCATACCCTGTTTTTATAAATGGACACTAATGACAGGAATAAGCACAAAAATGAGCTACACAAAGAATTCAAGAGCCTTCTTCCAGTGAGAAGCCTAGAGATTAATCTGTATAATTTATCAAAAATACAAGTGGTATGGAATTCATGACAGTACCTTCACAGAACCTGTGACCTGCGCAGGAGAGAGAACACTTGGTCCAGAGAGACTCAAAAAAATTTAGTATCAGGAAAAGGCATAAGAGAAAAGGAACAAATGCCTACCTACAGCCTATAGGTACGGCACAGTTTTTTTAGCCACAAAGCAAGCTAATCACTGCATCTAACTATAAAATTGATTTCTATTCAAACTTAGAAGAAGAGGATCATACAATGCAAGTTATGGTTATACAAGGATGACCAAGTGAAAGGTTGCGTCTTGTGAAATACATGTTAGACTAAATGATTTGGTGCTCTAACTTGAACGTTCTGTGTTTACAACTGTAGGAGGATAAAAATAGAATGTATTTTCCAATGGCAACATGGTCTGAGTAATTCAGCAACTATCACTACATCAACAAATACACTATTTTTATTAACATCAAGCCATCAGAACTGATCTCTCTGAATTCTAGAAAGTATCACTTGTCTCAGCACAGTTTAATAAAGAGTTGGAGAGAGGCACGATGCCCGCTTACTCATACACTCTCTTCTGGGTCCAGGTTCAACCTGTGTTTGGGACTTGCTGGAACTGCAAGTCTGAACTTAACCCACGTTTCAAAGCACCCCAGAAACACCTCTGTGACGCAGGCAAGAGCTACTTCCATTACATAAGTAAGACAAAGAGAAGCCCACAGTCAGTCTGCTTCAAATCCATGACTGACTGACTACGAAGCTGGGAGAGTGGAATTCAGTCTTAGTTCAGTGACCTTTCTTCCTGCGACTTACAGTCTAACAAAGTCGGAAAATCTTGCTCTATCAATCTCTCAGTCTGCTGACAAATTTCTTTTTACTTACATACCATTCTGCTTTTTCTTTTTCCTCTTCATCTAAATAGGAAAACTCTCTCCAGGAATCAAAATTATACCTAAAGTAAATTAAAAAAAAAAAAAAAAAAAAAAAAAAAGAGTGAATTGAAAAAAAAAAGAAAACAGCAGAACTATTGCAAATAATCTACCTTTTTTCCTATTAGCGTTTTGTAGGCAATTATGCTACAATTTGTATTTACAGTTTATAATACATAATTTACAATTATACTGCACCTACCTATGATTCCACTGCGTTAAGTCAAAACGCAAGGTGCTATTGAAAGCAAGGATTTACATCTATCTGTACTGTAGGACAGAGTGTATTTTAGAAGAGGATCAGTCTCCCTGACTCTAAATGTCTACAGTGCAGTTGTCTAAGCTCCCACTGTAGGCAGTGAAGACAGTGCAGTCTGTAGAGTTCACAGAGAAATTACTTTAGTCTTTATACAAGCATCCATCTTGAGCAGATGAGTCAAGCCATAAACTCTGACTTTATTGGACTAGACAGACCTCCCTTAACTGGTGGAGCTGAAATACCCCATAGCCACGTTGGCTGAAAACAAGTTAGGCGAGATGAACCCTGCTTCTAGTCTGTGGGTCAAGTCGGTTCACAGCCATTGTGGTCAGAGAACTGCCAGAAGCTCCTGCTTTAATTGTCAATTTACAATGTGGATTTATTAGCTCAAAGAAAGCCAGCTCAGTTTGTGGAAGGCACCAAACAGCAATGGGGTAATTTTGTGATGTTACTAGGTTAAGAACAGACCACGGCCAACAACCTACACACAAAAGGGGTCTGCAAGCCCTTTATATCGCATGTCTTGAATAGAAACTGAGGTATCAGCTAACTTACCAAAACGAATAGAATGCATCTACCTCTTCAAATGATGAGTTCATGTCCCCCAGTTTAGGAACATTTTTCTTATTTGACCACCTGAAAATAAATGGATATATTAAAGAAATAAAATACATAATCTTTCTTGAAAACATGGCACGTGTGAAGTACAGAATCAAAATACCAAATCAGAGGCTCCACCAACACAGAGGGGCACCAGGAAAGAGGAAGAAAACAGAAGAGTTCCTTCTAAACAGCCTCCAGATTGGGCCTTTTTTGGGGAGCTCCCCCAGGAAAGAAAACTCCTGCTGGAGTTTGGTGTGCCTCAAGGAGACCTGATGGAACACAAGCTATCTTTGTAGATATTCAATTCTCCACACACATTCTCCTGAGAGAGAAGCTCACAGGAAGTGGACAAAAGGTGCTCTGTGAATAACTCAGCTCTATGGTAGGTTACAGGAAGTTTCCCACATATTCTAGTGGAGTATAAGGGAATACTGCATGCTCTGTCTCCATTCCATTTTTTCCTCTACAAAGAAGGAAACCTTCCATAGGCTCTAGAATTTGTTACTCCATGACACAGCATCCATTTCCAAGCAAAGAAGGGAACAATCCATCTGACAACCACAGATCTACGTCTGAATATGTGGAATACTTGACAAAAGAGCCAATAAATCTACTTTAAATAATCAACTGATTGTTTAGAATGTGTTGTAAAGTTCCTCACACAATAAAACACTTTTTTTTTTTTTTCATAGAGGTAAAAGGTGAAATAGACTTCTATTGTGACAGCCTTAATACAAAATCAATTAGCAAGCAGGAATCAAATGCAGAAGTCACACACGTTAAGAGAGAAACATCATATATTGATAGTTGCATTTGTCTTCTCTTTTAACCAGCTGAATTGTGAACATAACTACTGTCTTCTGTTAATGTCTCACCCGCATAAGAAAAACATAAAAAAAAGGAATTTTAGTAAGTGGCATACACACACTTGGTATATTAAATAACTTTAAGATGAAACAATGTGTTGTAAAAAAAGGACAGTAAGTAGTAGGGAGCCGAGAACAGGCTTTTTTTTTTTCATCTCACGGGTCAAACTCAATGTCTCCAGTGTGACAGTTCAGCTAATTTTAAAATGACGAAATCGAGAATGCACTATTTTACTTGTATTACATATCTAGCAAAGTAATGCATCTCTCACCATCCCTTGAAGTCACACCTGTTACAAACACAACACCGAAGAGTTTGCAAACGCTGATTCCCCAGCAACAGCAAAGGCAGCCTGACATAGCTTACCTGGCATTTCTTTCAAAAACTGGTGAAAAAACCTCAAAGAAGTTCTCTTTTGCTTCACTTTTGGAAGGTACAGAATTATCGAAAGTAGGATCTATGCTGTTAAATGCTCGTCGTTTCACAGGGTCAGATAATATTTCATAAGCTGAAAAAAAGTTACCAAACATTAAACATGAGACTAAAGTGAGTCTTCTCCACAAGGTGGGAATGTTACAGAAATGGTTCTAAATGTTTAAAAAAGATGCTGTTGGATCTGTGTTTGATCTATCATTCTATACAGCTTGATATTTAATTATTTTAGTGACACCAAATATTTAGTGACACCAAATAGCATCACTGTCAAATTCTGTTAAATCAAGTAGGGGGAAAATGTTTTTGAAAAACACCACATTTAGCTATTGAGATGTAACAAACCGGATAACACTTAAAATAATTTTATAGCAGTAAATTTGGTTCAGGCACTGGGAGTTTGGCCATGACGTCCTCAGGCTTTTATCCTACACCAGATACTTGCAGATAAATTGGCAAAACAGTCTACTAAGATAGGCACGGAGTAAAAGCAGTTCCTGAGTTAACCTGATGTCAGAACTGGCAAGAACAGGAGCCATTCGTTAGAATTTTTGCAGCTCACGATGAAGTTGTACTGAGACTTGGAAAGAGTATGAAATACCACAGAGCTACCAGCCAAAACATGCACACTCCCCCAGTTTTCCTGTTCTTACAGTCCTGCAGTTGGGGAGCATCACATCACTGAATCGTTTAACCTGGAAATCACACACACTGTAGCATCAGTAAACTCTTTGTTTTTTCTTCAGAAAGTGTGGAATTACTTAGTCTGTCAGTTCTACAATACTGTGAGAACCTGACACCGGGACCTAACAAATACCCACTATTTTTTTAGGAGGAGTGAAAAGTCATCAAAGGAATCAAATCTGTGTCGTGATTATTCCTGGGCTTCTCTGACAGCATCCCTGGACAGAACGCACTGCACTGTGAAGGTCAGATCTAGAAGGTGATAAGCTGGAGGAGACCTTGATGTTCTGTGGTTCACATTAACATGTGCCTATGTTAATGGAGAGAGGAAGGAATGCAACAGCCCACCAGTGAGCTGCTCTCTGCCAGTCTTCCCTTCCCCTCTGGGAAGGGACTTCCCTCTGCCAGTACTCTAAGTGACCCCAATTATCCTCTACACGGCAAGCCAGGAGCTTCAATAAGCCCCATACCATCTTCCTGATGCAAGAAATTCTGTGCACATCTGTTCACTCCTCTTCCACTTACAAGATGTCCCTTCAAGAGATCCCCAATTCTACTCCCACAGACCCAGCTCCCCCAGCACTGTATCTCCCCCTCATTCCTTTGTCAGACCCAGCCCTGAATCCCACCTACATACGCTCCCGCCTTTCTAAGTTTCTTCTCTCCATTCCATTATCACTTGCTTCTACTCCAGATTTCCCTTCCCTCCCACTGCATTTCCTTCCTCCGGAGTGCTGCCTGGAAGCATCACTCCTCTTCCATGCCACTTTGTGCTTTCCTTTCTGTTGATCCTTCAACTTAGATCGTAAGCAGTTAAGGGGAAACATATTTTGCTGTTTGCATTTAGGACACAGGCACATTCCTGAGTTCAGGTGCATGTTGTTCTTATTATAAATATCTGCCAGTTTCTGACAGGACTGCAACTACGGGGAAAAAAAAAAATTCTTTGCCAACATTTTTCCTTTTGACAACTCTCAGGGAGGCTGAAAACATCATTAGCTTGTCTAACGTATCATCTACTGTTTTAACTAGTATTGTAAGAATACACCTAGAAGAAGAAAGTTTAGAACACACCAATGCCAAGATTTTCCCCCAACCTTATTGAGTAAAAAACCATAATTGTTTAAAATAAACGAAAAAGCCAAACTCCAAAGCATTTCTAGAGGCACAAGTCATACACCTAGAACACTCCCTATGGTTCTGGAATCGTCCAGCAGCTGGGTTCTAGGTCACTACAGGCAAGAAAGGAAATGTTATTCACTTGAGTTCACTTGGTCAACTGTGGGCAGAAAAGAGCAGCTGAAGGAATCGATATCCTACATCAAATCCACAGATGCTCTGTTGGCAGAGGAAGCGCATTAGAATTCAGATTTTCCAATGTGCTGTTGGTGTCTATGGGGACCTACTTTATAGCACAGGAGTTTATGCCAGGTACATGGCTACCTCTAGTGGCTCATCTTCGCATACACCGCTATAGTGCTCATGTTTTGTCACCAGGTGGCCTGGCAGACGAACGTCTATCACCTGCATTCCTACACCGCTTCTACCCAGAGGGAAGTTATATTAATGTGATCTCTATTTATTGAGTCAGTTTTCCAAAACGGAAGAGAACTTCTCTGGCTTTTTAGTAAGTGACAATTCTTTAAAAGCCTAATAAAGTACTACAAATACGTTTCAGATTATCAAGCAGAATAAGAGAGTATCTAATAAAAGAGATCAATTACTTACCTTTAGTTATGCATGTAAAATAATCATTATCACCTTCTCCTATCTGTTCCCCTGCAGCTTTTCGCTTGTCTGGATGATGTTTCAAAACCATGGATTTATCTAGCAAATAGATGCATTACATTTAGAGAAGCTTCATCTCATCAGTTTATTTCTCATAAACTACAAAGCAATATGATAAATCCAATTGATATTTCTCTAATTAGAGACTTAAAAATAAAATTAAAAAAACAACCCCCCCAGAAAATATCAGGAAGAAAAGAGATATAAGTTAATGAATTTTCTTTGATTTAACGCTATTGTCAGCATTAAAATTATTTCATCTTTGCTGGGACACAAAATAACCACAACTCAGAAACTCTATTCCACTGTCATCAGCTGAAGAAGTACTAATTATTCTAATATTATGCATAGCAAAGTGATTCACTATAAGTGTACAGTTAGCCTTAAATAGCATAATGCAGTTTCAGGACCTTAATTGTGCAAGATTGTACAACTCCCTGTGCAATCATACTGAAAAAAATAAATAAAAACAATTAATGTCATTTTAGTTGTTATTTCTAATGAAAAACAAAGTAGTTCAGATAAAATAAAAATTGTATTCTATTTCTTTACTCAAGTTCTGAACAGGATCCAAGATGGAATTTAGGAAGGAAACTACAAAGGAAACTACAGCCATGAGCCTGTGAAGACTGCTGCACTTACCCATGGATAACATTAAGCACGCATACTAGACTTTGTGGTCAAGGTCTCTCTCTACTTAGGTCTTAAATCCTAAGATATAACTAACACAGAATATCAACTAAAGTTGCTACCAAGGTTGTCCTAGTGTTTAAACAGTAAAACCAGATT
This sequence comes from Numenius arquata, assembly GCF_964106895.1. NCBI lineage: Eukaryota > Metazoa > Chordata > Aves > Charadriiformes > Scolopacidae > Numenius > Numenius arquata. Next base: position 118,614,589 of record NC_133577.1, on the reverse strand, counting down.
TTAAACCAACTTCTTTGCCAAAAAGTCTAGCTGTATTCTCGTATAACACAAATTGTACCTTCTTGGCTCACTATAAAATACCAGAGAGAAGATATGCAAGAAGTTAAGCAACCTGCTTTTTGAGAAACAAATCAGAATCCTTGTTAAAAACAGGAAAGCACAGTACATACTGGTGAGAAAGACTCACATCTCTATACTACCGTGTAATAATTGAGTGCAGTTAGGATCCTGAAGAGAGATGCCCCAGTTCTTGCTTGATAAAGTTAGCGAGACCACTAATCATCACCACAATAACTGCTACTCTATTCTGTACTGGAGCACATGCTCCACGGTGGCACTGCTAATCACCACATACCTGAGGCAACATAATTTCCCATGCAAATTGGTAATTTGCTAATTTCCACCCATTTTCATTTGGGAGTATCTGTGGTTTCACTGGGGACAGTGATTCTACCTCACACCAGTACTGTTATACAGGCAATTGTTTGCAAGATCAACTCATAAAACCATCAGCTTATTTCATAAAAGCTATTGAACAATCTTCAGAGTACTTTTAAATCTTCCTCCACTAGATGCTTGCATCCTTCAAGCTAAGGCAACTCTTGGTCACATTGCTTTCTAGGAAAAAAAGTTCTGAAGCCCAACGTGTTGTTCCTTCATGTGCAAGTACGATAAAATACCCCCAGTCACCTGCATGCACTTCTGAACCATGTCATGATTTAAGACATGGGTCCATGACATGATTAAGCAGCACACTAGTAATTCCAAGTTCTATTGTTTATTAACCCAAAATGTCAAGGAAGCTCAACCTCACAAGACCACGTTTTTAACAGCTTGATATATCCCAGAGATCCAGCCACAGGAATTCTTCGGTTTTCACATGGTAAAATGACCAATTAAGAGCAAAATGAGCTTCTTAGTCGCCCAAGTTAAATTTTAGTTATTTGAATACCTGAAAATTCAAGAGTTAGTGCTCCATTGCCATGCAAAGTTCAGTCTAATCAAAATGTATAACAGCAGGGTACTTCTTAAATGTTCACTAGCATTAACATGGCAGCTAACCATTGTAAGGGGGCTTCAGGTACCAACCTACTGAAACACACAGGGCAGGGATAGTTGTATTTCTCTGCCTTTCATCGAGCATGGCTGCAGACTCAAAAATGCAGAAATGTACAGTTACAGTCTCAAGGCTGTTGACAAAAAAAAAAACCCCACAGGCAAGAAAGCTGAGTGTGAACTCGCTGAAATTTTTGAAATCCCTAGCTTTAGGCCTGTGGATTTCGGAGCTGTGATGCAAATTTAGAAGGCTGATAAGCAACACAAATCAAAGAGTGGGCATTTTTAGGTCTGTGAAACAGTAAAAAGCTTGTTCATGACATGTATGTATTTCCACATGGAAAACAGTTGTGTACATCTGAACAAAAGGTATGCTTATGAAGGAAAGGTACTTACGAGCTGCTTTGATTTGTTTCTGAGTAGCCCTGTATCGTATATTTCCTAGCCCAAGAACTGCATAATGGTCTTGATTCTGAGGAAAAAAAAAAGAACCCTAATAAATACTGATGAATGTGACCTAAAAAGCTACAACACATGCAGAAAAACAGTTCTCCCCACAATCTTTTAAAAGAAAGAGGCATAATTCTTCCCTCTCTCAATAAATATTAGGTAAGGCTATAGGAACAATTGTCATAAAGGTCATAATTATTGAATAACCAAATATCAATAAAGACAGACACTGTTACAGAAATTCAAGTAGCTTAATCTAAATTGGATTAAAGCACTGGATCCTAGAAAGTTCGATTATTGGAAAATTGAATTGCTGTCTTTAATATTAGAGTGCAACTCCAGAATAAGGGAGGCGGTAACAGCGAGAAGCAACACTTTTACTGCTTACAGACAGTAAAATGAAAAGAAGCAACTCAAGACTAAGATCTTATCCTGACGTGTGGGTGAGTTTGCCCTCATTAACCAGTTATGTGTGGAAAATACCAACCGAGCTGTAATGCTAAGAGACACAAATGAATTCTGATGGAGGTAGGAAGGGAAGAGGAAAGGGATCTTCAGCAGCTGAGGAAGGGAGGAGGAAAGGGATCTTCAGCAGCTGAGAACAGCGGATAATTTTGACAGGAGATTTGCAGACAAAGTAATTAACACTAATCTGTATCAACTGAATACCTTCCAGTCCTTTGGATCAAGGGTTTTTAACATAGGAAATTCTTCGAGCTGCAATTCTTCATCCCCTGATTCTTCAGAAAGTTCCTTCTCATCTTCTAGCTCCTGGAAAGAGGCAGAAACATTTATGTTTCTCCTCTTAATAAATGCTTCAAACCATCTTCCCACGGGTTCCACTTGACAGAGTACTGATGCTATAAGCAAAAACATAAAAGCAACTTCACCTTCTGTGGTTGACTTTTTTTTTTTGTTTGTTTGTTTTAATTAAACCTCATCAAAGCCCATAGAAGTACTGCATCACGCGAGGCTACAGATTGGCAAATCTTCCAGTTTGCTCTAAAAACACCACGCGGCTTTAAGGCTTGCCAGACCCAGAACCGACGTTTATCAGGCGGTACCTTCCGAACACTTCACCGCCCTCTCAAAACTTGAAAGCTGCTTTCGAGTCGAAGGCACGCACGTGTGAAACGACACCGAACATCCTCCTCGCCTGGGTAACGGAGGAGGTAACTCCGGCAGAAGCAGTAAATTGTGGACGGGTCCAGCCCCCCCCCCCCCCCGGCGGCCGCCCCGCACTTGTTGCTCACACACCGACCGGCAACGAGTAGCGGGGCGGCCGCAAGGCGCCGGGAGGGCGGCAATGAAGTGAAACTGAGGGAAAAGTTCTTCACAAACAGACCATTTTTCAACTCTTAACGCCTCAGCGGGTACTAGAGGGTGTCTGTTCCCCTGGACCAACCCCTCCAACACCGGGGGAAGCCCCGCTCCCCACCCCGCCGGCAGCTCCCGGCCCCCTTCTCCCTCACGACCCGCCGCCCCCGCGGCTCGGCACCGGCTGCAGCCCGGCGGCCGGGCCGCTCCCGCCCCGCTCCCGAGGGACCGGCGGTACCTACCGGCCGACAGCGCCCTGGTGACGGCCGTCACCTGCCCCTCCTGCGCCCCCCGCAGCATGGCGGCGGCGACGGGCGGCGGGCCGGAGCGCGGCTGGGGCCTGGGCGCCGGGCCCCGCTGGCCTCGCCTCGCCGGTTGCCAGGAGCCGGCGCATGGAGGCGCCCGCCGAGCGCTTCCGGGGCGGCGGCGGCGTGCGGCGGGATAAGCGGCCCGGTCCCCTCCTCCCCCGCCGACCGCCTCGCCCCACTGCCCGTTCCACGCTGCCCCTCCGCAACGGAGCCCGGGCCCGGGGCGGTGCGGGTGTCACCGGCGCGGCTCACACCGTCCCACCGGCAGCTGTGGCGGGCGGAACTGTCCGGCGGCGGTGGCGGTGCCGGGGGGGAAGGAGATGGCGGTTGCGCGGGGTCCGCGGCGCGCAGGGGCCGGTGCACCCTCCTTTAGTGTCCCCCCGGCCCGGCGCGGCCCGTCCGGAAGCCCCGGCGGTGCTGCGTAACGCATCCGGGGCAGGGCTGGTGGCAGGACGCGGCCGGCAAGATGCCGGACTACCTGGGCGCCGACCAGAGGAAGACCAAGGAGGAGGAGAAGGAGGATAAACCCATCCGCGGTGAGAGGGGGGGGCGGGCGGGGGCCCGGCCCTGCCGCCTTCCCCGGGCCCACCAGCCGTTACCGCGGCAACAGGCGGTAGAACTGGCAGCCCACCCCCCCCGTCCACCCCCGCCCTGGGTCGGGATCCCCGTGTTCACGGCGGGGAAACTGTCCGAGCGGCGCCTCGGCCGCGGCCGGGTACCGGTTACCGGGGCGGGGGCGGCGCTGCCGGCCGCCATTTCGGTGCCGGGAGCGGCGGGGTTGAAGGAACGCGGCTGGAGGAAAACAAACAACTTTAAAAATCCCTCAAACGCGGGTCGGTGGCCCTCGAGCGCCCACCCCTCCCCCGGCCCGGAGCCCGGGCTGGGCCCTGACTCCCTGGACGGAGGCGCAGTCTGTGGGGCGGGGGTGTTTAAAAGTAAACATCCGGCTGTTTTTTGAAGTTCCTGAGGGAAAATTGAGGCAAATCAGGTCCGCCAAGTCCGCTGCCCGCTCGGGGAGATGCTGGGCAGCGCGGTAAGGGATCGGGGGGGAAGTAACGAATACCGGGGGAGGGGTGTTTGCCATCGCCCTCCCGGGGCTGGGGAGAGCCGCTGGCCTTCTGCAGCCCAGACCCACATCACATAATTAAACGGGATAATTGATTCATTGGTGGAGTCCTGCGGAGGCGGCTGTCAAACCCTGTGTGTTGCCCCTTTCCGAAGTAATTCAGTGGAAGCAGGAGAGAGTGAGGTGGCAGATTTTTCTGGTGATAGCGTGAAAATCGCTGTTGCTTTGCGTGGTTGAATTTCATTTGCCTTTTTATTTCATGTTAGTAAATACTAAGGGATGCATCTGGAAGCAAAAGCAGTACTGCGTGTAATCTGTGATGGACTTCAAACTGTCCCTGCTCAAAAAATATTTTTGAATTGTAATAATGCATGCAAAAATCAATGGGTTAGTACAAAGAATCAGGAAAGAAATTAAGATCAGCACAAAAAAATCCTTTCAAAATACTGCATAATACACACTGCACCCAGATACTTCAATACTGTGGTTTGGGTTCCCTCTGTCATAAAAAAAGATACAATGGAATTGGAAAAGAGAGGAAAAACAGAGGGCCAGGGATGCTTAAGGCAAAGACAGTCATTTGGTCTGTTAAATGACAAGTGATCAGGAAGTAAACAGGGAATGACAATAATACTTAATTGAGAGAGTTCGCTGGACCAATCCTGCGGGACCCTGTACAAAAGCTTGAGCATTTAACAGCTGATGCCGATGTGGGAATTCTGAGGCCCAAGTACAATTTTTAGATGTCAAGTTTAAGTCAACTAAATGCTGGTTTAAACCAGGGGATTCCTTCCTGCATGTTCTGCTGAAAGTTTACAGGGATTCAAACAATTGTCAAAAATATTCACATAAGGAAGACTTTTTAAGGGGCTGTTAATAACAGTATGTGACCCACCAGTGGGAGCTCACTATATATCCGCCATATTCTTAGACCTTCCTGTTGGAGAAGGGATATTGGACCAGACTGTTTATCTCGTCTAGTATGACCATTCCCATGTTTTATGTTTTACAATATTAAAACTCAGCATTGTGTTAGTTCTTGATTCCAGGCTGCTTTAGTAGTTTATAATACTTTTTTGTTATTGACACCGGCTTAGATTTGATTGCTGTTCCCTGCTCACACTGGGCAGTTTGGAAGAGAGACATCACTGGGGGAAAGTGGTGACGGTTTTTCATTGATGTTTTCTTAAACGTTAGGAAACAAAAAGTTTAAAAGATCAAGTTTTGAAATCTTCAGTTCTTTCTCTGTACAGTCTGAGGTCAGTAAGCTACTCTTGAGTGAGGTGAGGTTTAAGTAGCTGCTTGTAAGCTCTGGGTGGTACAGATTTTGTGACTGAGAAGAGTAGCTGGAGACTGTTTTGTTTTTCTTGAACGTCTGATACTTTTTTGTTCCACTTTGGTTTAGTGAAAAAGCAGAAGCTCAAAACAATCCCTTTAAAATATATTTCATCTTTTAGAAGCAGAATTGATACTGCTGGTTTTGTTTTTAAAATTGGAAGCTAAGTCTTTCCTGTCTTGTTTCAGCTCTGGATGAAGGAGATATTGCCTTGCTGAAAACCTACGTAAGTAACATACATATACAAGATCGTTGAAGAGAAAAAGAAAGTTCTATTAGGAATTGAATGCAAGAGTGGAGGGATGTGTATTTAGTGAGTAGTTAGTAAATCTGCTTCTCTTACTGCTTATCTTCCCTGCCAAGATCTTTTCTCCCTTTCCCCTTCCAATGAGAATGCCCCAAACCCAACCCGCAACCCTAAAAAGAATCCAGTAGTTTTTTTAGCTTGGGACTAGTGAAATTTTTTTCTATTTTTGCTTTGTGTCTTGTAGCTGACTGTCATAGGGGTCTAACATCTAGAGCTTTACTTGGGCTCTTTTGCAACCAATTTTCTTGCTTCGTAAAGAGCAGTGTCTTTAAGATTGTTTCTCCCATCAAATTTACTTGCTTTTAGCTATCACATTAAAAAACTATTAGTGAGGGGATACATGGAACTTGTCAAAGAGGATGTCGTTTCAGGAGGTGTGTTCCATGAACGATAAGGCTTAAAATGCAAATCTCCCCTCTCTATCAGAAAGTACAATGGGTCTGTGAAAGAACTCTTGAGAAATGAAACTCGCAGCTTAGTGTATGTCTGGGTTTGGATACGTTTGCCAGAATTCTTGATTTTATTGACACTGAGACTCATTTATGAAGCTCTGAAATACGGCTTGTGGCCACTGCGTCTTCTTTTTGGTTGCCAAGTTGGTACAAAGGAGATCTTCTAAAGGAAATCCAGATCTAGATATGCCTGCATTAGGCAGGGCAAGATGGTAAAACTTGTTGTCACAAGCAAGAATCTATTTTCTGGTTTGTCCCATGATCTTTCTGCTGTCTTCTGTGCGTCATAGAAGGATTGGGTAAGGTAGTTAAAGCAGTCGTACAGATGATTTTCAGATAATGCATACGCAATTCTGTCTAGATAAAATTTTTACTAAGTCTCTTTAAACATTACAAAAATAGTTTAAAAAACTAAGGCTGAACAGGTTTAAAAGGAAAAACAAATCCTTGAAGTTTACCGATGTGAAAAATTTCCACTTGCGCAATTGGTCAATTGTGTGTGTGGCTGCACTCTATTTTTGCAAACAGAAATATTGTTACTGGAACGTAATACTGTCTTTTTTGGCTGTGATCAATAGCTGGCTGTTATACCAAGACAGTCAATTGAACATCTTGATGCCCAGCAGCTATTGGCATTTTCTACTAAATGTAAAATAATTTGAGTTACAAGATCTACATGATATTTCTTTTGCAGGGCCAGAGCACATACTCAAGGCAGATCAAGCAAGTAGAAGATGATATTCAGCAACTTCTTAAGAAAATCAATGAGCTCACTGGTATCTTTCTTACGATAACTTTCAATAGAAGAGACACATAGACCAAAATGAGTGTTTTAAGAAGCAGATTTTAAACAACTTCTGCATTGGTTTATTATTGTTATTTTTCTTAAAAGGATACATTTCTTTATTTGGTAACAAGATTTTTGCTTTGTAGGTGATGGTCTTTTTGACTGGGCAGGGCTAACCTGTACATATGTCTATGTAATTTTGTAGTTTAACACATTTTTATTCAAAATTGTAATTTTTTGGTATTATGATAGCATGAAACAAATGCCCCTTTCTGTCAGTAGATAATTTGTTGTGATTTGTGTCAAGCTGCATCCAAATAATGAGTGAACTTCCACAGACTGCAAAAACCCCAACGTATTATTATTAAGTCGTGCTACCAGTCCTTGTATAGCAAAGAAATGTGTATCAGAGCAGTTAGCATTTAAAATCAACTGGTTTAAAATCAGCAGATCAATTATGGCAGTTACAAGAAAAATTAATTTATTGCCTAATTTTTGTTTCACTGATACACGTTTGTTGCCCCGTTGCTAATCCCTAGTGGCCCTCAGTTCTGCCAGGAAGACAGCAATTTCTATTTTCTAGTAATATCCTTGATTCTTTCAAATACATCATGGAGGTGGTACTTTCTGTGTCTGTGTTGTGGAAGATTTATTAGTTTTTTTATCTTAGAGTAGAATAGAATAGTGTTAGATTTTTCATCTGTGTGAATTCCTTAGCTTCTGATATCTTGCACTAAAGCTTTCCCTCGATGAAAGCACTTGCAGAGTTTCACTCCTTTTCTGAAACTTTTAGAAATACATTTATCTCTCTGTTAAGCTTGGTTATAATCATCCCCACATTGCAAAATTGTATTAGAGGATGGCTGGACTGGTATTCGTGTGTTTAGCTGGCACAGTCACATAGGCCTCATTTCTTTAGGAAGCTTATCTATTTAGAAGTCTGTCAAAGACGTATGTGCATGTGTTCTGGGGATCTCGGAAAGCTTCCTGCAGGCTTATCTAAGGTTTTTGATGTGTGAAGGGTGGCTGATGTACCAGCTAGCTGCCTCCTTCTCAGCCTGTTTCTGTTGTACGTAGGGATCAAGGAATCCGACACGGGGCTGGCTCCTCCTGCCCTTTGGGATCTGGCTGCAGATAAGCAAACTCTCCAAAGCGAGCAGCCATTGCAAGTTGCAAGGTGAGTGCACTCTTCCCCTTTGCGGTGGAGCTGCATAGTGTTAAAAATGTCATTTATAGCTTATGTATAGACTTTAAAAAAAAAAGTAAGGTTCACGTGTTGTGCATATTGAAAGTGCTTTTTACCATTGTGTCAAAAAAGAAGTGTTACACGTGATGATGTATTACGTACCTCGTACTGTTACTTATTCCTGTAATTATTGTGTGATGCTATAATCATAGAATCACAAGTACAACAGCTGTTTTGGTGTATTTGGAAAATACAATTCTTTCATCTTGATGCTTATACAAATAGCGAGCCAGTTAGTCTGTCTGCCTGCTGGTGTTAATTGTGTGTTCCATATTAGGTGTACAAAGATAATCAATGCAGACTCTGAGGATCCCAAGTACATTATCAATGTCAAGCAGTTTGCCAAATTTGTGGTGGATCTCAGTGACCAGGTGGCACCTACTGACATAGAAGAAGGGATGAGAGTTGGGTAAGCAAAATCTTTGTGTTCTCACGAGTTTTACTGGAGACTGAAGCCGCCTCATCTGATCATTAGTTTGACAGGTCAACAACTATCATTTCATATTTTTTCAGTGGTTGAAATTGTAACAATAAAGTCTTTCTGTTGGAAGAGTAACTCACCCGCGTGTTGTGCTGGAATCTTTTGATTTTGATGTCGTTCTAATGAGAACAGTGTGTCATGGACTGAAACCTCTCAGTTTTGGTCTCAATATCCCAGCTTTCCAGGAGCCTGCGTAGGCTGCTTCCCCTTTGGCAGTCTGCACAGTTACACACAGGGTGGCTACAGGAAATGTTCACTGAGGAGGTGAAGCCTGTTACTTTTAGAATCAATATTTTGCCAGTTTGCTCTGTGGGATATTTTGAAGTTTAGTTTTCAAAATACTTTGGAATTAATATTTTTGGAAACCTTAAACTCCTCTGCAGAAGGAATTACAGTTTCTAGCCCATCTGACTATCAGCTTTAAGGGCTGGGCTGTCTTGATGCCAGAGAAAAGAACAGTTTAAAAATTCAGTTTCTAATTTACAGAGGTGTTTCTACATGACAGTTTAATTAACCAGTGTTAAAATAATAGTCTTTATGCTTTCTCATCAGGGTGGACAGAAACAAGTATCAAATCCATATCCCTTTGCCTCCAAAGATTGATCCCACAGTCACCATGATGCAAGTGAGAACTGCTTTTACTTATTTATGACATTGCTTTGTCTTGTAATTTTGATTACTTTGGCTGGATTTTGTTGTGGGCTCTCAAAAGCCTAGAGAGATACGCAACATTGGGCTGTTAACTGCTCGCTCCCCTTCTTCTTGTGCAGGTAGAAGAAAAACCAGATGTCACTTACAGTGATGTTGGTGGTTGTAAAGAGCAGATTGAGAAGCTGAGAGAGGTGGTTGAAACCCCTTTGCTTCATGTAAGTAACCTCCAGATTGACAATTTTATTATTTTGAAAGTATTCTGGTCATCTGTTAGCATTTGAAAAAGCAAGAAAAGATAATGCAGCTGAGTGTAAACACCTAAGTGAAAGGAGCTCTAGTTTTAAGAAGTGTAATCCAGCCTAGCCTGGTTTATATTCCTCCTCGTTGATGATTTTCTTAATTTGCACATACTCTTTGATGCACATAGTCTTCAGCTTACCCATAATCTTGCCTTTTGTTTCCCACCATTACAGCCTGAAAGATTTGTTAACCTTGGAATTGAGCCTCCCAAAGGAGTACTGTTGTTTGGGCCACCTGGTACAGGCAAAACACTCTGTGCCCGTGCTGTTGCTAACAGGACTGATGCCTGCTTCATCAGAGTAATTGGATCTGAGCTGGTGCAGAAGTATGTGGGAGAGGTAAGAGCAAATACTGGATGGAGTGTGGAGTGACCTGCAGATACCCAGTCGTGGGGATCAGGCACCATCGTGGGTGAGATGGATGAACATACTCATGTGCTGGAGGGACAGGAGGGGAGGGGAGCTGTCAGACAGGTCACTGCAGATCAGGCAATCAGTAGAAGACCCAAAGTTTGCTGTCATCAATGAGATGGATTTTGCAGTGCAGAGTTTAATCTGCAGGTTGGGAGGACTCTAGGATCAGGATTCTGCTCCCGACTCTGCCACTTATTTTTCATTTGGCTCTGAGGTAAATGACTTCATCTGTACTTCTGAATTTGAGATTGGTAATTTCTCCTCTGTAAATTGCGGTAAGGTTTATGAATATTCTGTTATACATACATGTGCAAATAAGAGTTTTATCATTGGAAACTTTTCACATTTCCAAACGCTTCTAAGTTTCATTTTTCAGTTTTCCTTTAACGTGCCTTGAATCTGTAACAAAATCCTGATTTTTGCTTTCAGGGAGCTCGAATGGTTCGTGAACTCTTTGAAATGGCCAGAACTAAAAAAGCTTGTCTTATATTCTTTGATGAAATTGATGCCATTGGAGGTATGTTTGTAGTATGTGTAGCTCTAATCTTGTACAAGAACTAGCAGATGTTCTTTTCACATTGTAATTCTTTATCTGTATTTCCGCATTTCAAGAAATGCGCTTGCAAATACCTATTTAGTGAAATTACTACCCATGTCCGGGAAGTTATCAGGAAGTGGTTTATGTACTTTGAACATATTTAGTCCAGGTGAGAATTGATTTTTGCACGTTTGGAACACCCAGATTATTTAAACTTTAGTGAAGAATCTCTGTTTTGTCTTTGCAAAATCTACTGTTAATTTAAACCCCCTTCAGCTTCTGGACTACTCTTTATTACTGCCTGAAAATTAAATATTTTTTTTTTTCCCCAAAAGAATTACTTAGGGCCTTCGAAAGTAGAACAATTTTTACACAGACAAGGCGGGGAAGGATTTTGGTTGAGAGGAGGCAAAACAAACTAACAAACAAAGGATATTTATAAATGTAATCCCTGTTACTAGGCAGGGAGACAGGCCCTTTCGTGCTAAGGATGAAGATGCAGTGCCTGTTTTAACTGACAGATAACACTGCTCTTTTTTTGAAACGTGTCATTTTCAAATAACCCCTCACACCTTTTTTAAAATTGTCACAAATATTTGGATGTAATTTAAAAGTATTTTTCCAGGTGTCTTCTGTGTAGCAGCTGTGACACCTTCTTGTTGCTCTGAAGGTCCTTCTCTTAGTGAAACGTGTGCGTCTCCTCTCCCCAGGTGCTCGTTTCGATGATGGGGCTGGGGGTGACAATGAAGTGCAACGTACGATGCTGGAGCTGATCAACCAGTTGGATGGTTTTGACCCACGAGGCAACATCAAAGTACTGATGGCTACGAACAGACCCGATACTCTGGATCCAGCCCTGATGAGGCCTGGCAGGTTGGATCGGAAGATTGAGTTCAGCTTGCCGGATCTTGAGGTGAGTGTGCTTAGTATATTCTGATTTCTGAGTGTTTCTGCAGTTAGGGCATTATTCTCTGGAAGCAGTTAACAACAATTAACAAAAGCAGCACTTTTAACTCTACGTGAAACTACATGGAAATTTGGGGGGGATTACAGATGTGCCAAAAAGGTTCTCCCACGCTGCACAGGTTCCATCCCTGGCCAAGAAGCCATGGTAAATATTCACTGTATATTCCTGACTCGACAGATAAAGAATCCTTTAACCGGTTCCATGATTTAGTTCTTAAATTGGAATGTGGTTTGTTTGGCTCTTTTGAGAGAGTTTTCTTGAGGTACTTCTACCATTAAGGCTCTTTTTAAATATTTTCTAAATTAGTATCACGGACACTTAAACACGTTCGTCCAGAGGCAGGAAACTAGCTGGGCAGCAAATAAAAGCCATATTTTACATTTGCCCCCACTGTGGGCGTGGACAGCTGCACGCTGAGAGTCATCACCTCCTCACAGCATGAACACTTCTGTCCTCCACTCCTTTTTCAGGGGCGGACTCACATATTCAAGATCCACGCTCGTTCCATGAGCGTAGAAAGAGACATAAGATTTGAGCTGCTGGCTCGGCTGTGTCCTAATAGCACAGGTAAGCTGATTTTTCTTAACCGATGTTGTGTATGCTTCATCCCCACTGGTGGCGAGTGTTGAATTCGTTTATCCCTTTCTTTCCAAGGCGCTGAGATCCGCAGTGTCTGCACGGAGGCAGGCATGTTTGCTATCCGAGCACGTCGAAAAATCGCAACCGAGAAAGACTTCTTAGAAGCAGTGAACAAAGTCATTAAATCGTATGCGAAATTCAGTGCTACCCCCCGCTACATGACCTACAACTAATACCTTGGAATGGTTTTCCTGTTCCTCTTGTTAAACTTTCCGTGAAACAAAACTCCAAGTGTAGTAATTCCTGTCTTGTTATTGGAAGGTAGAAATAAAGGGTATGTTCCAAACAGTAGGTGTGAGTCCATTATGAGTGTGTTGTACAGGAGTGTGGAGTATTGCTGCCGTAGAAAAAATGTCAGTGAGATTCTAGTAACAGCCTAAAACAGTGAGGTGTTTGTAAATCAGACACCTGGGCAGTGCCAGAAACCCAAAGTTAAGATCCCTTGTCACCCTTTACACCCCAAAATGTGTCATTTGGGCTGCTGAGGTGCTGAAAGATCTCCAAGTGCTGGCAGTGTTTCTGGGGGTGCCTGGAAATGCCCAGCACCGCAGTGAAGGTGTGTCCCGGGAAAACCCGGGAACTGCCTAAGAAACTGCTCTCGGTGGTTACGTGTTACTTTGGTAAGACCGTTTTGGGGAGGGATGTCAGTTTTTTGGTGGGACAATGTTTTTCATTTCAAGCCTGAGAGGGCAGTGGTTCAGAAAGCAGCACTCAGAGTCTCTCTATTTACCAAGAGCAGCACTTGAAATTAAGTGTACCTTTTGCTTAAGAAGGATAAATGAAGTATGTAAAAAGGGTTTGGATCTTACCAGGTATCCTGAATTATCATCAATACTTTTACAGAAAGAAGGGGGAGAGGAATATTCTGATAATTAAGAGGTATCAAACTGACGTAGGCTGTCAGTGACATTTACTGGGGTGGGCAGCGAGTGGGGGGGGCACCACCCTGTCGGTGGGGACAGACTGGAGAGGGGACGGAGACCAGCCCTGGTATGGGTTTAAAGGCTGTGGGGGCTGTTTAACCGAGCAGTGACAAGCTAAGGTAGGATTGACATTTTTTAGGGAGCAGTGTGTTAATCAGTAGCAGGAAGAGGAGGTTAGTTGACTTGTCAGTAGATAACTGGTGCGTAGGAAGCGGTGCTGCAGCTGGTGGCAGCAAAGCACAGGAGGAGACCAGCCCGAAGCTGCCCCGGTGTATTTTGTGGGCTGAGGTACCAGCAACGCGGGCAGTACCCAGCAGTGGCTGCAGAGCCCTAGCGCTGCACAGGCTGGGATCCAGGACTTTCCTGGGTAAAGGTTTTCACGCCAGCATTTTGGCAGCTCCCTGGGAAGTGCAACATTAATTGCATCATCCCGAGGCCTGGCAGGGAGAGGACCAGGAGGGTGAGGAGCAGGGACCCGTGTGGAGGTGGTGACCCTGCCCAGCCCACCCTTCAGCAACAGACACATGCATCCGGGGCCCTTGGCTTGTCCCACACAGAGAGCCACCAAGACAAAGTGGAGAATTTTGACAATTCATGGTCATCACTTTATTTCAGAAGGTGACAGGATTTTGATGTGAACTGGAGAGACTATATAGTTAAAACTGAAGCTGCAACAAGCTGAAAGTAGAAAAATATACTGTATGTAGATACAAAGGCTTGTTAAACTAGTTAACGATATAAAGTGTACCAAAAGGTGTTTAAATAAACACGCACAATGTGTTACCATGCATTCAATTCACCCTTTGAACTCCAGCTAAGCAGTAATTTCTGATGCAGAAAGCTTCCTATCCCTAGCGGCAGGGGAGTCTTAAGGAAACAAAACATCTTCCCCGACTACCCCCGGTTCTTGGGAAACTTTACCTGAAGAAAGCCCGAATCGCAACAGAGCTTGAAGCAAAATAAAAGCATCGAGTTCTGCATCCAGAAGAGAGGAAGTCATTCTAATTCCTTTATGCACCGGGCCTTTGATTTGAGGGTGCTAAATGCAGTGTCACTGACACCCCACTGCCCCTCTGCCATCAAAATCACCTACCCAAAACCACTTTGAGGGTCCTACCTCTGCCCAGACTCATAGCGACTGTTGTTAGGGGAGTAACATGGGGAAATACAGGCACTGAAGGTTCCTTTCTTTTGCTTGAGTCACGTTTCCATGGTTTTGTCTCCCAGACGAAGTTCAGCAGCAGCACAGCGGCCAGGCTGTGGAGACGACAGAAAAAAAACCCGACGCTTTGTTTCTTTTAAAAACCCAAACACGTAACATTTTTGAGTTCTGTTGAAATCTATTTTCCCAAAGCACTTAAAAGCTGAGGCAGGAGCAGCGCTGCTGGTGGGAAGGTATCTCAAGCAACAGAAAAGTACTTCTCTTTTTTTTTTTTGACCACTGAGACTTTAGACCTTGTGTATGTTTTTATTCCAGCTTAAAATATTGTATACAGGGCATCGGTTCTTCATTTAAATAGGCTTCACTCCTGCCTTAAACTAGTTTTGTCTTGAAACTTTGAAGCTAAACTAATTTTAGCTTCAAATCAACTGTACTCTTTTCTAGAAAGCATAACTAGGTTTTGGCAGTGAAACTGCAATGTTGATAATGTAACAATTAAACGACGAGTTTCTAATTCGGAGTTTACTTAGGTTGAAAACGTTGAGGCAATGAAGAGTTGAGTATAGCTGAGACAGGTTAGGTGTTTTAAAAAAATAACTGTACCATCCAGGTTTAAAAAGAGCAGCAGCTCAATGCCACCAGTGTGAATTCCTTCATCCAGCTGGCAGATTATTATAATTCATACAAATCTGTTGTAGGCAGATGTTGACATCAGGCTTTAAAAGTCATTTAAGAAAGTTCTTTAAAGACACTGGTACAGTGCATCGCAGTTGCAGAACAGTTATTTCCTGCAGGATCCCACCTCGCAGTGAGTTAAAGTGCCCATTTTCTCAACAGGAATGTCACCTTGTCTATCAGATTCCGATTGTAGCAGAATACACTGAATTTTCTTGTCTTGCATAATTTTGTGCTTGTATGTCATTGGGAGGCTATACCCTGATCGAAGGAGAAAAAAATTCAAGAGCATGAAGGCTTCCGATTCCTTATCCGCACTTCCTACAGAAAATAAGCACTGCCCTATACCCGTAGATACAAACAGCCTCAGGCTCTCTTTAAACTGCGCAAATTAAATATTCAGAGAGAGTCTCCACCGGCACAAATCTGGCTTCCATTCTGCTCGGTGCCACTCCTCAGAGGTCAGAGTCAGCCTGCGAACCAGACCTGCCTTTCACTTGGCAAGCAAGGACAGCGTCGTGAATACTGTGAAACAGCCACTCTCTTGTCACAGCGTTATCAAAAAAATTCAGTCTTGTCAGCTCACTCACAACAGGGGCTACAAAACAAAAACCAAACATGGCATCAGTGCATAAACCCAAGTACAAAGACGGAAGGCAACGGTATCTCAGGAAGAAGTCGACAACTTGTTCTCTTACTTATTACTTAAAGCATTTAAAATAGCCAGGTGGATTACACGCTATGTCTGCTCCAAACGGGGAATTCTCTTATCCAGACATACCAGAGGCCTACTCTTGGCAGAATATGCTACAATTCCAAATATCAGAAACTTGGAACGTTGCAGGCTTTTCTCCTTATTACAACAATTTCAACATACAAAGTTTGGTGTGGCATTTACAGTTTGCCAGCTGGAATGAAAGGGAGCAGGGTCCAGTCCCCACAGAACTCATTACCTCAGCGCTCTACCTTCGCTAAAGTGAAGGCTCTAATACAGATGGGCTTGCTTTTCCTCAAATCCAATTTTAAGTGAAATAAGTGCTGATACTACTGATGCACCTGCAGCAGAGAATTTGGGGCCAGAGGGAAAGAGCTAAAACAGAGTCACTTCCATAAAGCTCACAAAAAAAAAGGGAAAAAAAAAACCCAACTCACCTCTACAGCTGGCAATACAGACACGGACACCAACTTCTTTGTATTCTTTTATAACCTGCAACAGAGTTAAACTGAAGTTAAACACAGGTCTATCATGTAGACATCCCAGTTCTGGGAGATGTAAGCCAGTTACCGTGCAAGCTGCACACTCCACATTCCCCAGTATCCAGCTAAAACTTGCAGAGCTCCAGAATTGGGACTGTGATGAGGTGAGATATTGGATTGTATCTGAGCTGGCATTTACATCTCAGGCTGACAGGTTCTCTATCAGGTATCCCCCAAGTTTTTTATGGGGTTTTCTGGGAAAAAAAGCCCTACTTACTGATTTTAATGTTTTTGCTCCAACTGAATCCACAAAGTTCACCGGGGTGAAATCCAGAATTAAAGAGTGGATGTTTAATTTGGGCTCCACAAAATGTTCTTGCTCGTCAGGAGACATGTCTTGTACACTCGCATCTGCATATCTTCCATTTACAGGTAACTCATCATTTGCTATCTCATGTTTTACACTTGCTTCCACGTCGTTACTCTGGGAGAGAAGATAAATAAAGCTTAACGACAGCTCTGCTTTTTCAGTGTAGATCCCCTTCCTCCCCATACTCGTCTGCTCTTTCAGCCTTTAAAAGGAGTACAGCTCCTGACCATTACAGAAGCTGGTTTCACACGCGCACATACTTATCTTACGTACATCTTCTGCCCAGCCTCTCTGCAGTCACATGAAGCAGCTTAAAGCTGCTATCGCAGGAGTGAATTACTCATTTCCTTCAAACACTGACACCTGTTTGTATGTTTTGACTCCATTTCCTTGCCTTATTCCTGCTGATCCTGTCAAGGCCTATATATTTAAAAGAAGCAACAGCCATCGGGCTCTTAAGTCAGGCATTTGTTTGGTTTCCCATGGTAAAAAGCACACACTAGCTCCCGGCACGAGGGTGAATTTAAACATCCACAAAAGCACAAACAACCCTTCCCAGTGTACCTGCCTCATGTAACCAGGCCAGGATCAGCAGTGCAGATGGCATCTTTTTATTACAGAGGCTGCTAATCTGAGTTAATTTTATTATATCCTATTCCTGCATGATTATTCCAAGGGCATGGGGAGGGGCAGAGGTAGGGTCCCTCCACTTTCTGCTGACACTGCAGTGTGGAAAAGCTCCGCTCTGCTTTGTGCTGCCTGAATGGAGTCATGGCTCAACACAATTATCCATCCAGCCACGAGCCTCCGATCCTTAACAGCATTCCCTCGGTAGCCTCTCCACACCACACAGTGCTTGCTCCCTACCCGAGTAGGACGCTGTACCTTGTATAAACAAGAATGGTTACACCACAGAGCAGTGTTAGCTGATAAAGCAGAGGTAAATATTTACCGAAGAATTCACTAGTTTCAATACAGCTTTCTTTCTGAGTGCATTTGCTTTCTTTATTTCCCTGGCGTGTCTCTTCTGGGCTTTTCTCCTTGCTGCTAGTACGGCACAAGGGTCCACTCCAGTCTGTCATGAAAAGAAAGCACAATCAGAGGAGATTCAGCTTCTTAGGCCGACATTGCAGTATCAATTAGCACTGAATTCATCACTGACATAAATTTAAAACACAAGCCTACATTATTCAGCTTCCTTTGGTGGGGGTGAGAACAGTATAAAGGTAAGAAGGCATAATCTTGGCAAGCACTGTGTTAACAAGAAGAGGAAGAGATGCATCACATTCTTTTCTCGTAATCAGACAGTGCCATGTTCCATCCAAATGCTGATTCGAGTGCAGAGAGCAGAGGGGAGAGGAGTGCAATAGGCCATAAACCACTGACACCTCTTGCTTGGTGAAGGTGAGCACCACCCACCTGTTTGGTACAAGACTCATCATGGCAGCTACAGAAAAACAGTTCACAAGTTAATGAGGGTGCAATTGCCACTGGGTCAGGCGGTTCTGCCCTTAGAGCTAGTTCTGTTACTGCCATTCCCACCCAGTCAGACACGGGTTAGACAGGAGGTGAGGCACACTCTTGAGTGCAGGCACTTTGTTGCTCATGAGAGGCACTGAATGCCCACAGTATTCCATGGTCTTACACTCCAGTAAAGTCTGTCACCCAAGAAGGAAGCTTTTACTTCCACACATTTTGTTTTCAGTTCAGCAACTACTTATTTCCTTCTGAAAAAAAAAAAAAAGTGTTTGACCAGTTTGTGCTCTGCAACCACCAGACTTTCCACTCACAAGCGGTTAGTATTAAGCTACACTTTATCCATTTATTCCCTTCCACTATGTTGTTGCTTCCTAAGATGATCTGCAGTTGGCTGGAGGGTCACCTTCTCATATTTTACTGATCACCAGGTGCCACAGGCTGAGAGACACTGTGCTAGGGGCTACACTAAAGGGGCTGAAAGATGAGCATGTTTCAGAAGACAGTTTGAATTTTCAAGACCCAGAAGTTAAAGAATTTTCTTTACTCACCTTTTTCTTCAGTGCACTTGTGTATGACTCGCTATTGGCAAAATAAAGTGATGCATTAGCTTGAAATATTTTTATTCCAGGATATTCTTTAACCTAAGGAAAAGAATGATGTGCACAGTTAAGTATTGCCTGCACTAGAAGAAAAGCTCCTGTGTGGTCACAAGGGACGTGAACATGCAGCCCAACAGCCAGCCCTGACTGGCTATCAGCATGTGTCAGACAAAGAGGGTCAGCACTGTCGCGAGCAAAGCCAACCAGAAGATCAGAATCTCCACCTTTCCTGGTGTAACACTGCACACAATCAATGCCATGTAACATTTCTCCTTTATAACAACAAAATGTACAGCCATAAAAAGGCATTAGATAATTGCAGTTCTCTGATGTTGCTTTCTGCAGCTGGTATTACCATGAGGAAATCGTGCAGATCTAGGAATGCTTCCTTTTAGCCTCCCTTTCTACAGGCATAATGACTTATTTCTCTTTTTCTGTCTCTCTTTTTGTTTCCTGTCTCCTCAGGTACAAAAAAATACCCTTTCAAATCTCTGTTTTTAAACAAGCCTTCAGATAGGTCTCAATATCACTTCTTCCCTCTACTTTAAATGAAGTGATCTCTAAAACAGGCTGCACTCTGACATTTTACACATAAATGACCTGGCCAGCAACAGAGATCCAGCTGCCATATGTTGCCAACCCCATCTTTTTATACGGGAGGACGAAATGCTAACTGCCTTCAGTATAACAAAAACAGAGTCTCCTCTTCTTTGCAGAGAGCTATAAACATGCCCGCAAATACTTTTGCTTTTTATCATATTCAAAGCAGAACTGCTGGTGAGTTTTCAGATTACAGCATCATCTTTTCCCATAGGTTTTTACAGACTGGTTCCTTAGTAAAGGGAGATGTAGCCTTCATAGCAGCATCTCTGAGAACATGGCAGATAGCACAGAAAACTGTAGTTGCTGTTTGTGAATAAATACAGCATGTTTATACCCATTATATTGACAACATGTACTGCTTTCACCAACTTTTGGTTGAACAAAATGGCATTTACAAGCAGCTAAGTGCATGGCAAGCAATTGTGCCATTGACCATGTATAATTAATGAGCAGGGGATAGCTGGAGGTAGGGAGATGCTGTTTAGAACAGTTTGTGCAATTCTGAAGAACAGATCAGTTTGGATCCTGGGTTCCATGGATTTCATGCAATACTGCCACAAAAGTAAAGAAGGAGGCCTTGTATGCACCTGTGTAGATCACAGGTTTAGCCATGGTATTCCTATAAACCTTACCATTTTGTACAAGCTAGTACAATGGAACTAGTGTAGAGGTTACTTTTGATCACCTGCTGGTGAAATGTACATGCAGTACAAACAGCTAGCATTTTGAACAAAACAGCTTTTAGCACTAAAATCAAATTTCTTTTCTTTCCTTTCAACACGGGTGAATGCCAGGCAGCCAGCACTGTATGTGCAGTATCGTAGGGCTAAGCAGCAAATTGCCACAGGCGTCTTTGCTCCACTACATAAAACTCTTCAGAAGAGAAGAACACACTCCTACCTCCTCGTACTCTTCCACATCACAGTAGATGTCAGTGTCAGGGATCTGACCAAGGATTCTGTATTGAGGGCTAAAGAGGAAGGGAAGCAAATGTTTCAGTATTATCACTTATAAAGCGGAAAAGCAAGTGTTCAATACAGATTGAAACTTACGTTAAATGGTCACTCTGCAGTGCCTGTCTGGTACTGGCTTATCTAAACGTGGTCAAATGCAGTGGACAGTTTATGGCAGGAACATAATAAAGGGGCCATTTGGTGTCGAGGCAAGTTGGTTTCTCTCAGTGCAAAAACAATTAAAAAAAACTTAGCAGTGTAATGTTGTCGCTTTCTGAAAAGCATGGGCCAAAGCATGCAAAGTTACAGGGCAAATTCTCTTCAGCATGAACTGGCGCAACTCCATTGACTATCTTGCAAATATGGAAACTCATACTGGCAGAAAACACGCTGCCATTTCAAAGAGCTATTCTGCTCCCAGGACTGTGCCCGAGCAGATGAATATTCCCAACTCTCAAGCAGCGTGACAGCAAAATGCATTATTGTTCTGTTTGCAAGAACAAAACCATATAGAGATGGCAGAAAAATACTATTATTTATGCAGAGTGTAAATCTCAGAATTTGGTTTCATTTCAATGCAGAACGAAACCAAATAAATTTTCTATACAAAATACAATTATATATATACCAAATACAATTTTTTCTATACATTTTCCACCTAAATATCCCAGACCCTGAGCCTGGAAACCTCACATGACAGTCCTATCCACACATGCAAGAAATCATTTCACCATAGACCTAGAAAGCTCCACAGTAAAAGCTTTGTCACTTTGAATGGGGAGAGAGGAGAAGTGATTTGAAAAACTAGAAGGGTAGGCACAATTTTTTGACGAATTAGAACTTTCTTATAAAATACCTAGTGATAACCTGACACAATTCCTGCTCGATTGTGACAACTAGTGCACAAAAAATTGTAATCATTTACTTAAACTAGCATCAAGCAGATTTGAAATTCTGAACTCTAGGCATTAAAAAAAAGTAAACAAGTAGATTAACCAATGTAAGAAATTGAAATTCTTCTGTTTATTATAGAAACTACAAGTCTGTGCCCTCTAGAAATTCTGTTCTCAGAAAAATAAAATGTGAACCCTGGATCAGAGCCATGAGGCATGACCTACATTATGAAGCAGGTTCTATACTGTACGCAGCTGAAGAAGGTGGAAAGGTCTTCTGCTTATTTGCACCCCTTAAGCAAACAAAAGCACACAGAAGATCAGCAAACACTATTTTTGATAAAGAAGAAATCTGACCTTTGTGTTCTGTAAATAACGGTTATCATTGCAAACGCTACTGCAGTAAGCAAACCATAGTCTAGTCCCAGGAAAAGAGAAGCCACAAAAGCTACCACCCAGATGGCCTAAAACAAAGAAAAGCTCTGAATTATTATGCATCCGTTCCTGTTAACAGCAAAAACAATAGCATATTTCAACCTCAAAACCTATGTATCACTTCTGTTTGGGAATAGGCTGCAATGTAATACATCATGATAGCAGACTGTAATCACCTTAACCTTTCAGAAAGGCATAAAAGCTAAAGGCACACTAACATAACATCTGTCAAACTGTCACATATTAATTAATGCCTTAAGTCCTGTTCTCCAAGGAATGCTCTGTTACCAGCAGACCCCAAACACTTTAGAATAAGAAAATGTTCAAGGCCTGTTAAGTAGCTCTCACTTACTTCCATCAGCCAGTTAATCCAGGAGAAAAATGCCACCAAAATGTTCCCTCCGATACACTCTTAGCTCTGGCCCACTCCAGCCAGGTTTTTGATACGTCTTAAAAGATGGCAAATACCTTCAAGTAGTTTCCTTTGTCACTCTGTTTTTCAAATTCTTCTCAGACATTCTCATAGCTTTCAGAGCAGTTCCTATAGCAACACTGCAAAAGCTTTGCTTTTACTGCAACCAAACTACTTCTGACCTGAGTTAAAGGTTGTTGAACAACAACAAAACCACTGTTGTCTGCAACAGGTTGCTCTCCTGGGGTACTTACAGCTCCATGTCTTGTGTTCATCAGCAATGCAACACCAATTTATAACTCCTGGGTAAGTTTCTACCCTGTTTTGGGGGTTAGGAAGAAGAGGAGCAACAGATTTAGTACAGTAAAATATATGCACTGAGCTGTGCATTACTCACCAGCTCAATCTTACTAGTTCTCCAGAAGTGCGCGATATCTCCAAACTGTTTAAACATTCCTTTCAGGTTCACCATGACAATTGCAGCTAGCACCGTCTAAGAAGATTACACAAATTGAACTTTCAGAAGCAGAATAAACCTAATGCCAAGTGAGAACTTCAAAGCATCACAAACAACTGTATTTCTCTGCTCTGTACTGATATAAGTCTACTGAACAGTTGTTCCATTAAAAAAACCCCTAACTTTTCAAATAGTTCAGTGGAGACATGCTTTTACTGCAGCTGCAGAAACAGCAAGCCAGTGACTACAGTTTGATTTACTCTTTCCTGGCAAGAGAAATCACGTATGTCTGAGCTCATGCTGCTGCAATTATAGTGCCCGTAGTGCCTGAAGCAGCTAGGCTATAATCTCAAATTGAAGTTTCTCTACAATATACTGCAACAATTCCTGCAACAGTCCTAGAGGTGTAACCCAAGGTACAGGAAATGCACATCATCCTATGCATGTCACCAGAAATGAAGTCAGATTATATTTATTCACGTAAATACATTTTTATAAAAATAGGTAAAACTGCAGCAAAACCATCTCATTATGCTGAGTCATCACCCAGCCCAAACCCTTTCCTAGCTGAGCTATTATTTCTTTTAACTTTTTAACCTCTTCCCAGAATTCCTACGCTGCAATCAAATGGGGTCAGCAGGACTAGGGAAGTGATTGTCCCCCTGTACTTGGCACTGGGGAGGCCACACCTTGAGTCTTGCATTCAGTTTTGGGCCCCTCACTACAAGAAAGACATTGAGTTGCTGGAGTGTGTCCAGAGAAGGGCAACAAATCTGGTGAGGCATCTAGAGCACAAGTCTCATGAGGAGCGGCTGAGGGAGCTGAGGTTGTTCAGTCTAGAGAAAAGGAGGCTGAGAGGAGACCTTATCGCTCTCTACAACTACCTGAAAGAAGGTTGTAGCCAGGTCAGGGATTGGTCTCTTTTCCCAAGTAACAGGCAATAGGACAAGAGGAAATGGCCTCAAGTTGCACCAGGGGAGGTTCAGATTGGATATTAGGAAAAACTTCTCCACCAAAAAGAGTTGTCAAGCATTGGAACAGGCTGCCCAGGGAAGTGGTTGAGTCACCACCCCTGGAGGTGATTAAAAGATGTGTAGATGTGGTGCTGAGGGACACAGTTTAGTGGTGGATTTGGCAGTGTTAGATTTACAGTTGGACTCGATGATCTTAAAGGTTTTTTCCAACCTTAATGATTCTAAAGGGGAATTGTTTGAATGTATCTTTTTTTATGTTCTAAAGACAGAGTCCAGAACATCCAATATTAAAAACAACAACAAAAAGCATGCTGGATCCTTCAAAAATTATTCATTTCTAGTCTTAGAGCATAACTGCATAAAAAATGTAAAGGTTTCTGGATCAAGGCCTAACTATGTTGCCTACTAATCATCCCACAATCTCTATTGTAAGCAATGCTCACTGGCCTCTGTTCAGTGACAATGACAATGTCAGTGACATGGCAATGCCTAAGTGGCAAAACCCCCTTACCTGTGGAAGCGGTTCAAAGAGGTATCCAATAGCCACAATTACCAACAGAACCATAACTGAAGAGAGAGCACCTGCAATCTGAACAAAAGAAGCCAGAAATTAATTTATAAGTGTCCCCAAAGGGCAGTATTACTGATTAAGTAACCTCTCTCCTGCTTTCCACAAGGCTGGTTGTTCTTTTCATCCCTCCCGCTCATTCATCCATTTTGGCTGTTGTGCAGCTTTCTATCCTGGCCCAATCCGGATTTGGAAGGTGGGAAACTACAGTTATTCCTTCTGGCCCAGGCAGAGAAATCTGGCAATCTAGTGAAGCTTCAGACTTTAGCTTTGGAGCTCCAAAAAGCAAACTTTTTTGGGTCAAAATTTGGATTTACATACCTGAGTTTTCCCACCGGTGCTTTCCTGAACAAGACTCCGAGACATTGAGCAAGTGATTGAAAAGCTTTGGAAAAATGACCCCACAGAATTGCATATTCCCAAGGCAATAAGTTCCTGTGTTAAACAACAGAGCAAAACAAATGGCAGTTATACCTAGCAACTGTACAAAGCTGGAGCTATCCATCCTTATTAATAACCACATTCTATTTACAGTGCCTCATAGCTACCTTATTGTAGAGAATAAGCAACCTTATTGTAGCTTATACTTGTGGTTCTCTCACATGCGCAAGTTGATGCACGTTAAATCATCAGTTAAATAAAGTATCTGATGAAGTGCCAAAGACATTTCTCATCCTTAAATGTTGCAGTAATGAGTCAGACTGAAAACTAAAATGAATGACAACATTGTTTGTTTTAAGGACTTCTTCAACTTGGGGATAACTTGAATTTTAACCCTGAATATACAAGGAAAATGGTTTGTCATACTAACTCTTTGCTTTCCACCCTAAACTGTCTGTTTAGTACCATTAGAACCAAGAGCAGCCTTGGCTGTGTTTCCAGACACCAATGGGTGGTAATCCATTGCTCTACATGAAAATAACAATGTCTCCACCGCTTCAACAGGAAGATCCCACATGAGAATAGTTACTGTGAGTGAGATCAGAGCTCCATCTACCTTTGTATTGTGTTTCTGATGCCTAAGAAAGTATTTGCTTGTAATGAGGCCTCCCCAGATTACTCTGCATCCTGCTATTTGTAACTGAGGTGATTTGAGTTATACTCAAATTTTCAATAGTTTTTTCATTTTCAATAGTTCTTTCATTTTCAATAGTTCTCAATGAGTTTTTCTTCTTTGCAAATGTACAGTCATTTTTGATGCATTTAAACACTCAGCATGCACTGCATCCTGTTTGATAGTTCAACATCCAGGTAAAGTAGCATCTGGCACCTCCTGAGGAAAGGATCTAGATGCTTAACTTGGGTGAGTGATGATTACTTTAACTAATGTAAATAGAGCTGATTCCACTCATGCAGCCATGGATTTGCCCTCTTCTCTCTTTGGGTAACAGAGAACAATGACATGAAGGATGAGATTCCTCTGACCAGATGTAAAATTCTGTAGATAAAAGTCAATTAAACTCCATTTACTCTCAGAGGAAGACAGCCGTTTTGAGAAGGGGGAACAGCTGATCTATGCCGCATCTGATGCTTGCCGTAGGAAATGAATTACAGCTTACGAGCTCTCTGTCTCCCTCGACACCACAATGGTATCAACCAATCATCCAGTTGCAATATTGATTCTAAATTGCACAGGAAGGAGGTAGGTAGGTGAGGTTGACATATCATTTTAGTTTTAGAGAGTCCTTTAACTACAGCCTTTATCACTGAAATCATGATCAGAATGCTAACTACAGACAGGGCTGATTGCTGCCCCAGGAAATGATGAGCTGCCTATTTGTAATGGGTGGGAATAAAAAGAAACTATAAAACATAATTGGAATTTCTAAACTTTTGATAGAAGTTCTTTGACACATAAGGGCATTGTATTTATCACATGGGAACACCATGTTTTGCTCTATTACAGAAGGCAGAGATAAAGTAGCTGCCCATCAGGACAGTAGGCTCAGTAACGTCTGTCCCAACAACTAATATTCACGCATACGTCCAAGTCAAACAGAAGCAAGGCTCCCAAAATTAAGCAAAAAGTGAAACTGGTTATTAAAATACAGTCAGAACTTAAAATAATTCTTGGTATTTAAACGTGTAGGCTGTCAAAAACCTGATCTCATTCCACTATGAAAGAAAAACTCGTTTTTATCCAGTATCCCATTCTACTTTAACGATGTAACAAAGGTGCTACTGAGAATTTTCAACAAAGCAACCCCAATACTTTTACCTGATTCCCATCAATGGCGTAACCATGTTTAAGGGCAAAGATCTTGGCCATTGATACAGCCATCGAAAATCCAACTATCGCTATTGCTATTGCATCCACAAATATTGCTGGGATGAGCTGAATATCAGGAACTGCTGGTGCACGTAACCTTGGAGATAAAATAAATATTTAGAAATTACTACAATAAAAGCTACATGCCATTGGAAAAGGTATAGTTTGAATAAGAATATATCATCCCTACCCTTGAGGAATATTCCCAACAACATCCACTCTGTATGACTCACTCAGGTTCATTCCAGCTGAAACTCCTGTGCCAATAATTACCTAAAAATCCACAAATACATTTGTAAACATCAGCTAGAAAGAGATGAAGCGTCCTGAAGAACTAACAGCAATTAGCTGATTGTGAATAATACACACAAGGGATTACACTTATTTGTCAATTAGTTTTCTAAGAGTTAGGGGGGTAAAGAAGCAGATAAAAAGGAGGAAGTTATCATGATTTTATCTCCATCATGTTTAGCCTCCACTGATTTTATAAAGTTTTCTTGGAAACAGTTAAATGGAACATGCTATGGTATGATCTGAATCACCCGAATTCCCTTAGCCTGAGCCAAGCTCTGGCAGAACAGTGTACTGAGAAATTAAATGCAAGGACAAGCCAAGGACGTCTGCACTGCCATGTTTTCATGTGCATAACCTGCATTCTATCTGTAACGAGAACTGGTGCAGCAGTGAAAGGAACAGGTGAAAGACCACTTTGCTGCTGCCTTACTATCAAACAATACCCTATTACAACACCTCCATCATCTCTCAACAGCATCCCTTTGCTTTGTTCCTTCTAGCTAGATTGTCCTCTTCTTGGCTCTGACTTTATGCAGGTTGTTTGAGAGCTCTAGTTATCTAAAACCTCATTTTTAAATCCAACCACTTCTAAAGGTGAAAGGTTATCTGAGATGTGGGCTGTGTGTGTAGTAAGATAGTCTGCTTTATCCATGTATTTTAGAGTAGTCATTTGAAACAGAATCACCACTGCGGTCAGTTATCATTCTCAGAAACAGAGAAAGGAAGGTTAAGGAGTAAGTCCCACCAGTTCCTGCTCTTCTCTCTACCACTGCATTCTAAAAAGCAAGCAAGCCCTGCACCACCTCTGAAACAGGCATCTATAAGCACCTTCCTTCAGGAAGGGGGTCTAAGCTCTTGGACTCCAAGTGGGAAATTGCCGCTCAGAGGCATGTCTTGAAGAGAATCATTCAGGTGCCAAAACTCCAGGATAGGGCAGGTTTTACAACAAATCTCTACCTATCCATTGCCATAGGGAACTATGGGTGTTTAACTGGGTTTTCAATTCTTCTTTGGGACTTTATGCCTAAAACTTGAGTATGTCATTCCCTAACCGTATAAGCCTCGAAACTTTCAAGTGGGTCAAGCCTCAAATGTATGACATTCAACAGAAGTTACTCTAAAGCTCAACTAGACTCAATATAAAATTAGATTGTTTCTACAGCTTTAGAATAGTTACATAATTTAGCTAAAGAATTATACAACTGGCTTACCATAATGATCTCCATAGGAATAGGAACTGGGAGCTTCTTCTTAAACCGGAGATTGATTTCCTTGCCGATCAACAATAGAACAATGCATGTTAATCCAACAATCAATGCAGCAATATTGGTCGTTGTTATTTTTGAAAGCACAGCAGCTATGCTCTGTAACACAACAGACGTACCATAATTACTCCATGAAGATCATATTTGTTCAAACGAATTTATTTTCCTAAGAAATCTGCCACAAAAGAGCAAATTATACACTACTGTTCAGCTGTGTTTTCATTCTGCATTTATAACCACAGTGAATCAGTGCCTCACCAAAATCCCCATTGTTCCCACAAAACACAGTAGTTCAGAGTATCTCATTTACAACACCAGCCTTCCTCGAATGGGGCAAAAATTTAGAGGAAAAAAACTCTCATGGGGGAAAAAGTTTAAACTAAACCACATCTTTTACCCTCAACATTTTCACACATTCTTCATACTGGCAGCCACCTGAAAGCAGTAAGTGCTAACCCCTTCTAATACCTTCAAATACTCTTTGGCAACTCACATCTACTTAGAGCTGCATAAACCATTCTAAAACGATAAATGTGCTGATACAACCATTGAGGTTACCATAGCAATACAATACGATTAAATAACAGTGAACTTGCAACACTGCTGAACTGGCCATTATTCCAAATATCTTTTAGTTGAAAATGCTATTAAAACGGTGTTAGGAAAGAAAGCTTGCTGGAGCACACAAGTTGCTAGAGGGTAAATGATTCCCCTACCAATTACTCCTCCTCCTTCTACTGCATTCAAAAAAATAAAAATAAATGACCACTGGAGAGGTCTTTGAAAGAAGATCTGCATACCTTCTTTAAAAAGAAGGAAAATTACAGTAACTATCACGACATTATGCAGTCAGGATGTCTTGACAGTA
The DNA here is from genome assembly GCF_964106895.1 of Numenius arquata. Taxonomy (NCBI): domain Eukaryota; kingdom Metazoa; phylum Chordata; class Aves; order Charadriiformes; family Scolopacidae; genus Numenius; species Numenius arquata. The sequence continues at coordinate 118,585,879 of NC_133577.1, read as the reverse complement.
CATCTTGAATGTATACCTTTCCTCCTATTTGTTTGGCAATTAGTATTTCTGGCTTCTGGATTAGTGAACTAAACAGCAAATTTAGGAATTAATCATTAGTGCAGCCTTGTTTCCAAAAGATTTGTTCTATCTGCACAAATATACAAAAAAGATTCCCACAAAGTATTTTCTATAGCCTCCGTGTAGTCGAGATCCTGAAGCTTCCTTATTACTGAGCCATCAATCTGCTCAACAGCTTTTAGCAGATATCTGAGATCTTCTCTGTTCTTCCACTCAGGATTTCTCGTCTGCAAAAATCAGAGCATTGATTTTGTGATAACAACTTTGGGCTTCCTAGACTGGCAGGCAAATCAGATTCAGCTGCATTTCAACTCTGCCTATTCATAACAGCAAGAAAAATAATGCTCATATAAATTTAAAAGCTTTGGTTGTGATTTTAATTAGAAATGTCCCTTTAAAAAAGGGGAACATGAATTTGCTGCATGGGATCTATTATATGTTTTTCAGAGCACAACTGTCAATTTTAAATTCAAGCGAACAAGAGCTTTTGGTTTTACTTAAGTCCTACTAGCCAAACCATAGCTTTACACTGCGTGGTTTTTCTTCCATCCTCTTGCATCACTATGTGTTAGACAGAAAGTGGAAGATTAGGCTATGAGCTACATCAAATGCTGGATCCCTACACGCTCCAAACAATCAGTTTTAACGCTTAGGGTCTTTGACAAATACCAGTGTTTGACCCTGAGTGTCCTTATTTCAAAACAGTTTTTCCCACTGCTCTAAAGAACAGGTACATTTATGATGACACAGCCCTTTGTGTCCAACCACACTACAAAAGAGCTTACAAACAGGAAATGAAGATTACTCCCATCAGAAATTGTGTGTGAAATTAAAGAAACAGAGACTGGGCAGGGTTCTGAGAAAAACATTTCCTAGCTTTGCCAAACAAGTCTGATCAACAGTGAAGCATTTTAGTAGCACATTTTCCCATGATGTACAAGAGACTTGCTTCAATGAACATGATGGGCAACGTTATCTGTTAATTAATGCCATTAATGAGGGCAACATTATCTGTTCATATTACAAAATTGCATTTAGCCGAATCCTAAAATCTGCCCATCTCAGACTGTGCTGATCTATCAGGTTGCACCCAAGCTGCACTTTAAGATGCTCATATATTGCTATAGCACTTAAGACCTCATCTCCAGTTTCGAATATTGAAGCACTATTCTACTTAGCCAAAATAATTTAAAAAAAAAAAAAAGAAAAAAAGAAAAAGCTTAATTACTAGATCCAGACAATGCAGAATGTGCATGTTTAGTGAATGTAATTACTCACATATACAACTGAGAGGGGTCCACTGTATCGGCTAGTCTTAATGCCAAGGAGATACTTTAATTGAGAAGTAAAGACATGAACCGCAGCAGCAGTAGTAAATCCTCGCACCAGAGGCTCCGTTAGATAGATGGCTACAAATCCAAATCGAAAGAGACCTAAACACAACTAATGAAGAAGAGAAATATTAACCGTGTGATTCCTGCTGTAGCCTGAACATCAGCACTATATAGCAGACAGGCCACAGGACACATCTCACCTCAATACCCAAGCCAGATCAGGCAAACTTGAACTTGGCCTTTCTAAAGCCACAGTTCAGTAAGCAGCCACCAATGCACCACATCTTCCGTGCCACTGGCAGGTGCAATGTGGGACGTGGGTAAACACAGGTGTTTCTATGTATTTGTGGACAGATTAGAGACCATCAGGTTGAGTTTTTTCTGATGGAACAGGAAAAAATGAAAGGGGAGAGGTCCCATTTTTCCCCATCAGGCCAAGATGCCAGACAAAGACTTACCTCCAGTGTATCCCTCCCCACTTCTCTTATGTGGCTGGCATGAAGCAGCCTGTGTTCTGCACAATGTGGTGCTGAAGCACAAGTCTACTGACAGGGATCCACCATGACCCAGCACCCCTTGCAACTGCCAGTCTGGCAGCAGCATCTGAACTTGCCCTTACAGCAAACTGCAAGCACGTACCTGGATAATTCCTGAAAGAAAGGCGAGAGTCACGGCTACCTGTACCCTCTTGGTATCCCTAGCATCGAAATATTCAAGGGAATCTGTAACATTAGTAGAATTATAGCCTACAGGTATCATTTCATCAGGCACTTGTCTCACAGCAACGCCACCAACCATCATACTAATCACAGCAAAGGTACCTGAAATAAGAGGGAGAGGAAAATAATTGGTCAAAATTCTTGTGCCTTTTTTTGTTTGTTTAGGACTGGTCCTTATTAAGAGACATGTGGAATTAAACTATAATAGTTTTCTACCTAGATATTGTATTTTTAGTCCCAAAATCTGCTCCAGTACTCAGCACCATTAAAGCTAGTTAGATTATAAACATATGCCTCTACAGTAAGTAAGCACATAATTTTCTCCTATCTCAGTTCTGTTATGCAAATTAAAGATTCACCCTGGCCACACAGACAGCTGACTGCAGCAATGAAATTATTCAGGAGTTCACAGCACACATTTCTAGATCTAGTCCAATAAAACATGCTCTTCTATTCCCTCCTAAGTTGGATGGATAAATTAACAATAAAAAACTCTGCTAATGTTTAACATATTCGAGTTTCTCCTATTCACTTAAATTTGAATTTAAGGAAAACAACTACGCTTTCTATTTCTCCAATTTTATTTTTTACAACTTTATTAAACACATGTGCACACACACAGACTTTCAGTTATCCATACAGATATACCTATTGATATGTGCTTGGAGGTTCCAAAAAAAGTATATAGAAAGACAGGATAAAATGAAGAATATAGGCCAAATACTGGGGGAACAGCTGCCAGCAAAGCATAGGCTAAACCTAGAAAACAGACACAAATACGTATGTTAGGCAAACAACGGAAATAAACCATCTGAAACAAAAGGATTTAAGCTGACTAAAATGGAAATCACCTAGGAAATCTAGTGACATATCACAGGTTTAAAAAACAAGAAGTCTTGTAGGGAATATTCTTTAATATGTATAATACTGTAGGGCGGTGCCTAGAAACTTGATGCTTTGAGTCAGGAAACCAGAAGTCTATAATTACAGGCATTGCAGGTGTGTGTGTGTTTGTGCATACATTTGTGCACCCCGGCACTCATTGTTTTGCCTTTGTGGCTGGACGTACTTCTTAACAGCCAACATTTTTTGTTGCTTCTGTTTTCATCTGTCAAAGAATGTAATAAAAGACACCCAAAACCCTACAGCCAGTGGGACACATTTGATTTTTCTCCTCCTTTTCTAATCAGACATGATCTTCATGGTAATCTACGACTGATTGAACACTTCCCTCCTCACCCCAGAATGAGTGGGATAAAATAACAGTTTATGTTTCCACAAAATATGCTCCAAAATGTAAAATAAGCAGAGAAGCACTGCTTACAATCTATAAAGTCATAGAGCTTATACAGTCTGGTATTATTCCCAAAAATGAAGTCCTTTTTGTTACTGAGCCCTGTCTGGTTCCACGCAGTGGAAGTATGATCCACACTGTTCCTATTCGTAGGTGGGGCTGGTAACATGGCAATGGAGCAAATTACAAAAGGAAGCAAAGGTTCACCCACCAAGCAGAAATAGTGACACTCAAAAACACCTCTTCCTATTATTTTGTTTTTAAATGGAGACACAAAGCATCAGGCTACCATGGAAGAACAAAACCAAGAAGGGATCTTCTGTGTCACCCAAGCACTCCTGTGCGGTTTAATAGCTCAGCCTTGCTCGTGCACTAAGCAATGTCTGAGTCCAGACCAAGAATTCATATTCCTATCAAAACTGGACTGATGATGTCATTATATTCTCTTGCAACAAAGAGCTCTTTATTAAGTACTTCTGAAACTCACCCTACGTATAACCTCTGGCCCCAGGGCCACCTCTCATTCCCAGAGTATCAAAAGAACACTCTGTACTATAACAGCCTGGCCTGTAATACGGTGATGAACTTAAAAGTACAAGGGACCAAAACTGAAATCAGTGGTTTCGAAAGCAGAAGGGTGGGTCTATGTGAAGCTCCTGATCTGAATACACTTTTGTTCCTTTCCGTTTTCATTTGTACTGGCATTTTTAAAGGCTGTCAGTGCCAAGGAAATAAAGAGATATTGACATGACAGGAGTTCACGGCTCAAACACCCTGGTCATCGTAGTTCTGCCTGAAATGATTCCAAGGCTACTCTGAACTCAAGCTTGCTATAATTACATACATTCCAGAAAAATAAATGTTCAACTTTTGTCTTTTTAGAAACGGAAAGATTAGGGGAAGTTCAAGGGCATGTCTGCAATCACCAAAGAAAAGAATAATGTTTAGTTTAAAACAAAGTCACAAAATTAAGTATAAAGTTCACTGCTGACCACTTAAATTTTAATGTCCTTATCTGGTCATCACATAAACTGTGTTTCAGTATAAAACTGGAAATGCTTGTGTCTAGTACATGACAGATTTGCCTGACATTACTTATCAGTTTAAGACAAGCTGATGTCTATATTTGTGTAAGAAAAAAATATCCTTAAGTACAAAAAATTGCACAAAGCCAGGAAGATGCAGAAATAAAGAAGTCATTTGCACAGACTAATTTAGGATATTCCATTGTTTTAATGGGTTATCACCTACTAAAATCCAGGCTTCTCAGATTTACAGATTTGTTCTTCAGACCTGCGTCAGCCTAAAGGGGAATGAGAGAGGTGGAAAATGCAAGTACACTTGTATATGCTTAATTACATTACCCTTATGATGAGGACTCCACTGGACTGGGTTCTGCTCAAATTCAAGAATTCTCTCTACTCCAAGACCTCCTGGGGAAATCTACTGGGACTTTGGCAGCTGTTGTGAAGCTGCCATTCCCAGAGCAGTAATGACACCCTATAATGATACTGCTTTAAAAACGTTGTCACTTTCTAACCTCGTAGCAGTTCTGAAACTGCTGATAGTAAGGTGTGAGGACGAACAAAAGATTCTGTTGGTCCAGTCACCAAGGGCTGAAGAGAAGAGTGAACACTGCTTTTCTCTTCATCTTCCACAGAGCCTGCTCCTGCTTCAGGGTTAGGCTCCACTTGGGGTGAAGCTTCCAAGCAATTTAATAGAAATTCCACAGATTTGCAGTCTTGTCATAAAAGACACTTTTGACTTATTTCCACCATGTAAATCATTTCCCACTAGTTTGGTTCCAGCTTAAACTGGTGACTTTTAGCCTTAAGAGGGATCAATCTCTGTTTTCTCGCATGTTCCTCTCGGTTGAATTTAGTTTGGTTACTTTGTAACAGTTGCTCTCCTGAAACATTATGGCTACTAGATACTGCTAACCTGTGTAGCAAATTTGCTACAACTTTCAGGATGAGGAAATCAGAAAGTAAGGTCAGGAAAGGTTTAGACATGCAGTGAAACTGTGAAAAGTTGTTCTGTCATTACAAGCTGTTGGTATTGATCAGAGAGGTAAGTTTCTTTCAGGGTTTGCTGCATATCATCAACTTGCAGTTTTAAGGGAATCGTCATTATGGGCTGGTCTGCAGAATGCTGTGCTGGTCTCCACATACATGTGGAAATACACATCCTATTCTCATGAGCACCTCTTCAGGAATCCAAGCACTACTGTAAGAGCACATACAGGAAAAGCACAGAAGAGGATAAATAAATCCAGAGAGACACTCACCTTGAGGAAGCTGCATAACCCCAGTGCTTATACCTGAGATAATATCTCCTAGTAAGTATTCCTTCACTGGGTAACGGGGAAGCCATTTTAAAATTGGTATGCAACTGTAAAGATGCGACTTGGCTTTCTTAGAAGAACAACTGAAAAAAACAAAGCAGAAAGAAAGTTAGACACAAGCAGGGGACAAATGGGTCAAAAAAAATAGTCTTTCATCCCTATACAGGGCAACAGCTCCATTAACGGCAGGCTCAGACCCCTGACGACAGTTATTTCTGGACAAAGTTTAAGCACAAACAACTATGACTCCAGTTATTTAGCCCTTTATCATATGCTGGTTGCTGTTCACACACTTTATGGAACTGAGGAAGAGAATCACCGTCTTGTGAGGCTGGAGGTCAGTGGGAAGTGAAACTGTTCAAGTCCACGTACTACTGAGCAGTCACACACCACTTTTTGCTGAGATCATTCCTAGTAACAATCCCCTGGGGACAACTTTCTTTCTGACAATGGTTTTCATTCATCAAAGTACTTTGCGATGCTTTTTCCTATTTTTATTTACTATTTCTGTGCTTTATACTGTTTTGATTATAACATTTTATATTACTGTGGATTTTAAAAAAAATATTTTACTAATGCTTGTTACTATCACTGGTACTGATAGGCTAACTTTGAGGTTATTTGAGAACATAACCTTTCTTAGCACTGAAAAGAAAAGCACTGAAGCCAGTAACACCGATCCTTGTGTCTCTTAGCAGAGTTATTAACCTTTTGAAACCCTGACTCACGACAAAGGAATAGAGCCAGGAAATATATCTCTCTATCCAGTACTGTCATGAATCATACTTTGATTGTACTGTGGTAAGAAAGTATAACCTTGGGTAAAAATATAACACAGGGATCATATAAATGCTCTTCTGTGTAGGGGAACTGCAAGAGAACTCCAGAGATTTGTTAACGTTTCTGAATTCTCATGGGACTAAATCGCATAGTGAAGAAGCTTATTGCTACAAGTGGGAGGAACTAGAGTCATCCACACTTCTCTATGTTTAGAGAATCACAAGAAGTCACTGTTCAGGAGGATTTTTTCAGGAGGATTTCAGGATCCACATTTTTTTTTTTATTCAGGATAGATCAGTTTTTTCACAGAATCACAGAATCTTCATGGTTGGAAGGGACCTCTGAGATCATCAAGTCCAACCACAAAAAAAACCCCAAACCAAACCAAAAAAAACCAACACACGAAAAAACACAAAAACGCCACACACCACACTACACCCACCCACAAACAGACATTAGGTTCCATTACCATTAGAACAGTCATTTCATTAACCAAAACAACTCCAAATGTCAAATCAGGTGAACAGGAATATTTTACAGACAAGCAATTAGACAGAAATCATTTGTTGTCCTGCAGAACAAGGTTCTACCAAGAAATTGAATCACGTCTGCAAATGAAGCACGGATAAACATGCAGGCATTGAGACCTTAACTAGAATAAGTTTTTCTTCACTTACCTCTGGTACCACTGAGCACAAGTTGCACAGTTAAAACATTTCCTGTCTAACCAGATAATACTTAGATTGCAAGGTATTTTTTTAAAAGCTACAAAATGCCTCTATTAAATCCGCATTAGACTAATAATTTAGATTTCTACACAGCTGTCACACATTTCCATTCTTCTTCCCTGAAAGGATCATGTGAAGCATAAATTTGGCCATAAGTATTTCCATGTAAAAACGACAGATATTTTTCTGGGTCTTATGAATTCATGTCACATGATTTGACTAATACTTCACATTCCTATGCTGCATATTCTTCCTTTGCACATTGATGAAGGCAATTCAACTAATTTATCCAACATTTTGTAATCTCGTTATATAGTAACATATAAAATCACATACACAGCTTCATCAGTCTTGCTGAACAATCGAAGTAGAACGAGTGTTTTTATCTTTTAGGTTTCTTTGAAGAGATTACCAGCTATGTGCATGAATCAATTAAGAATTAGAATATTTCTAATCAATAGAAGAAAGATAAGAAACAAACCCATACCGACAAGAATGTGCAATCTTCTGCCTTAAAGTCTGAGGTGTTCTTTCTCGCCTGTGCAGCTGTCCTTGTAGGAGCTCCTCGTTATAGATTGGTCTCTGCACACAGTACCTCTGGGTTTGTTCAAGAGATGCCTCATGTTCTTGAGAATGTTCCATAATTGACCTTAGAGAGCAGGAGCCAAGGAAGAACAGTCCCACAGTCCCCACTGAAAAACCTGGTTGCAGACAAAATAAGTTTGGTTACTTTTTTAACCTCGGATTTGGCATTTCCTTTCAAAGAATGTATTTTGACAAGCTAGAGGCAATACCTGTGAATGCAGTTCAAAAGCACTACTTAGTCTGCAACAGGAGTAAGTAAATAAACCACATTCACAATCTTTACTATATGGAAGCCATTAATCTATGCTTCTTTTAGATAAAGACAGCTTTTGCATTCATTACTCTGTAAATAACTGCAGAAACAAAATTGGAAGGTTATATTCATGCTTATCTGGATTTTGCCTCCTTGGTTTTTAAAGGAAACATCAGTGTTGAAGGGAGATTACTTTATTGCTGAGTTACTTCCTGCTTACTCACAAACTGTCACATCCATCTCCAAAGACAGAACTCCAATTTCAACACCGAGAAAGTCACTTCTTTCTTCCAGAGAGCCAGTTGCTTCCTGCATCTACCCACCTGCTTTCTCCTCCCTCTGTTTCACATGCTTCTTTTCCCAGCAAGCATCTCAAGGATGCACAATTCACTACTTTCAAAAATTTATTCTTTCAATGGATGTGCCACTTACTGCTATTTTCAGTCCTGCACCCACTAAAACAGGAGTCAGGAGAGGTATACAATTTTAAAACTAGCCAGAAGGTTTGTAAACATCTATTTGTCTGTCTGATTCAGTGCCATAATCATCTTAATATGTTTAGGAGATACTCTGTTAATTCCTTTGCCCCGTGTTGGCTGCTTCTAGAATCATGGTGCAAAAAACACAACTCCAAATTCTGAGCCAAATGACAGGACTGCTGTATCGTTAAGCAGAGATGCTGGCTAGCGCTACATTTGATGACAGAACGTGAGTGCAATGGGAAATGGAGCCATAATTGTGAACAAGGCCCTTGGGCTCCGGTCCAGCAAGTCACTTAAGCATGTGTTTGCCTTCAACCAAGGCAGCTAACCCAGAGGTGTTTAGTTTTTAGCTGTACATCAATATTTTCTGAGAAAAGGGTCACCATGCAGAAATTAAACAAATTGCTACCTAAACACTCAAGACAAACCTAACCACAACTGGCCCCATATCCTGATTCAGCAAATACAGTCTGCCTGGCAGCAAAATACCAATATTGCTTCCTAAGCTTTCAGTTTGACAAAGGTGCTGGAATTTTCCACCCAGGGCTTGCTATCCTCTGCCTTCCAGGACAGACATGACCTAGCATCTCTTCAGTTCTTATTCTTTCATAAGCAATTTCCTTTACATGGTCAGTCACAAAAGGCTATTTTTACCAAAATTATAATTTTCTCTTTACAGCACATTTAAGATTTACTCAGCTTTATCATGTGAAATAAGGTACCTAAAATTGGATATGATACTGCTCTTACAAACAAAGGTATTATCAGAGCTTGTTACCTTTGTACTCCTGAAACACCTTTTAAGATTCTTTTACTTCTTTCCATAGTTTCAATTCACTGAGAAGCCTGAATGACATTTTGTGAACTATTTTCTCGTGTTATCATTTAGCATATTGTAACTCTCAACATTGTGATTTTTCCCCCTGCCTGTAGATTTTGAGCCAGTCAACATTAGAATTGGATTGTTCCACCAGCAGTTCCCATCTGAGCAGCCCTGTTTGGTTTGTTGGGTTTTTTTTTCCTCTCACCTCCACATTATCACATGTATCTTATTTCATATTTACAGCCATGCTGTTTGGCCACTAACATCTGTAGCACTTTTTTTCCATGCCAATATCTACCTACCCACAAATCCCACTTCCTACTTCACATCTTGCCCTTTTACAGAGAGTGAGCTATCCATGAATCCTAGTGTATTAACTTCTGGCCAGAAAAACTGCAATTTTAACTACCCTCATGTCTGCTGGAAGGGCAATGCAGCAGGGCACAAGCAACCCAGGAGCCTTGTGAGGTGCAGTGATGGTAGCTTCCTGCCACAGATGATGGAGGAGCTGACGAGAAGACATGCTCTGCTGGACCTGTTACTTAGAAACAAGGAAGAACTGGTCAGGAGTATGAAGCCTGGGGACAGCCTTAGCTACAGTGACCGTGAGATGGTGGAGTTCAGGATCCTGAGAGAAACAAGACATACAGCAGGCTTACAACCCCAGACTTCAGGAGAGAAGACTTTGGCCTGTTCAGGGACCTGCTTAGAAGAATCTCATGGGATGTGGTCCTGAAGAGAAGAAGGGTCTAGGCTGATTTTCAAGGATTAGCCCCTCCAGACTCAAGAATGGTCCACCCCAAGTAACAGGAATTCAAGCAAGAGTGGTAGGAGCTCTGTATAGATGAACAAGGAGCTCCTGATAAAACTCATAGGTGAAAAAGAAGCATATAAGAGGTGCCAACAAGGACAGATGACACAGGAAGAATACAGAGGCACATTGAGCCCGCAGGGGCTGGGTTAGGAAAGTCAAAGTCCACCTGCAGCTGAAGGACATCGTGGAGAAGGACATCAATGGCAATGAGAGGGGCTTCTACAGGTATATCATCAGCAAGAGGAAGATCACAGAAAATGTGGGCCCCCTACCAAGAAGGTGACAAAGGACATGGTGAAAGATGGCCTTTGCCTCAGTCTTTATTGGTAAGACCAGGCTTCAGCAATCCCAGCTGCTGAGACCAGTGGGAAAGTCTGGAGCAAGGAAAACTTAAATCAATGGAAAAGGTAAGCAAACATTTAAACAGAGTGGACATACACAAGTCCATGGGACCTGATAGAACATACCACGAGGGCTGACAGAGCTGGCCAGTGTCATTGCAAGGCCACTCTCAATTATCTTTGAAGGTCATGACAACTGGGGAGTTTCCTAACGACTGGAAGAAAGTCTATGTCACTCCCACTTTCAGGATGGGTAAGAAGAAGGACCTAGGGAACTGCAGGCTGGTCAGTCTCACCTTGATATTTGGGAAGGTGATGGAACAAGTAACCCTGGAAATAATTTTCAAACACGTTAAAGACAAGAAGGTGATTGAGAGTAGTCAGCATGAACTTATGAAGGAAAAAATCATCGACTTCATAGCGTTTGATGATAAGATGGCTGGTTTTGTGGAAAAAGGAACATCAGTGATATTCTTTATTTGTATTTTTCAAGGCTTTGTAAGGCTTTGTCTCCCATCGCATCCTAAAAGACAAGCTGATGTATGTGTTAGCTAAACAGCGAGGTGGACAGAAAACTGGCTGAACTGCCAGGCTCAAAGTGTTGTGATTAGCACCATGAAGTCCAGCTGGAGGTCAGTCACTACTGCAGTACCCCAAATGTTGATACCTTGGGCCAATGTCATTTAATATATGCATTAATGACCCTGATGATAGGACAGATCGCACCTTTAACAAGCTTAGAGATGACACAAAACTGAAGAGAGTGGTTAATGCACCAGATGGTTATGTTGTCATTCAAAAGTACCTTGAAAGGCTGGAAATATGAGCAGACAGGAACCTCATGAAGTTCAACATAGGGAAGCACAAAGCACTCTTCCTTGAAGAAATAGCCCCATGCAACAGTAAATGCTGGGGATTCAATCACTAGAAAAGAGATGTGCAGAAAAAGACCTGTGGGTCCTGATGGACAAAAAATTTGAACATAACCCAGCAACGTGTCCTTCTGGCAAAGAAGGCCAGCAGCATCCTACGCTGGATTATGCAGAACATAGCCAGTAGGTTGGGGAAGGTGACCTTTCCCCTCTCCTCAGCAGTGGCGAGGCACCTATAGAGTGCTGTGTCCAGTTGTGGGTTCCCCAGTGCAAGAAAGGAATGGGCATCCTGAGAGGATCTAGCAAAGGGCCACAAAGATGATTAAGAAAGTGGAGCACTTGACATATGAGGAGTGGCTGAGAAAGTTGCAGTTGTTCAGCTTGGAGCGGGGAGCGCTACAGGGAAATTGTATCAATGGATATAAAGACCTGATGCAGCAGAGAGGCACAAACTGAAATACAATTCTGTGAATTCATAATGATCCCTTATGACATTATTCACATAGGATGTATCTTTTCTGGTAATTAATTGGTGTGTTCTGGCAACATCAGCCTCATTTACAAATTAAGAAGCAATTTTAATCAATCTTAAACAGAAAACCCACTCAAACAAATCAGAACAAACAAAACCTACAGCTGTGTACAAAAGGCACAAACCAAATTAGTTCAGAGCCTTGCTTTTGGCCAAACTGTTCCAGTAAAATGAGAATATAATATCAAAACATCTCTAAGGTTTTAAAAACATGCACCCCTTATTCCTCTTCCAAAAGACACAGGCCCCCACCAACCCCAAACAATTCAGGTCCTGATTAGGATACATACTTTCCATATTCAAGTTTGTTAAGCTTCAAGTAGACGGTTTAATATTTGGAAGAGGCACACAAGTTTGTAATGTAAATCTAGACAAGGAGAGGTCTTAAGATCTCCAGTTCCTTTCTCATTTCTGCACACACGCCCAGGCTCTTCCAGGTACTATGAGCATGTGTGGAACAACAGAAATTCAGTCCTGACTCTGTTTGTCATGGTGAAATAAATGATATAGATGTATTCGACTAACTGAATAGGGCTCAACTGTAAATCAGTTATCCAGACGATGACAAGTGTTAGTCTGAAATACTACCAGAGGTCACAACCCAAGTTTCACTGTCACTCAGTCTGAAGGTTTTTAAACTGTAAATGGAGCAATTCTGATTCTGTTTGAACAAGGAAGTTATACTGTAGTGAATCATGAGAACCATCTAATACAGAAGTAAACCTGATGGAGGATATGATAGGATCTTGTGTTTAGCTATGGTTCACAGTGGATACTAAAATGTAGAGAACAAATCACATGCTGTTAAAAGAGGTCCTAAATCTACACCAAAACTATAGCCAGATGCATCATTTTCTGCATTCCATGTCATGTCACCAACTTCATCTTAACGGCCCTACATAAGCATGTTCTCTGATGACCATTTTGAATACTAAATTGTAGATAATACAATAAAGATGAAAGTCTTTAATATCATCCACCTCTTTTGCAAAAGCACAAACAGAACAAAGACTGAGATACTTGTGTTTACAACACACGATAAGCATTGTCCACAAAGTAGCAAAATGGCAGCATTTTGTGACTGCTTGAAGTGTCTCTCCAAGGATTTGCTGAATAGGGTTATGAAAAATTGCCAAGAGACACATACAAGGCTTGGAATTTCAGCCTTGCAAAAATAGGTACTACCATTTTCATAAAGACAAAACTTACTTGTCTTACCCAAAGGAAGAGAAAGGCAATCTCTGGGCATCTGAGTCTCAGTTAATAGGGGAACAGTGCTCTCGAACAGCCTTTGAACTTAACAGCAAGAATAAAATTAAAAAGCTATTAAGAAACACTGCCATTAATCTTATCAGCCAGATAAGGGTTGAGCTGAAGTAGTTAAAAGACTTAAAAGTTGGTGATTCTTTATCTGACTGATAAAGGCTGGTTCTTATGTCTTTACTGCTATTATCAAATTGAAGGTGTTAAAAAAAAAAAGCGTGAGTCAAAAATCAATTTATAACATTATCATTAATAATTAAGTACTTTCTCTTCCCAGTCTTAAACAATAAAGCAGGGATGTCAAGCCATCTGCACTGATTCTTGTAGAAGGCAATTTTTTATCCAGTCCACATGAATTAGAATGCAGCCATAAAATTTATAAGGACAGTGACTTGGCTGCTGTTTCTTAGCAGCCCTGTAAGGACTTGTAGGGCCTTTGTTCCCCTATAGGGACAAAAAAAGAAAAAGAAAAAGCTGGAGACATGAAGAATAGTGTACTGTCTAACTACTGCAGCTTTAATAGGCTTATAATTACAAAATGAGGCACTTTTGCTCCTAACGTTGTGTATCTAACCTGAATGTATCTGAACTACCTAATGCAATGGGGGGAGTCAGTGGCAGATCCATTGACTTGCCTGTTTTAAAAGAGCAGAAAACTTTTCTTCTGGCTGCTAAGCACAGAGTTGCTCTATATAGTGGAAAAGCATGAGTAGACAGTAGTACTATAGCATTATAGTAGAAAAACACATCTGTGTTGAAGAATCACAGGTTTGACCATGAACTGCAAAGTCTATGAAGTATTTTGTATCTTTAAGCTTAGAAATACAGATGACTACTATCAGCCAAAAGGCTGGTGGACATACTGCCACTCTATGTAAAATATGTTCTCCCAAATGTACACTGAAAACCAGAGTTATTGCAAGGTCTGTTCCTAATGTCTAAAGAGACTAGGCATAAAAACAGAGGCATTTTTAGGAACCACACCTTCTCTCATTTATTTCTCTCCTTCCTGGCCTCATTCCTCAGTGCCCTATCCCCTGCCACTTATCACCTTGAGTGATTATAAAATTATACCAAGTCAGAATAAATTTTTTTTTAAACAAGTACAAAGGTGTAAAATGACTGGGTGGGGTCATAAGGAATGTGTTCTCCTAGCTTTCTTGGACTGTGCTTATCCTCTTTCCCTCTTTCCTTCTCCACTACTCCCACTAAATCCACTAATTAATAGAGTGGATAACTGAATCCACTAATAGTTTAGAACTGTAGCCTTCATGTAAAGCTTCACAAATTTAGAAATAACTTGTAAAGCAAACAGAATTTTCCTTCTGTGGGTCCTAAGCCAAGAAGTGCACTCAAGGAGGTTTTCTCGTGAACCTTTAGAAAAAAAAAAAAAAATTAAAAAATCAGGACCTTGAATTCCTATACAGCTTTTAGACAGGCAAAATTTTGACTCTATACTCCACACAGAAAGGCAAGATGACTACATAAACTGTGTTGGATCGTGTGACAAAAGCTTCTCTGCACACCCACTCTGTTGCTCTGAGAGACAATGGCAAGACAGAGAACCTGGATAATACCCTGCTGGGCTACTTTCAAGTCCATCACAGGAGCCGTCAGACCATCAAAGGCTCATCTCCACCAGTCCAGAGCAAACAGGAGGGTCAGCTATTGGACCTGGGAAGTCCTGACTAGCCACGTGTGTGCACGTGTGATGGCCTGTACCAGCAACTGGAGTGGGGCTACGGCCTTGAGGGCTCATACACCCAGGTGCCAGCAACTGGGGACACAGGGATGCAGGAGCTAGCTACTGGGCAGACTTAGTGTCTGAGCCCAGTTGCTGGAGGGATCCACCTTGTCCATACATG